>NC_082662.1:56002964-56305994 GCF_025265405.1 Mesoplodon densirostris | reverse complement strand
GGCAAGACTGCCTCTTATTTCTCTTCTCTTTGGCCTTCATATTTGTAATCGCCAGGAAAACAAAAGAGGAGCTCCGAAAGTACCTTTCCCGTGAGTTTTGTTTACCTCGGCTGTTGAGATGCCACCTATTTGAAGACACTCTCTTTTATTTCTCCCCATCACAAAAGCATCATTGCACACATTGCCGAACCATTGGGTAGACACATGGGACTTATTTCCTGAGGTGATTAAGCCTGAATCAAGGCTTGAAACAAAGAAGGTGTGTGGGAAAGCCACAGATCTGCAGGAGGAACAACAGTAGAGTCACTGTGGCTGTATTTTAGTGTTTCAGTAATGTAGCCCTATGTTTTGTATAATTCATATATTAGAATTTTAATTATCAAGTTGCAAAATTATGGTGGCTTTCATTTGAAGTGGGTTTTACCGACCTAACCTTGTAGGGCAGACAGAAGTTCTTTGTTGCACTGCCAGAGGCATGGAGACGCCAGCATGGCAGCGTCCATGCTCTCCGCCTCAGATCCTTCTGGCAGGAAGCCTCCAACACCACCACCTAGACTCTGGGGGATGAATCTCCCTGGCCCTTATCCAAGGGGCTTTAGTACTGGAAGGACCAGAAAGACCTCTTTATAAACCTCATCTTTCTCCTAACTCAATCCATAGGCTTGAACCCTGAAAAACAGCAAAAGAGTGAACCGGGGGCTTCCCTGGTGGCGCAGTGGTTGAGAGTCCACCTGCCGATTCAGGGGACATGGGTTCGTGCCCCGGTCCGGGAAGATCCCACATGCCGCAGAGCGGCTGGGCCCGTGAGCCATGGCCGCTGAGCCTGCGCGTCCGGAGCCTGTGCTCCACAATGGGAGAGGCCACAACAGTGAGAGGCCCGCGTACCACAAAAAAAAAAAAAAAAGTGAACCGGAGTAACTGAGCTGGGTCATGAAGGATGAGTAGGAGTTCTTGGGTGGGATGCTTTGTACACGATGTGAAAAATACTCCTCTCCCACCATGGAGGGGATTCTGCAAGTACTGTCTTCACTGCAAAGGTGAAAGCCTCCAAAAACCCATAACCCCACAGCAAGCAACCAGCACCTCTGAACTGCCGGCACCTCCTGCCCCACTCCCTGGCTTCTTCTCTCCTGGGTTTCCCCTCACTGATTCCCTCACTCCTGACATACTGGAGAAGGCAGTTCCAACTGTCCAGGTAGAAAAAGACCTCCGCGGGGCTGCGGGGGCGAGGCAAGAACACTGGACTGAGAGTTCAACCAGAGACCCTTGGGAGTCAGCTTGAAGGGAACATCAGGGAACTCCACCCACCTGTACCCTCACTAAAAGGAACTTCTGTCTCACCAACCAGCACTCAAAGTGCACCACTGCACAAGGAACGTGAGAGAGAGAAGGCTCCTGTACCAGCCAAAAACCACAGATCCACCCTAGAAACTGATGGACGGCGGCTTTGCCTCCAGGTCACCCCTCCTGGGCCTGAGGTCAGGAAGGCAAGAGAGTCCTTGCTCCACAGTAACAAGCTGTGACCTGAGGGGTGTAACTGAACTTCTCAAGGCCTCATTAGCCTTCCCCAAAGAATAAGAGAGCAAGGCTCAGTCGTGTCAGAAGTCCTTCACAGCCTTGGCCTTCCGTAATGTTCAACCACTTCCTTTATCTGTTGCCTCAGTTTCCTCAAGTATAAAATCATGCTGTTGCAGTGGATGGTTTCAACGTCCTCTCCAGCACTGAGGCTCTATGATTCAGCCGATGGATCTGGATCACAAACAAGGATTATTCTATTAATCTCAGTGGCCCTTTCTCTGCCAAATAATGATAGGAATGTGCTTCAGCTGAATGCCGCCACCCGAGCTACCAGTCCAGCTGGTTGGGAAACACACAACGACTTCTATCTGCCCGCTTGCCAACATGGAAATCTTCAAACAGATATGGGATGATTAATAACATCTTTAATAGGGGCCCCGCCTTGACATTAAATCTTGGGCTGAGGTTATCAAAAACAGCAAATACACAAAGAACTTACAGCCTTGAGAGCAAGCCAGAGAGAGAGACAGAGACTGTGCAGGTGGCTGGGAGGAAAACTGACATGAATTACAAAGAAAAGGTGCATCGAGTTAATAAAATATAACTGTGGTACTGGGGCTGGGGGTTGAAAACAGATGTGAGGGGCAGTCCACCTCAGCACCATGAGGGATGAAAGCAAGAGCCACAACATTTCTCAAACACACACACACGCACACATTCTCTCAAATAAAGCCTATGAAATTCACTGCGTTGGCCCAGGGGTGTGGGTTGTAGGAGGGAGACTGTAAAGCCAAAAGCTGATCAGACACAGCCCCTAAAATCCAGTTTTCCAGAAGGAATTTGAAGCTAAGTAAGTAGTGTGAAGGGTGTGTGTGTGTGTGTGTGGCAATTTTCATACTGGAGAGGGTGCTAGACATAAAGACTATAAGATTAAGGTCCATCTTCATGATCTTTTACAGTTATTAACTCCCTAAACCAAATGCCTCATCTATAAAATGGACATTACTAATATTCAGTCTATCGGAAAACAGATTTTTAAAGTGTGTACAACACACACAGTATTTGGGATGACACAGCAGACACTCCAAAAAGCAGGAACTTATTACCAAGATGCATGTAGGTGTCAAAGAGCAGAACACAATAGCTGGTCAATCCAGAGAGATAAAAAGAAATCCAAAAAGGACAGGCAACATGGTGGGTCAAGGGCTGGAACAGTAGCTACAAGAAAGTGTTCAGCACCATCACTTCTAATAAATGTCTATTGAAGTTAGGAGGAAATAAGCAGATTGCCAGTTGAGTGGTAAAATATGACCCAATGTATGTTGAGAGAGAAAGACACAATAACGTAAAGCAAAGGAAGAGAGACATATTAAATACTAAAAGTCATTATCACTAGGTTTGGATACTGGGCTATTTCAAGGGTTTTTGTTTGTTTATCAATATTTTCTAAATAGCTTTTTATAGATATCTGTTTTTCTTATTTCAAAATTAATAAAAGTTGTAAATTAAACATTTATAACATGCTTTGAGAAGTAGCTATGGCGGGGAACCTGAAGTCCTGGAGAAGATGGCTGACATTCTGAGATTAGGACTGTGTTCTAACTATTCAAAAGTTGTTATCACATATACGGAGAATCCCAGTCAGTCAATAAATGTATGTGGAGGGCCTTCTTAATTCAAAAGCATGACATTAAATAGTTCAGGAAAAATAAATAAATTCCCAAAATCTCCAGTCTCATCAGGGAACTAGACATGCCCACATAAAATTATAACTCACAATGCAAGGTGCACCAATGGGACAGTAAATTCAAGGAGGGTGATTTGAGCCAGGCCTTGAAGACCTGGGAGACTTCAGAAGGAAGGATAAGGTCACACACTTTCTGCTGCAGAGACGATTTAATTAAAAATAAGTTCCATTCTACCCACTCCACCAGGTAACAGAGAATGCATTGTATTCTGAGGAACTGAAAATCTTACAAGAAGGCAGATTGCATGACCTTCCATTTGCAATAGCTTCTTTCAGGAAAGGGAATAATTAGAATCACATAGAATGGGCCGCTTTCTTTCATTTAACAGATAACTTTAAACAGGCTTCCAAATCCCACGAACAAGCAAACTTCCTGCACTGGACTCCTACAGGGCCTAATTTTCACCTCAGCCCAATACTTCCTCAGATCCCCGGCACTGTTATCAAGCTACTTAACTGCCTTCCATCCCTCATTCCCAGCCCCCAAACACACCAGTAGAATGTGAACTCCTTTTATTCTTTCATTTATTTATTCAACGATTTTCTAACACAGGCTATGTACAAGCAACGCAAAGATAAATAAGACAGCCCCAATCTCACAAAGTTCATAGTCCAGTGGCAATAACTGACTCATTAACAGATACCTCCAGCTCAATGGCTGGGACATGCACAATGTATCCAGGAGAAAGGAGAGAGGCTGTGTCTAACCAGCCAAACCCAGGCATTAAGGACTGGGGGAAGGTGAAGGCAAAGGCCCTCCCTGTGGTGAAAAGCAACACAGAGCGAACAGAAAGCCATGGCCAGACCTTAAAGTGTGAGGCAGGGTGGAAAAACACAATAACAGGCAACACTGACTGAGGGCTTACTGCATGTGGGGCTGACTTAATCCTCCCAATAACCCCATGAGGGAGGTCCCATCACCCTAATGTTACTGATGAGGAAACTGGGGCCACAAAGGTAAAGCAACTTGAGCAGTAAGGGTGGTAACTCCTCTGATATGCTGCCTATTCCTGAGGCTACAAGGGTCAGCAGGGGCTGCTCTGAGAGCCCCCCTAGTGTCATGCTAAGGAGCTTGGGCTTTTCCCATAGACAATGAGGAGGCAGTGAATAGTTTTAAGCAAGAGGGTGACACAGTCAAATTGGGTGCAGAAGGCTGCTCCAGCAAGGTGTGGGGGACTGATTTGAAGGACTGGGGAGACCAGATAAGAAGCTGTTGCAATATTCCCATGAGTGATGGGGTGACCTGACCTAACGGTGTAAGGAAAGAGCAGAGGGAACAGATGCAAAATGCATTTGTTGGGAGACAATTCTCCATGGGTCTCTTGAGTTTCTATACAAATCATGAGCAAAGCACCGGCTGCCTTTGGTCCCAGATTATCCTTTCAAAGATGTTTATATGGATGACAGACTTGGAAGATATAGTCTTCCTCTGGAGCAAAGGGAAAGCATGTTTATTGCCCAATATAAAAGATTTGGGTTCCCTAAGCTCAGGGTTCCTGCATATATAGGTGTCATCTGGCCCTCTTCATGTTACCCTATGGGAATTGTCACCCCAAGATGCTGACACTCTGGCTACTGGTATTGTTATGAACAATAAATTCCTTTGTCTCTAACCCAGGAGTCTCATGCCTTCTGCCAGCATCCATGAAACTGGCAGATATGTATTTACAAATAGGGTAAAAATCTCAAATCCCTCACAGCTGAGGATTTATTTAGGCAGGAAAATTGGTGATGGGCTAAATGCAGAAGGTGAGGGAGAAAAAGGAATCAAAGATTCCTTCAGGTGTTTTAATTTGGATGAAGTGGAGGACAATGGTGTCATCAACTAAGATAAAATATATAACAAGTACAAGGTTGGGGCACAGGGGGCCTGGGGATTCGAGGATAAATTCAGTTTGGTGGCCTCTGAGACCTCTATGTGGACATATCCAGCAAACAGCTGATTGATTGAGTCAAAAGGGGAGGGGCTATGTTAAAGATATAGGTATAGGGGCCATTAGCATTGGGGGTAGCTGAAACCATGCTCATGCATAAAATCCTCTATCCAACATATAAAAAGACTGCTGGACCCTCCGTGTGCCCAGGCAGAGCATTCAAAGGAGCCATCCTATTCATGCTATTCATCCTTACACTCCTTAGTGCTCAGCAGAGGGCTTGACACAGTGCACATGCTAAATAAATGCCTGTTCAAAAAACGGCCAAACCAGACCTAGAATTAGCTTTAAAGTTGCTTCAACAACTATCTCTGAAATGCTAATCTAGATTTTCTCATATCAGGATCTCAGAGTGTCTAAATTTGTTTCACATGAAATACAGCCAGTTTCATATGCAAATAATTACAAATCTATTATTCTCTCATGTGCAATGTTCTGTTCGGAAGCAGAACACAATTCTAAGACTCAGTTTCATGGTCATTAAAAAGCAGTTCTGTTGGTTTTCTTACTAGAGAAGAGTTCCAAGTTCTCTTAGCCGCGATATCACTTCTTTCCTCGTTCGTTTAAAAAAATACTTACTGAGGACCTACTACATTTGTTCAAGGAACTGCACTAAAAGCTGTAAGGGATTTTAAAAGTATAAAATTTCCCTCCTTAAAGGAATTTACAAAAGCAGAGTGGCAGCAAATAAGCCAGACCAGAATTTAGTTCCTAGACCCACATTTAGCAATTTTATGACCTTGAGCAAGTTACTTAACGTTTATAACCTTTCATTTCCTCACGTGTGAAAAGGGGATAATAAAAAATGTGTATTTCATAAACGGTGATGAGAATTACACTTGATAATACATGTAGAACACCTGGCGTATAGTACTCCTTCAAAGTGGTAGCTAGAATTATTACCATTATCATAAGCCAGTTGGGGAAGAAGTACTCGGAGAAAAGCCACTCCCTGAGGGATCTTGAAGAACATTAAAAATGCACTGAAGTGGCCTAAAGCACTAGAAATGCACAACTTTAGGAGCCTGGGGAAAACAATAATAGTTAACACTACTGAGTGCCTACTGTCTTTTAACTAATATAAACCATTCCAACACACCTATGAATGAGTAGTATTATTCCCATTTTCCAGATGAGAAAATGGACACCTACACAAGTCAGATAACTTGCCCATGGTCACCCAGCAGACAGTGGTAGAGCAGGAAGTCAATCCAGGCTGTCTGGCTCCAGAGTCACGGCCAAATTGCCTCATCAGGGAGAAAAGGAATGCACCTTTTACGACTTATACTTTTAAAGAAAAGAACAGGGATCTTTGGAAGCATGTACCTTCAGTCTACAACTACTAATAGTCTTCTACTCAGTATTGAAAGATTATTCATAAGTATCTAAACAGACAAGTAGACTTTTCCAGGCTGGCTGCAGTCCTATTTCATAGATTCTGAAAACTGAGTAAGGAAGAGTTAATGTCTCACACTGAATACCATGTAAGGCAAAATCACAGTGCGTTAGTGTACTGACCCATGAAATCTAAACTGACTCAAAATTGAGGGGTGTGGGGCTTAAAGCTCTGAGGTACCTTTATGAAATAAAATGACTCCATTTACCAACCCTCATTTCTTACTGATCTGTTGGCTGTTCATAAACACTTCCTTGATTAGTTTAATATACCCTTCTCAAAGATGCAGAGGGTTTTTCCCCTCATTTCCATGTGAATAATATAGCAGACGGCTAAGATTATAGCCATGGTGTTGGGCCACCCTGGACTTCAACCAAGTTTGTTGTTGTTACTGTCGTTTCATTTTCGAAGACAGTGGAGGTGGAATACCCAGTCACCAACCATCAAGAGATGGCTCAATAAACTATGTAGACTATGCCCATTGTGTGTAACATCACACAGACATAAAAGACAACATTTATAAAGACTTGGAAAAAATAATATTTCCATGTTAAGTGAGAAAACTTGATACAGAATAGTGTATACAAGATGATCACATTTATGGAATTTTTAAATATCAATATGTATGCATACGGCAAAAGAGGCTGGAAGGAAATATATGAAAATGTTAAAAAGTGATTATTTATGTTTGTAATATGAGCCTAAGGGAGATCGAATAGTTTTTCACTTTCTCAATATTCTTCTATTTTCTTTAATGGACATAACGTTATTTGCACACTTTTAATTGCAGTAAGCAAATTAAAAAAAAAAGAAGAAGGAGAAGAAGAAGAATGGAGAGATGGAAGAGACCGGACAGCTAATACTCTGTCTCTACTTGTCCTTTTCTTTGCTGAAAGTATTAATCTCTTTCAAGATCTATACTACTTCTTATATTTCTTAAATGTATTGAATGTTTGTTTTACAGAGAGATTAATGGATAGATGATTGATAGGTAGATAGATGGATAGATAGATAGATAGATAGATAGATAAAGATAGATAGATGGGTAAATGATATGGAGGCAGACATTATTTTACCAAAAGCATTCCAGAATGGCTCCTCTTAGAAATATCGTCAAGACCTGGCTTCCCTGTCCACCTAGGCTGTCTCCCTCTTCTCTAAACTAACCAACTGACTTTTTAAGGTAAGAGAAACTTACAAACATCCTAGATATATAGATTTGAAATTCTTTGAAATTCTGAATGGATGGTACAGGTAACTGATTATGTACAAACTAGTCACCATACAAACACGACAAGAAGAGTAACTTGGTCCACCCACAATTAGATACACCCTTTCTTCTGGCAGCCACAAGCAATTAATTATCAATATAAATATCAGTATGACAAAACTAATGCTGCTTTTTAGAAAAGCTTATGCAAACTTAACTTTGCTGAAGGAAGAAAACCTACTCTGTTAGCCGGATATTACTAAAATTGAGTCTGGTGAAATGAGTAGAGTAGTTATACAAACTAGATAATGATCTTAATGGCTGTTTACATCTGGGAACATGCAGCATGCTCACACTACCCCATATGAAACCAGTGATCCTCTAAACACTTTCAAAACACCAGTCATAACGCAACCCCAAAAAAGAATAATAGTATGCACATTTTTTAAAAGCACACAATTATTGAAAGAGCTTTGGGAAATTAACATAGCCCTACTGTGGAGGTCAAATTCACATGCAGTTTAAAAGGAAAACAAATCTGACATACTGAACATTTGTCATATGGCTCTCACTGACAGAGCTAAAAGGATTTCAAAGCAGAATGGAAATTGGAGTTCAGTGGGAAGTACAGATGCTTGACTACCTTTCTTTAAGGGGAGCAGAAACATTCTATTAGATCCCTGCTGCTTTGGCCAAGTGAAGCCTGGTCTCCTCTGCCACTCATCCAGGACAGAGCTTCAGTGTCTTTGATGCTGGTTAACAGAAAATTCAAACACGCTCACACACTTCATCGTTGTAAGATGTACCTCTGTGTGGTTGTCAGCCTTTACCATTATCAACTCAACAGGCCCATAAATTTTTTATAAAATAAACATGAATTAATTGGAAGACAAGGAGGAGGAGGGGCGCGGGACATTCGTACAAGGTGGAAAGTCAATTGCATTAGCAGTCACAAAGGAACCAGGAGGTGTTTTTGTTTGGCTGTGGAGCAGCCATCTTCAGAATTTTAAGCTCTTTAAATAAGGCATCAGTGATTTTAAGAAATTAACTTCAGGTTTGATCTGTGCCAAAAGCAGAAATTCTGCAATAATACATTGTGGAGGAGAGGAAAATCTCCAGTGCCTGTTCCTCTTTCCTAATTATGATCTCTGGACTTGGGCATCATCTCTTGGACTACCTGCAGAGGTCTTTTTATACTCATTTGCCCAAAATTACCCCTCTGATTATGAAATCTTAAGAAACTGGGTATAGGAGAACTTTTTTGATGATAGCTTTTTTTCCTGCTTACATCCGGCCCCACTTGGCATGCAAACACCTATAGACTCTTTTTATTTTTCATAAATTTAGGTTTCCCACTGGTTCAGATAAGCAAGGCCTAAGAAATGATTCATGGTGTTGTCTTTGCTACACACTGTCCCGAAAAAATAGCCTTCAGATACTTCAATGTGGATGAATCATCAATAGGGTATGGGATAGAGGTTAAGGGCTAGGATTCTGGAATCAGATAAACCTGAGTTCAAATCCTGACTTTGTATGTCAAGTTGTGTGACCTTGAGCAAGTTCCTTAAGCCCATCATGATCCTGATACCAGTGGAGCTGTTGGAAGGATGGAATGGGATTGTTTACAAAAGGCAAATGGCAGATCTGCTACTGATAACAATAGGATTAAGAAAAAAGAGTGGGTTCAACTTCAGTCACTACACAGATAAAAGATTCTGGAGGCTGGTCTCAGCTTTACTTTTACTTGAAATTTGTGATGTAGTAACCATTCCTGGGCTGTTTCCCCAGCTGTGAAATGAGCGCTTACTGCCTCAGTGAAGCCCTAAGTTTCAAGATCTGAATATTTGGGAAAAATGCAACTTATATTGCTGTGTGCAGCCTGTATTACTCAGCAAAGCAAGTGCCTTTTAACAGCCAGATCATATTCTCTTTCTCTCTGCTTTTCCCACCATTAGGTATATCTTACTGCACTGTGAGCTTCTCAAAGGAAGGGGCTGTCATACATGCTTTTTCTACCCCTAGTGTTTGTAACAGTATCTGGCACACAACAGACAACCTATAAAGGTGGAATAAATCCGTCACTGAGTTATCTTAGCATCTTCCCCAAGGGTACAGGGTTTTGCACACATTAGGTGTCAAAATATGTTTGTTGAATGAATGGATGTGAGTAAAGCTGGGAGTGCCTCTTCCTAGACACTCCCGCTTTCTTACTCATCTCTGAAGCCCCTGGGCCTAGGACTGAGCCTGGCACAAAGAAGAAAGCAGGATCAATGAATCTTTTTGCTCTGGAGGCATGTCAACTGGGATTAAAGCAATTAGCCTACTCATAAAAAAGTAATTGGTAAAGTCTGAGTGGATTCCAGTTCCGGAGGGCCTTCTGTGTGCCTGGCACTGTGTTGGACACTTTACATATTTTCCAACAGCCCTGGGAGGGAGGGATTATTGATACCATTCTTTAAATGAGTAAGCAAAGGCTTAGAGAGATTAAGTCACTTGCCCAAAATTGCAAAGCCAAAAAATAACAGAGCTTGGATTTAAACCCACACTTCTGGAGCCCATGCACTTTCTATTATGTAAAACTAAGGAAGAGGGAAAAGCACCAAAATAGATGGGACCAACTTATTTGAAGTTATCTGGCTTTAGGGGAGGAAGGAGGTGAAAACAACTGGTGAGTCAGTCTTAAGGAGGGAGGTTGACCAGATGGGGCCACCTGCCCCAGCCAATGATTGACTTATATGTTTGCCACTGAAACCATGTCCAGCAAGGCTAGAAATGTTGATTAGAGTCATCTGCCAAGCAGGATCATTTATCTAGGCTCGTGGCTAGGGAAAATGGCAATGCTAGCCCAATTCCTTCTGGTCATTATCTACAAGTCCAGGCCAGCCCATCAGAATACCTCAGCCTTGGATCTCAGACAGAGCAGTCCATTTCCCGTGTATTCTTAGAGCCAATAAGCATAGCTCAAAAACTCCCATGTGGAAAGACCGTTCACATTTTTCAGAGAGCTAGAAAGGGAGGAGAACAGATTTCAGAGGAAAAAATTTAATAACTGTTAGTTTTGGAAAAATCAATTTAAGAGCAAGCCTAAATCCCATGTACTCTTCATAGAAACAAACAAAAAAAAGATAACATTATTTTTAAAGCATCAGAGCAAGAGCAATGCCATAAAAAATATGGCATTTTAAGTTTTTTTATGGTTTTGTTAAGCTTGGCATGTGCATAGTAGTACCCCTTCTATGATTAGAGGGAAAACTAACTGAACAAAATCAAGTATGTTTGAAAATCTTCTATTCTTAATAAAGTAACATCAAATAGAAACCTAGAATCTTATATATCAGTATATAGACAGAATGCTCAATATAATTAAATTTTAATTCATCTGGAAGTCCAAAAATAATTCTCCTAGAGATATTACCCTAAGGCCTCTAGTTTGAAGGCTCAAAGTATCCCATTTGAAGTACCTGAGGCGGACTCTGCCAACTCTCAACTCAAATGCCCTGGTGCTTCTCCCTCGTAGCTTGGCTGAGAGCATCCAAGACTAGGGTAACATCTTACTATTACAAGAGTTTAACAGCCTGGCCAGAGTGGGCAGGGCCAAAGCTAAACAGGATGTTAGAGAGAAATTAAATCCAGATCAGCCACTAGTTGCACTTTCTCCCTAAGTTGGAAAAAACAACAAAAACAAACAAAAGCCAAAAAATTTAAAAAAAGAAGAGGGAAAACAGAGCTCTGGATAGAAAAAGCACTGATGTGATTTCACTATTCCTAAGCATGCCAGGAGCATAAATATAGGTAAAGCAGAGCCTTTATGTTGCCAGTTCAAGAGCATAACTAAAGAAATCAGTGTGTAAATATGTCCATGTGTGAACTAATTTTTTAGACCACTAAAACAAGGCAAGCAAAAGTCCAAGTATTGCTGGAAAACTTTGGGTTGTTTTTGTGTAAAATTTATTCTGGTAAGCCTTGCAGTTATCTGTCTTTGCACATTGTTTTTTTTTTTTAAAAAGGAACTTTAAAGGTAGAACCTCCAAACCCATGCCTGACTTCTCTTGACTCGTCACCTGTCTCATAGTAGCCACCACTTCGCTGGGCAAAGCAGAACCCTGACCTCTGGGAGCTTCTGCTCACGGGACCTGGAACCCTATAAAACAAAGCAACCCTTCTTCCCCAGGGCAGCACTCTACATTGTTTAAAGACCATTTTCATGCCTTCTCTCTTCCCGGCTTGCTCTTTTCTGGACATACTTGGTTTGTCACCAATCTGTCCACCACACACTCAGAAAAAACAGAAGCACCAAAACCTTTCCACCCAGCCATTCCATTTCACTTATGCTCACAACCAAGCAATTATTGTAAATGCTCTAACTACTTATCCCTGCCCCAATCCAACACTGTATTTAGGTGGATTAATATTGATCATGAAAGTACTATCTTTTCCTAAGTGCCCATTGTCTGCCAGGAGTTGCATTAGCTATAACAGAAAATAGATATAGATGGTTCTGCTATAACAGAAAATACTAGCTCTAAAAAATCACCACACTATGCAAAATCATGAAATAAAAACCACACAGCTTATGGGAAAATAGGATTGGGGCACACCATTCAAAAACTTTATTAGTGACACAGAATAAAAGATAGGAATCAAATAGACACAGTAGCATAGTATTGCATGTTAAATGGTTAAGACATACATTAAGAATGAATACGACACTTTATCTTGGGAAAGATCTGAAGTTTGCTTGTGGAAGTGGGTGCTGGAAGGGTTGCCACTTGTGAGCTATTGAGAAGTGGTGGAAGGAGGGTTATTGGAAATCAGACAGAAAGTTGTAACACCAGATGTGGAGGGGTGTGGCTGGGAACACACGTGGTGAACTGTGTTCACCGTGGAGTCGGTAGGTGTCTGAGGTGTGGTTCTGCATATTCCTACACAGCTCACTTCTGCTGGGCACAGTTTTCTGAGTTCACCTGGCAGTTCTCATGGATAAAATCCATCATAAACAAACGTGAAATCTGTATTATCCTCAAATTTTTCCCTAATATATCAATCGGGTTGGAACAAAGTTGTGTTTTTAAAACAAGTGTTACAGCAGAACCGACTGTACTTTATCTCACTGAATCCTAACAACCTTGAAAGACAGGTAGCATTAACTCCATTTTCCGGAAAAAGAAACCGAGGCTCAGAGAGGTTACGTGCTTCCCAAAGCCACATCATTCGTGATACGTAAGTTGCAAGGATGGGACCAAGATCTGCCAGCTGTCTCCTCTACCACTTTATCCCCTAAAGGTGCCACCTTTTCTTTTTTTTTTTTTTTTTTTTTTTTTTTTTTTTTTTTGCTGTACGCGGGCCTCTCACTGCTGTGGCCTCTCCCGTTGCGGAGCACAGGCTCCGGACACACAGGCTCCGCGGCCATGGCTCGCGGGCCCAGCCGCTCCGCGGCATATGGGATCCTCCCAGACCGGGGCACGAACCCGTATCCCCTGCATCGGCAGGCGGACTCTCAACCACTTGCGCCACCAGGGAGGCCCCTTCTTTTTTTTTTTCATTTGGCAACTAGTGCTGAGTAGGAGGTACCCTCACTCCTCTGGGTCAAAATTCTAAGATTAGAACCTTCTCTGCTTCCTCCACTCTTGCTGTATTTGTCAGCCCCACAGTGATGTGAAGTTCAATGGCAGTATCTATGTCTGCAGCAACACCCTAACTTAAGCTATGAGCTATTCACCCAAAGATAATTAAGCTTCTTAAGCATTTGTGTGTGTGTCGGTTGGGGGGAGGCATCTCTAAACTTATTGCTGTGAAACTCACCAGTCAGATTCAACAGAATTTCAGCAGATTTCATGGAGGCTAAAGATTCACTTTCTGGCTTTTTTATTTTCACAATCTCTCTTCTAGGGAGCTTGTACTCAAGTTCCTCATCGAGGGAGAAAAAACCGTCTTACTCCATAAAATGACTGTTGCGTCTGACAAGACACTCCTGTCCTTGGAACCCTTCCATGGATCCACACTGCCCTTAGGATCAAATCCAAGCTCCCTGGCATGGCCTGCTAGGCTCTCCCTGATCTGTCCCCAGACTATATCTCAAACCACACCTCTGTCCACTTGCCACCTCCACATTGCCTGCTCCAGACAGACTGGATGACTTTCAGTTCTCCCCATACTTCATGGTTCCTCACTTCCAGGCTCTACACATTATTCTTCCTGCCTGGAATACTTTTCACACCACCCATCACATCACCCTGACTCTGCCTGTTCAATGCCTATTCCATCTCCAGATCTCAGCTTCAATGCCCCTTCCTTCTGGAAGCCTTCCCTGGTCCTAATGGGGTTAGGAGTCCCTCACAGGTACTCCCATAACTCATCACACCTTCCCTATCATGGCTGCTAGCCCACTTTACTAGAATTACTCGTCTATTTGTCCAGTTCCCTCATAAGACTAAGCTCTGTGAAGGCAAGATTGGTGTCTGGCTTGTTAAATGAAAAACACTAATGAATGCATGTGCATGACATAGCATGAATGAGCATTCATGTGACCCACACGTGCCATTTTATGGAACAAATGGGGAATCAAGCAAAGGATCCAAGAGAACAAATGCACCTGCCATTGCCACATAACTAGCAAAGAGTGGAACATTCATTCATTCATTCAAGTTGTAGCAACTCCTATGTTCCAGGCACTGGGTGCACAGCAATGACCAAATCAGACAGAAACCCTTGCCCGGGAGCTCACATTCTAGTGGTGGAAGGACAAACAATACACCAAATAAATAAATAGGATATACAATCCATTAGCATATCAGTTTATCAGATGGTGATGATACTATGAAAAAAATAAAGCAAAGAAAGGAGAGAGGTAGGGCCTCCCTGAGATGGTGTCCTTTGAACAAAGACCTGGAAGAGGTGAGGGAGTGGTCCAGGCTGGTATCTGGCCTTCGGGAAGAGGAAATAGAAAATGCTAAGGTACTGAAGCAGGAGTAGGTCTGGCAAGTTCAAGGAGAAGCACGGAGGATGGTGCAGCTGGGAGGAGTGAAAACTGCATCTCGAATCTGGAGGGTAAGACTACTAAGAGCTATTATTGCCTGAGCACCATCAGGAAAACATAGCATCCCCGTCCTTGAAGACTTCACAATCTGGTCACACAGGTTTAAATATGCTAGAATCAAATCACACCCTCTGAAATATGACAACACCAATACACAGGTCAGTTCACTCCTTCACTGAGCAGGAGGATGTTGATCACTTGAAAACTGCTTTGTCAGACCTTCTACTGAATGAAGAAACAGGTGAACATTGCCCCCATCAGTGCTTTTAGTGTCGGCTGCCTAGGGATGAACAAGAAACCTGTACATAAACAGTGCCAGCAGCCACATCACAGGGTTATGAACTGTGGCTTTCTGATCAAACAGATGAAATTAACTCAAAAATGTTTTAAAACTTATTAGTGCTACGGAAATTACGTAATAAAGACAAAAGCTTCCCTATTACTTAAGGTAATGAAAACAAAAATAAGGATTTATAAGCTTCCCAGCTCTGACCTAAATTTGCTGTGCATTATTTTTCTACATCTCTTTCTACTTTAGGAAAACCACTACTAATTGCATTCACATTACACAGTATCAACCAAACCTGGATTTGGGTTTGGTTCCAAGACCACCAACAGGCTCAAGTTACAGCAAGTTTATTAAATGGTTTGGTTTTTTTTTCTCTTTTAAGCAAAAACTTAGAGTGCTGTTTTACCTTTTGGAAGGACTAAACAGATAAATGGTTGATAAGTAACATTTTAAGAAAACCCCAAGCCCATGAGCAAGGGGGAAAAAAACACGGTTGTTTTTTTCTTTTTAACTCACGAAATAATAAAGGATTTTTAAAAGCATAGAGTTTATTGGTGGCTGGGAGCCTGGAGCTAATGAAAAAAACATTTATAAGTTAGGTTTCCACAGCTTTTCTTTTGTGTTCTCTGGTACAGATGCTGCTGACTATACTCTAGAAAAACCTGGGATTCAGCTGGCGACAGAGTACACAAAGAGTCAGAGACCAGTTCAATCTCAACCAGTTTAACCTCTCCCTTGGAAAGCAAACACGATGACCTGTTATTTCATGGCGACATTTCTAAACTCTTGACTCCAAAAGTATTTCTAACCTTGGTCTTCCTATAATGAGCTCTACACTCCTACCTGGGAGCACAAAACCCAGATAGTTCCCAGTGACTGAATCACCCAAACAGTGCTCCATCACCGTGGCATGGGCCGAGGCCAAACAGAACATTCCAGTTGACAGAGCAGATCCCACCCAACTCCTTTTTATCACTGCAGTCTCTCCAGAGTCTCCTCCAATTTCTTATGTTCTCCTTGGTAATGATCACCTACCTCAGAACCCTGCACACAGTTCCCACTGACTTCCTCCCAGCACAAGAAAGCATGGGGGGAGGGGAGGTGGAAACACTGGGGTCAGTAATCAGTCTCTGGCCTCAGACTTCTGGGGAAATCAGTCTTTGTTATTACCACCACTTCTATGTCTTCTATTTCATTCCTCTATCCTCTTAGGGCCCAGTATTTCCTTATGCCCACTTCTCTTCTAGATTTTACAGATGAGGAGACTGAGGTCCATTCAGGAGGAGGCAGAGTTGAGACCATACTAGGTTCCTTGCCCATTGGATTAGGAGTCATTCCACTAAATCATTCTTATTTACAGCTAATGGCTCAAATCTAACCTACTGGTTATAGATTTTGGCTAAAAAGGAAATAAACCCTGACCATTTCTCCCAAGTCACACAGGATAAAGAAATGGAACATTCACACCATGGAATGATGCCCTTAAAAACTGAGTTTCCAAAGAATACTTTTAACAGTTTTATTGAGGTATAATGTACCTGCCATACAATTTGTGCATCGTAAGCGTGCAGCCCAGTGGTTTCTAGTAAATGCTCCTAGTTGAGGAATCCTCACCACATTCCACTTTTAGAACATGTGCATCACCCCAAAAGAGTTCTGCTGTCTCTGTAAGCTTCCCCTCCCACCCGACCCTCAGGCAAAAACTAACCTGCTTTCTGTCTAATTTTTTGCCTTTTCTGGAAATATCATATAATCATATAATATATGTTCTTTTGTGTCTGGCTTCTTTCACCCAGCATAATGTTTCTGAGGTTTATCCATGTTGTAATCTATATCAGTATCTTGCTCTTTTTTGTCGTTAGTATTCTATTATATGGATATACCATATTTTGTCTATCTATTCACCAGTTGATGAACATTTGGGTTGTTTCCACTTTTTGGCTATTATAAATAATGCTTTTTCAAACGTTTGCATACATGTCTTCGTGTAGACACATAGTTTCATTTCTCTTGGATAAGATATCAATAATTTGGGGTTTTTTATATTATTATTATAGCCATTCTGTGTGTAGCGGTGCATAGAGTGTAGTGGTATCTTATTGCAGTTTTAGTTTACATTAAAATATTTAACAACACTGAAAAATATTACCATCTAATATGAAAAGAAAAAAAGCAGGATTTAAAAGTGTTTATATAGAATGACGTCACACATATGTGAGCCCTACACATTTATGAAGAGCTGAAAGACATCAAAAACACATCTCCTATCTTCCTTGACAAAGGATATGAGAGCATTTTTTCTTTACACTTAACTGTGAATTTTTTGTATGAGTAAATACATTTTAAAAATTTAAATATTGCTAAAACACTAAAAACTACACATTGCACATCATTAAGAGTCAGGATATTCCCCAGCCCCAGCTAAAGTCAACTCTGTTCTCCCCTCATGAATTATGGGGGTGTTTGTAGCAAATTTGCAAAACCAGGATGGCTCCTCTCTGCCTTAAAGCATTCTACTCCAGGGGTTGGCAAACTACAAACCAGACCAAATCCAGCTCACTGCCTATTTTCATAGGACATACAGGCTAAGAAAGGTTTTTACATTTTTAAATAATTGAAAAATGTTAAAGAAGAATAATATTTTGTGACATGTGAAAGTTATACGCAATTCAAATTTCAGTGGCTATAAACTTTTATTGGAACACAGCCAGGCTCATCTGTCTGTCTATGACTGCTTTTGCACTCTCAGAGCAGAACTGAGTAGTTGCCACAGAGACTACTTGGCCTGAAATATTTACTATCTGGCCCATTACAGAAAAAGTTTGTTGGCCTCTGTCTACCTACCCCTGATAGGTGCTTAGAAAAGCCAAACTCAGTTCTATTATCCTAAAGAAAATTCATTAGGGAAAAAACTTTTGGATTAGTCATTCATTGCATTAATTTATATTAAGGTCTTTCCTAAAAATATAGGATTTGTAGCTGAGAGCAACAATATCAAAAACTTTCAAAGCACTATTTTCAATTATAAGGCTGTATTTCTCTGCCTGGCACCTACTTAGTCTTCAATACTTGTTGAATAAATCAACAAATAAATAGATGGGTAGATGAATGATGAATGGGTGGATGGGTAGATGGGTGAATGAAGTCAACAGTTCTTGAGGTCCAACTGTGGCATAAGTGCCATAGCAGGTCCCATTTGGGTCAGGAGGGTCCAAGAAAAGAAGATCTATCCTCATGAATTTCTGAGTAAGACACTGGTAACTCACAAAAGAATAAAGACAAATGACCCAAAAACATATGAAAAAGATGTTTAACATCACTAGCAAATCAAAAGTACCTGGACATCAACAATAATAATGTTCACTCTTTTAACCTAGAAGACAGTCAAGTATTTTAAAATGACAATACACAGTGTCAATAAAGGTAAAGGAAAAAACTCTTTCAATAGAGAGGGGTATGCATTTTCCCAGTCTTTATGGTGAGCAATGTGATTACATGTATCAAAAGCCTTTGACCTTTGACACAGTAATTCCACTTCTAAGAATTATTGCCAAGAAAATCATCATGGATATGTGGAAAAGTTTACAGACAATCAGAGCATTGTTTAAACTAGAAAGAGAGAGAAAGGGGAAAAAAACCTAATGTCTAACAATAGGGCTTAAGAAAACTGTGATATAATCACACATAATATTAAATTTTGCAATGATTAAAAACTGATTATTTGAGGGTTAAGTATTCTGATATAGAAAGTTGCTCACAGTAACACTGATAAGTAAGGGAAAAAGCAAGTCATAAAATCAACTTGCAAGGGGATGAGCCCATTTTTGTAAAAAAAAATGTTTGTTTACATAGAAAAAGTTTTGAAGGATATAAGCTTAAATGAAAATAATTATTAATTCATTATTTTTCTGTTTACTTATCTGCTCTTTTCTCATTTTCTACAATAAACACAACACTGGTTTAATTTTTAAACAAAATTAAAATAATAAAAGGAATTAAAGATCCAATAAGACTGAGGACTCCAGGATACTCACATGAGTAGAATAAAGGAATTAAATTACTCATTGATATTAATTAATTAATTATAATGCAAACAAACTAGGTTACAAGCGCTACTTAATTAATTAATGGTGTAAGCTCTTAGAGGCAGAAACCTATACTCATTCATTCAACAAATATGGAGTTAGCAGCCACTATGTGCCAGACACTCTTCCAAATACCAAGATTTCATTAATAAACAAAATAGATCCCTGCTTTCGTGGAGCTTCCATTCTAGTGTTTTACATGTCTCATCTGTCTGTATCTGCCACATCAGCAAGCACAGTGCTGGACACATGTGAAAGCCCTCATTTAGAAATCAGTGTTACTTAATTTTTTTTTTAACTGTTTAGGGCCTGCAGCAAAGGCATGCCCTGTTTTTACTTTAACATTTTTTTTTAATTTATTTATTTTATTTATTTATTTTCATTTTTATTTCTTTGGTTGTGTTGGGTCTTCGTTGCTGTGCGCAGGCTTTCTCTAGTTGTGGTCAGCGGGGGGCTACTCTTCATTGCGGTGCATGGGCTTCTCGCTGCGATGGCTTCTCTTGTTCCAGAGCACAGGCGTTAGGTGCACGGGCTCAGTAGTTGTGGTGCACCAGCTTAGCTGCTCTGCAGCACGTGGGATCTTCCTGGACCAGGGCTCGAACACGTGTCCCCTGCATTGGCAGGCGGATTCTTAACCACTGTGTCACCAGGGAAGCCCAGTGTTGGTTCATTTCTTAATAAAAGGATTCATCCCAGCAAGCCTCCCAGTATGTTTATTAAATGCTTTTATGTTCACAGAAAAAGAAAAAAAGGTTTGATCTAAATACAGCTTTTCTCAAAACTAGTGCGGAAAGTGGGTAAACCTATAACGCCAAAATGAGAACACAGGTTCCTGGAGCAATTCTGACTCAGTCCCCTGCCACTTGGGGAGGGAGAGGCTGTCAGATAATATTTCATGAATAGCTAGGCTTAAGTTACTTGAACCAGCTGGGGCTTTTCTTAAGCTACATTTTCCTCTGGCCAGAGTATCCTCATGGCTGAAGCTGCCTGTTCAATATCACTCCACAGAGAAATGGGTCTTTCTGTTTTCCTCATAACTGCAGACGCTGCTTCTTTTTCAGGCTAGGGAAACCCACGGACCTGGTATTCAGCTTATGTAATAACTGGCTCCCTGCTGGGGTAAGCCACTAAGAGGCACGCATTCAATTTCAGAAGACAGATATCTCTCCTTTTGGGCCAGAGTCGTTAGCAACGTATTGACTCAAAACAAGTATACACGGGCGTTTTCAGTTTCCCAGAAGTCCTGAATCACGAACACGTCAACTCATGGCCACTTTATTTCCAAATGTAGCAGTGAAAAGTTTCGGCAGTTTCCGATACCAAATATTTCAACCATGCAACAATCTAAAAGGTCTTTGAAATTAAAGCCACAATCACCATCATGTGATTGTTAGGCAGAGGTCATTAAAAACTGGATAGGGAGGCAAGATGGTGTACTCAACACCTGTATTCAAATCTTTTTTTAATAGAAATTTATTTATTTATTTATTTATTTATTTATTTATTTATCTATGGCTGCATTGGGTCTTTGTTGCTGCATTCGGGCTTTCTCTAGTTGCCGCGAGCTAGGGCTACTCTTCGTTGGGGTGTGCGGGCTTCTCACTGCGGTGGCTTCTCTTGCTGCAGAGCACGGGCTCTAGGTGCACAGGCTTTAGTAGCTGTGGTTCACAGGCTTCAGT
This sequence comes from Mesoplodon densirostris, assembly GCF_025265405.1. Classification (NCBI taxonomy): domain Eukaryota; kingdom Metazoa; phylum Chordata; class Mammalia; order Artiodactyla; family Ziphiidae; genus Mesoplodon; species Mesoplodon densirostris. The sequence goes on along the minus strand of NC_082662.1, from coordinate 56,285,100 downwards.
AGTTATGGCTTGTGGGCTCTAGAGCACAGGCTCAGTAGTTGTGGTGCATGGGCTTAGTTGCTCCGTGGCATGTGGGATCTTCCCGGACCAGGGCTTGAACCAGTGTTCCCTGCATTGGCAGTCAGATTCTTAACCACTGCGCCATCAGGGAAGTCCTGTATTCAAATCATGTCCTCCCGGGATGAAGGTACTTGTCTTTTTTTTTTTTTTTTTTTGAAGCTCATCAATAAAATAAGGATAATGATATCCTGGTTCAAGGTGAGAGTTATGCAAAGCACCTTGCTCTGATCCAGGCACAAAAAGAGTACTTAACACATGGTAGTTCTGATGCTTCTTTCCTCATTATAATCTTGAGCATAAAAAGGCTTAGTTGGATGAAAAGTGAATACAAAGAAGTCCTCTCTCCCCTTCCTCTGCTCCCAGGGGCTCCTTACAAAGCACAAGCAAGCATTACTTACTACAGAAGAGAGGAAAGAGTGTATTCCACTGAGATTCAGAGGAAGGGTTTGGAGTCAGAGACCTGGGTTCAAATCCCAGCTACTTCCTAGCTGCATCACCTCACACAAATTATTCCCTCATCTGCGTCCCCTCTGTCCCCATCTGTACAATAGTAATAAAAACAATACCTATCAAGAAATGAACAAATGACTTAATAACACTGAACAATAATACCTATTTTATAACAAAGCATTCTTAGAAAGATTACATGAGAAAATGTTTATAAAGTTCTAATACTACCACTACAGAACCACTCCAAGAAAGTGACATATTTAGAACCTCATTTGATCTTTGAACTTTACTGTCAACCCCTGGTGTGCTTTAAGTTCTTTATCCATACACTCCTCAAGGCCATAAAAGAACTAATTCCAGCTAAACTCAAAATTCACATCAAACCTTAATCTGCAGACAGTGGAAATGACCACAATGTAGGACAGAAGAAATAGAGGAAAAAATGTACTCTCTCAAAGTGCTAGACCAGAATTTCGATTCTTCTGGGGCAATTTTCCTCCCTCTGACCTCTCAACTAAAAACAAAGCAAAAGAAAAAAATTTTCAATAGTGCAATTACAGCCTCAATTTCCAACGTGATTCTTACTCAACACTGGTTCTTTGTACCTGCGGCAGTACAGAGGCATAGATTTCATTAAATAACCAAACAGGTGTGTAGAAAAATACAGCAGATTGCAGGGTACGGGCGGCAGAGGGAAGAACTCCCAACTGTCCGACATTTTGACATCTTACCAATGGCATTTTACCAAACAAGTAAACATATTTAAGTAAACAAATTTGCCTTATTAAGAGAAGGAAGAGTTTGGGGTTTCAACCATGCTTCTTGATAGTACAGTAATTTGTAAGATACTTTCAGAACTGAGTCATTTCACATATCCAAATCCTATTCAGGTGTCAAGACCTACCTCAGTTTTCCCATTTCCTACTCCTAAAAGATATCTCAATTGCCAACTGCTATGAACTAATATGTTAGGAGCTCTACCTATGTTACGTAAGCTTAATCCTCACAATGGTACTATGATACAGGTATTATTAACTCCATTTTATGATGAAAACTTGAGGACCAAAGAGTCTAAAATTATGCACCTAATGAGCGACAGCGCTGTGATTTGAACCCAACTTTAAGCCCCAGGCACTTTCCCTTCCTCCCCTCAACTATGCCAACCAATAGTTATTTCGTCTCGCTCCTGCCTTTCTAGAGCAATTCCTGTCTATGCTATGCCCTACCTCTTCAGCAGCATCTTTTTCATGGATATGTGTCTTGACTCCTTAAGAAGATTAAATTTTCTGATGGAAGGAACACTACCTGTACATTTTCTCTATCCTACTGACAGTAATTGCTGTTGCAGGGAGGCCCAGAATTTAAGAAGGTTATGTGACTTGCTCAAGGGCACATCCAATCAGCAATGAAGCAGGTTCAAGCATAAATATGCCCAAAGCACCAATTACCTTTCAAACTTGGTCCCCTACAAAAGGTACATACACAGTTGTACTTGCTCCCATGACTCAGTACCTACAAATGCCATCTTCTACCCCAGGAAAGAAAGATGTCTTGTCTGTAGGTCTGAGGAGGCCATAGATAATCCCACCATTAAAAAATTAACTGACCTATGACCCAAGGTGAGAGTTTGGATTTTTTTTAAAGGGTGAAAGGAAGATGTGAGTCAATCATAAAAAACTCCAAAGGCCTCTCTAGGGGGAGCAGAACTTCTGCCCCTTCCCTGGAGGAAGTCTGGTGAAGATTCTCAGAGGAACTAGGTCTTGCCCCCCAAAGGCTCTTGGAAGCTTCTGGAAGCCTTCAGTTTATGGGGCTTTAGCAAGTTTGCCTTATTAGTAACCTTCTAGGACACCCCATCTAGACTCTGATTTTCTATATAACATGATATTGAAGAAGAATAGAAACACCGAGAAGAATACAGTGACATGCAAAGAAATCACACCACTGTCTCCACGCACCAGTTTCAAATCCCAGCTATACAATTTACTAACTATAGAAACTCAGGAACTTAACCTCTCTAAGGCTCAGTTTGCTCATCTATAAATTGGGAATGCTTTAAGAATAACTGAGATAAGGTGAAAAAGCAGTTAGCATGGTGTCTGCCACAGAGAAGAGAAGAAGAATTAGTAGAATTTAAATATTCACCATTATCAACCTTTCAATGTTTGACATTTTTCATGATACAATGTTTGGAGGGGAAAAAATATGTCTCTGTGCTGAGTCTACCAAGGAGCCAACACTGAAGGATCCCTGCTAATGAAAGACAGAGCTAACATGGTAAGAAGCATCTAGTAATAATCCTCCAAGCTCCATTTTAAATTTGCTCCAGGCAAATTTTCAAACTTCTCACCCTTCCCTCCAAAAACCCAAACCTCTTCTTTCCCCAGAACCCTACTAGGATATAGATACAGCATATGGAAAGAGGAAGAACCTTTCAAAGAGATAAAACTGGGTTCGAACCCCAGCTCAGATACTCACTGGCTGCAGGTAACTTAATCTCTTTGCACCTCAACAATCTCATCCTCAATGCATCAATAATAATTCATATCTCACAAGGTTATTGTGAAGATTGGAAAGAACATATGTAAAGTGCCTCACCCATTTCAAAGCCTCAATGAATACCAACGAATACTGGCTCTACCACATTTCAGTTATTACAATGGGCTCTATGGAGACACTCCATGTTTCTTCCCTGGGCCCTCTGGAGGTGGGTGGCCCCAGGAGCAGTACAGCCAGAAGAGAGGAGGGGGTCAGGAAGAAGCACAAGGCCTTCATGAGGACATGGCGCAAACCTGGCCAGCCTCAGCCTCCCAAACTCTCCCAGGGTCTAGAGAAAAATAACCCAAACAAATGAAATTGAGACAAGAAAACAGAGTTCTGCCCTCCTCCTAACCCTTCTCTTGAGTGAGTCCCACTTACTACACTTTAGTTTTGATTAGAAAGCTCAGTTATGCTTCCCCATGCCCTTGCAGCCCCCGAAGCCCCATCCTAAACAGGGATGGCCTCTTATTAAAGACAATCGTGCTTTAATCTATACACCAGAGCACGCTAATGATACTGTACTGGGTTTTGGTCCTTTGCCAAAGAGTGAACAGTGCCAACATTTGTAGACTTCCAACAGGAAATTAAATAACTGCCCTGCTGGAAATATGAACCAATTTACAGTGGCCAAACCTGAATCTTCCAAAACATTGGCATGGTTTATGTGTATCAGGCACTAGGAACTTTTGAGGAAGGAGATGGGGAGAAATTCAAGTTAAAACTCAACAAAGCTCTTCAAGAGAGACCTTGAAAATGGTCCTTTCCTCCTACTCTGCCCTGGGTATATCCTTCTAGTATGTACAGACCACGGAGCATCTACATCATGCTGCCCTGGGAAATATTAACTGCCGAAACCTCAGGCAGGGGAGCATTACAGCCACAAATTCAAAAGCACAAGCAGGCAGGAAATGCAAAACTCCAGTTTCCTCCCAGTAGACACGTTCCACACTCTACCCACTATGTTATGAAATACACATTTAGAAGCCATCCTATCACATTAAAGCTTTCCTCTTATACACACAGAGAACAGTAATGCTTTGAAAACTTTCTCTTTAGGGCCTTCTTGTTGTTAAGCTCAATGACGTAGGAACCATGTCCATCTTTTTCTCCCCATTGTATGCCCAATGCCCAGCACAGTGCCTGGTACTCAATAAAAGCACTCAGTAAAAGGGAGCTCTTTCTACTGTTATTATGACCATCATTTGCTTCACAACTGTCAGGAGTGCAGGGCATTAGGCAGAACTTTTCAGGATGACAGCTGTGCAAAACACACCCCTGCCATCCTCATGGACCTCTAATACAAAGCAGCAAGGAAGATACCTGCCATGGATTAAACATCTGCCATGTACCAAGCAGAATGCAAGTTGCTTCTCTTACTGTACCACATGCAGCCCTCACGGCAAGCCCATACGGTACGCATTCTTAGCCTCATCCTGCAAATGAAGATAAGGATATTCAGGGAGGCTAAGTAAGGTTTGCATGGAACAGAGGCAGCACCTGAGCCCATCACTCTTACTTCTTCCCCAGTCCGGTAAGGCACAGAGCATTAGCCCCATACCATGGACAAAGAAACTGAGGTTCAAGAAACCCCTGTTGGTGAAATCCATTAAATCACTCTCCTCAGACCACACCTCCTGAATCGAGCTAAAAGCTCATTTTCTTTCAAGAGGCTGCTAACACATTTCTCTGGTGATAGAACTGGTTTAAATGGTTACATGAGATAGTATATGCAAGGACTCTCTATGGAAAGTCACTGGGCACAATACAAATATTCAATGGTTAGAACAGTTAATAAAGTTCTGGCTGTGGCCAGCTTCCAAGAGTGACTGTCATTGTGGATTCTACGTAATCCCCAGATTAGTAATCACTCTCCTTGGCTTCCAGTCACAGATGGCATGGCATCCCCACCCCCTACCCACGACAGATGACCACAACTCCCGGAGGGGTCCAGTAGAGGGAGTGGACTGATGCAGTGGCCCTTAATCACCCAGGAAGCTTTTTCCAAATGAGCAGGTCTCCCCTCCCTCTGGACTGTCGCGTCTGTAGGTCCTGGGTAGGATCTGTGCATGGATAATTTATAGGGCCCCCAGGTGATTCTGTACTCCCCCCTGATTAAGAACCACAGGGATGGAGTCTCTCAAACTCACTTGAACAGTCAGATAAGCTCCCACAGACCTATCATCACGTAGGGAAAGTAGCTGAAATCACCTTGACTGATAAAATAAGTTCATAAAAGGAATTATGCTTTGAAAGTTAAAAGCCTTCCACCCCTGACAAAACTATTATTATTATTATTAGTTTCATCTTCATACACAAAGTAGTATATTATTAGACCCACATATCCTCCTAGCTTCCTTTCATGAACACTCCAAACACACACACACACACACACACACAAAAGAAAACAACAAAGAAGCCAGTCCTATTTCCACAGCAAGCCAACACAGAAGGATTAGGCATTTTTCCTTAATACAAAATTACAGGCCACCACCCAAGAAACAAAAAGACAACCACGCTTCAAAAACAACAGAATTACTTATCCAAAAATGCATAATATTTGAAGATTTAATGCTCTCAGATTAGCATAATTACTGGTATTCCTTTGGCTCTGCTTTTTTCCATATCCGAAGAGTCATCATCACTTGGAGACTCTCACCAACATCAGTGAAAAAAATGGGTAAAACTAATTTTTCTCCCACAGAATGCCCTGGAGGAACGAGGGCTGCTGAGGGTCAGGTGGTATCAGGCTGGCCAAAAGACCAACCACCAATTATAGTACATTTGTAAAAATAAACAGAGGCCAGTAATACTATTCCAGTGCCCTGGTGCTTTTTTTCCAAAGAGATCAAAGCTGTAGGCGGAAACAAATTAAGTGAGAGGAAAAAGGTTGGTGGAGAGGGGGGAACTGGGCAAAGTAGATCCAAACTCCTAGCTGAGGGGAATAGAGACATTCCAGTAAAATACAGAAGTAGTAAGAGGCTGCAAAAAGGCACTGGCCCCTGCCCTGATCCTTTAAGCAACCTGAATAGCTGCATTTGTGTTTTAAAGGAGTTGCATAAAATCACAGGCAAGCTCAACAAGCAAAAAAAAAGAGTATGTGAAAAAGCTGGGGAACGTGTTTTTAAGGGGTCACCCCAGGCTAAGGTTGTGCTGCATGACTTTGCCTGCTTGTTGTGTTTGTTGAAGGGCATAGAAGATACTTGTGTCTCTCCAGAGCTCCAGGACAACTTCTTCCATGGAAACAGAAGCAGATGAGCATTTCTGACCCTGACCTGACAGTCCCAGGGCAGCTGCCTGACTCCCCAAAGCTAAAATGGTCACGGGAACTGTTTCAGGTGCTGCTGCTTCAGCAATCCAAAACAGCACACGAAATAATGGGTCGTATGTAAATCACAAAAGAGATAAACGAGCAACAGAAGGGGCAGATGGGGAAAAAATCCTGACTCAGGACCACATGTATTACGAAAGTTTCATTTAAAAGTTAAGTATATGCGTTAAACCCACAAACTGGCAACTAAGTAGGGGAAAAAAGCGCAAGCTCAATGACCTTTCATAAATATATTTTCCAGAATAAAAGAAACAAATATGATTTCTATCTAAAGCAACAAATACTTTTTGCCTTTGTTTATTGGACTTTTCACCCTCAATATAATTGTGGGTTTAAATCATTCCTCTGATACAGAGAGAAGTCCATCTGATTTTCACACTAGTTTCTGACATGTCATTCACTAAGTCCCCAAAGCTTTGGGGGCACAGACTGCCCATCACTTTAATGCCACAAATGTTTATTAAGCATCGGTTTAGTGCCAGGCACTGTGGTAGGTAGGTTCTGTAGGGGTACAAGGATGTGGTGAGGGCACTGGTGCTTACTCTGTAATAAGTAAGGACACACACACGCATCCAATTATACTGGAAGGCAGTACGTATGAAGTGCTGGAATGCATTCATTCATTCATTCATTCATTCATTCAACCAACATTTACTGAATGTCTGCTGTGTGCTGGGCACAGGGTTCTAAGGGAGGTCCTTTCAAATGCGGCAGAAGGTTTCTAGAACAAGGCAGCATTTAAATGCATATTACCACTACATACAACATTGCTAAACAAATGAAAATTTTCCAAATCCCTAAAACTTAGCAAAATTTGCCTTTCCAAGGGAGAAACATGATCTTTTACTTAGCTTTCTCCATATAACTGAGCTGAATTTTAAGGAGGAGAGTTTTCTAAAGTGTGCTTTTAATGATGATCAACCTCATTGTTTTCTAAATTATTTAAAAGGTTGAAAAATTTGAAAACCACTTTTTGAGAAACCGCCATACTGCTTTCCACAGTGGCTGCACCAATTTATATTCCCACCAACACTGTACTAGAGTTCCCTTTTCTCCACACCCTCGCCAACATTTGTTATTTCTTGTCTTTTTGACGATAGCCATTCTGACAGGTGTGAGGTGATATCTCATTGTGGTTTCCATTTTCATTTTCCTGATAGTGGTGTTGAGCATCTTTTCATGTGCCTGTTGGCCATCTGCATGTCCTCTTTGGGAAAATATCCATTCAGGTCTTCTGCCATTTGTAAATCAGGTTGTTTGTTTTTTTGATGTTGAGTTGTATGAGCTATTTATGTATGTTGGATATTAACCCCTTATTGGTCATATCATTTGCAAATATTTTCTCCCATTTGGTAGGTTATTTTTTCATTCTGTGAATGGTTTCCTTTGCTATGCAAAAGCTTTTAAGTTTAATTAGTTTCCATCTGTTTAGTTTTGCTTTTATTTTCTTTGCTTTAGGAGACAGATCAAAAAAATATATTGCTGCAATTTATGTCAAAGAGTGTTCTGCCTATGTTTTCTTCTAGGAGTTTTATGGTTTCTGATCTTACAGTTAGGTCTTTAGTCCATTTTGAGTTTATTTTTGTATATGATGTTAGAGAATGTTCTAAGTTCATTCTTTTACATGTAGCTGCCCAGTTTTCCCAGCACCACTTACTAATGAGACTGTCTTTTCTCCGTTGTATATTCTTGCTGCCTTTGTCATAGATTAATCAGCCATAAGTGCATGGGTTAATTTCTGGGCTCTCTATTCTGTTCCACTGATCTATGAGTCTGTTTTTGTGCCAGTACATACTGTTTTGATGACTGTAGCTTTGTAGTATAATCCGATGTCAGGGAATGTGATTCCTCAACAGGTGAATGGATAAAGAAGATGTGGTGTGCGTACACACACACACACACACACACACACACACAATGAAATACTACTCAGCCATAAAAAAGAATGAAATGTTGCCACTTGTAACAACATGGATGGACTTGGAGGGTATTATGCTGAGTGAAATATGTCAGACAGAGAAAAACAAATAGTGTATGATATCATTTATATGACGAATCCAAAAAAATACAACAAACTAGTGAATGTAACAAAAAAGAAACAGACTTGCAGATATAGAGAAAAAACTAGTGGTCACCAGTGGGGAGAGGGAAGCAGGGAGGAGCAATATAGGGGAAAGGAATTAAGAGGTACAAACTATTATGTATAAGATAAGCCACAAGGAGATATTGTACAACACAGGGAATATAGCCAATATTTTATAATAACTAGAAATGGAATATAACCTCTAAAAATTGTGAATCACTATACGGTACACCTGTAACTTATACAATATTGTACATCAACTAAACTTCAATTAAAAAAAAAAGAAAAAAATGTGAAAACCAATCTTTTTCTTTTTCATTTTACTATCTCATATCTTGAAACCCCCTCAAGACCAATATCTGCTTCTCTTATTTACGAAGGGGGCGGGAGCACATAACAGCACTCAGAGGCAGTGGGGCACGGTGGAAAGGCTTTGGAACCAGTCACACTGGAGTTGGACTCAGCTCAATCCCTTCCCATCTGTGTGACCTTGGCAAATGACTTAGCCTCTCTGGGCTGAATTCCTACATTTATAAGTCGGGGCCAGTAATTCCTCCCTCTTAGTAAGTGGTCATGAGAATTAAATGAGGTAATAAAAATAAAGCCCTTCATAGAGTGCTCAACACATATAAAGTTTAATAGATGGTAGTTATATTTTTAATAGCATTTAAACACTCAAAGTTGTATTATGGGAAATAATCCTCCTAAGTACTGCCTATTTCATAAGTATTCCTGTTCTTATTTTATTTAAAGGGAAACTGGGACCTGAAGTGTGTCACAAAAAGTTGATTGTAAAGTTACGTACTTAATAAATTCAGATTTTTCTCTCCATTTATCCATCCACTCACTCATTCACTCAGCCAAAACATACTGAGTGCTTGCTATGTCCCCAGCCCTCCTAGAGCTTATGATCTAAATAGGAATTAGCAAAATGCTTCTATAAACGACCACATAGTAAATATTTTAGGCTTTTCAGGCCATACAGTCTTTGTTGCAACTACTCAGCTCTGGCACTGTAGCACAGAAACCCCCATAGACAATGTGTAAATGAATGTGTGTGGGTGTGTTCCAATAAAACTTTATTTATAAAAACAAGCCACAGGCCACATTTGGCCAGGAGGCCTTAGTCTGCCAGCTCCTAATCTAAAAGAGTCTGGTTTTACTTCCTGAAAGCCTTCTTTATTTACTGAAATTGATTCCAACTTGGACCTGAGGAGGCAGAGCCAAAGGTAAGGCAGTTCTTCCCAGGCCAACTGCCTGAGCCTTCCAGACCCTTCTAGATCATTGCCACTCGGTGAGCGCAGGGAACCCAAAACAGGCCATGAAGGCAGGCACAATTTTAACTTGTCAGAGTCATGACAAACCTTGCATTTCCAGTGCCCTCACCTCACAGATGAAGAAACTGAGGGCCAGAGAAAAGAAGTGCCATTGTGTGTCCCCAGTCATTAGGCAACCAGCATAACTAGAGTTAGAACCCAGCCTCCAGTCCCAAAGACCAGGGTCCTTCCTATTACACCTCAGTGTTCTTTTCCAGATGATGGAGGATGGAGGGGTTCCCCTGTAAAGTCTACCAAAAGTAGCTGCTCACAGAAGCCTGCGGGATTTTAGCAAAAAGGACAGGCCACAAGGCTCTCCTTGGCCAAAGGGGGTTTCATGACAACTGACCCTCTGAGGAGACACAAAATCTTGATTTAAAAAGTAACCTCGGGCTTCCCTGGTGGCGCAGTGGTTGAGAGTCCGCCTGCCGATGCAGGGGACACGGGTTCGTGCCCCGATCCCGGAAGATCCCACATGCCGCGGAGCGGCTGGGCCCGCGAGCCATGGCCGCGGAGCCTGTGTGTCCGGAGCCTGTGCTCCGCAACGGGAGAGGCCACAGCAGTGAGAGGCCCGCGTACAGCAAAAAAAAAAAAAAAGTAACCTCAACACCTGGACCAATTTCTCACAATCAATTACCTATCTGACAGTTTTAGGAGCGCTGATCATTAACTTCTGTCCTTTCAGGGTGTTTCCAGCAACAGGCAGCTCAGCTCCTGGCCGGTCCTCATCCAGATTTCTCAGGCACTGCCCTGTTGAAGGCATGTTCATCCCTTTCCATGCCCAACCCATTTTAAAGGAAGAGGTGTTCAAGTCACACAATTATAATCAGATGAGCATGAATTTATCTTCCTGCCACTCTCCCCAACCTACATTCAGCCAAGTTAAAACAAATTATATATTAACCTCAATCCCACAGCCTTGTATACTCGGTTGGTTCTGTAGCCTCTCAGCACTTGCCATCTCTCTTAGGGTCAGTTTTCAGGCACAATTCAGGTTTCTGACAACACATTGGAACCAAGAAGAAACCAGACAGTACCTGTGAGTCCTGAAGTCCTGGCTTTTTTTAGCAAACATAATGTATAACTATCACTTACAGTTATTTTCCTACAAAGAAGTTACTTACCTCCTAAAAGTTTAAGTTTAGATTTCCTAGGCTAGGGTATCAAGCCATTTGTAGTCTGGCATTACCTCCCAAAGCACCCTCCATGGGCCTCCCCAAACCCTTCCTCCAGCTAAATGAACCACCAGCTACTCCCCCAGGGGTGCCATCTGTCTCACGCCTCTATGCCTTTGCACAGGCTGATCACTCCACGTGGTCTGTCCTTTCCTCATCTTCTTCCTGGAAATCACCTTCGAGACTCTTCAGCAGCAAACTTAAATCCATCTTCTCTATGATGTCCTCAAGGTAATTAACTGTCCTCCAAACCCACAACACTACATACCATTTATTGTGCTACATTACATTATTTACATGATATGGATGGGTCTTCACCCCCACTTTTGAGTTCTTTAAAGGTTGGAACTGTGTCTTTTCACCTCCAGAACTCAGCACTGGTTCTGGATACATAGTCAAGTAAAGAAATGAAGTACACCTTGTACTTCTACGTGATTTCCTAACTCACAGAAGAGATTCAGGGCTAGACAACTGGGAAGGCATCAACAAAAAGGAGAATAGAGAATGTTCCCAAAATATCTCTTGACTCCTCTGGACGCTTCCCAAGAAGCAACATTCTTCTTCCAAATCAACCCAAAGACTTTGTGACCAAATCCATTCACCTGCTGATAATTTCCCAACACACCTATAAAATGAACATATGCACTACGTTCTCAAAATGGGCTTCTCTTGTCTTAACTGAATACATTTTTCCTGAAAAAATTTTGAATGTTTTTCCTCCCCTACACAAACACCCGGCTTTAAACTCCGCAGAACCTGGGCAAGTTGCCTGCATCCAGTCTGTTTGTAGCATTGGAATCCAAGTGTTGGTGAGTTAAACTGCTGATGAGTTTTCTTTGTTTTCTGAAATTTCCCCTGGTAAGATGCGTTAACCAGCATTGAATTCTGTGTACCTCCTTTGTCAGCATCTCAGAGCACCTTCTTTCATCTTTTTGTGTGCCTTGCTTTAAGAATATCTGAAGTCTAAAAAGCTAAATGTCCAATGTATTCTTGCCTTTGGAAAGGTACAAGCAGATGATTTTAGTTTACCAAGATTTTCTTACCCAGATATTTTCCAGATTCCATACCCACTGCCTGAAGTGAAGGATACTCATGAGCAACTTTCTCTCTGTAGTTAAAAGATGAAAAACTCATTTGATGAAACTTGGCCCTTCCATGGGAGGAAGGGCCCAGGAGTCAGACGGGGAATAGTCTCAGATTTTCTGAAGTGCCTATCCTAGCCACAGAGGGGGACAGTGCCTCAATTCAAGACTGCTTTGAAACATTCCCCACAGAGTAACAAGCACAATGCATATGTGACACACAAGATACTAATTCAGACACAATTTGGAAGCAGACCAGGTATTTGAGATCCACTGTTTTGGAGTCTCTTTTGCACTGAAATAGAGCAATTTCAGCTCCAGGTACCTCCTGCTGCTCTTCCTGGAAGACCTTCTGTCTTGTTTTCTCCTTTGCTTGCAATATGTATAGACATTCTATACATGGCCTTCATTACACTGTAATCATCAGTTTTGCCTCTCATCTCCCTCTAGATGGCAGAGAGCTTGTTTCTGGGTCCCCAGAGCCCAGTTTGGCTGGTACAGGGAAGTGTTTAGTAAGTATCTGCTGAACGTTTCTGACCACTCTGACTCTGACTCTTTTCCAGCTTACCTGCAGACTCGGAGATGGCCAGGCCTTACCTGGGACTGGCTATGGCCCCAAAGAAAGCATTTAAAACACTGAATACAGCAGGTGGCCTCACATCAATATCCCTTTGTAGTCAGTTCCAGGTGGCCATGGATCAAGTTGTATGACAAGATGACCACAGCTAGCCCCAGGGTCCCTACTGATAATTATCTGTATTCTTTTGAAGATGTCTTATCTTCCTAGAATCCGGTTCATCTGGGATAAGAACTATATCTCTTCCTGGCAATACTCAAATTAGGTGGCTTATATTCTTCTTTTAATTAAAAAAAATTTTTTTTAAGTCCTGTAGTTCTAAACAACATAAGTCAAAGTTAATTTTCCCATATGTGACTGAGAGGCAATATAGATTGGTTCATTCATTCCTCCCCTTTCCTACCCCCTTTTTTGCCTTCTTCAAATATAGAGACTAGAGAATGAAACTCAAATGTACAGCCCCCTCTGCAGCTAGAGACACATCTGACACAGTTCTGGCCAATGAAATGTGGATGAAAGTCACTTGAAAAACTCCTTCCCAATATAAATATGTGCACTGACTGCTGCTAAAATTATAATGTAATAAAGCTAAGGCAGATAGTCATTCATTCATTCAACAGACATTTACTAAACACTGAATTACTGAATTAATTAGAATACAAACTAGACTGCTATACCAAGAAACCCAAAGTTACAAAAACTTAAACAAGATAGAAGTTTGTCTCTCACATACACATTCTTTTTGAGACTAAAAAGTCCAGCTATTCAGTCCACAGCTAGGATGACAGCTCAGGGGTGACGAGGACCCAGGATCCTTCCATCTCATTGCTCTGCCATTCTGAAAGTGTCACCTTTATTCATATAGTTGAAGATGGCCTGCATACATTCCAGCCCAAGGAGGAGAAAAGAGGGTAAGAGATGGCCCACTCGTCTACTTCTAAGAGCACAACTCAGAAGTTAAACCGTATTACCTCTGTTCACACTCCTTTGGCCAAAACCTGGTCACATGACCATATTCAGCTGCAAGGAAAGCCAGGAAACATGTCCAGAGAAAGCTCCTATTACTATAGAAGGAGGAAGTGGAGGAACAGCCACAAACATTAGAAGGAACAAGTAGCAGCCTCTGCACACTTCCATATGCCAGACACTGTGCTAGGTACTGGAGGCATAGATGAATAAATCCTAGCCCTTCCCCTCAAAGAGCTCAGAGCTATTACTACAACCTGAAAAGTGTCCCTGTACCTTTGTATCACCAGAGGCCAGCTAGGAGCCCTGCACTCTACTGATGTTTAGCAACTGTGTGTTGATGTCAATCAGTAGGAAGAGTAAATACCCCACCCAGGACCAATATGCCCTGGGACTTGGGAAACAACTGTGGCTATGGCATCATCCCTGCCCTCAGGAGGGTCCAGTCTAGTCAAGGTGTCCAGAGGGCACTAATGCATGGAAAGATGATGCAGCAAGGAATTGCAAAGCCGGGTGGCAAATGAGGAAAAGCTCTCTGAAGCCTAGGATGGCCAGAAATGGCTCTGGAGGAGGAAGGATGGCATCAGTTGACTCATGCCCACAGGACACATCTTGAATGAGATGTTGGGCTACATGAAGGCAGGGGAACTAGCAGACCAATGCTGGCACCAGCTCAGCATGTGAGAGAGCCCTGCAAAGCAAAGCTGGGTGGAGGAAGACATTGCCCCCTTCTTTCATCAGGGAGAAAGTGTCCTAGATAATCCCAGCACACAGCTGCTGCCTCCCCCAGAGAGACAGGTGTTGAATCTCCATATTCCAAACACAAGCCACCCAAACCCCACCTTGCCTGTCATTAATGATTTCATGGTCCCAGTTAAAACAGCATTTCCCTAAAGCAATTTTCCCAGAAGTGGCAGGAGGGCAGAGATTAGCTGCAGGTTGCCATGGAGAGTCTCAGAAGACCATCTGTCCTGGATGGTTAGACTTTCACCTCCCTCAGGGTTATTGCTTAAGGTTGGAGGCTCTCAAAAGTCCCTCCTAGTTGTAAGATTCTGAGAATCTAAATTGGAATCCTGAGATCTGAAACTTCCTAGGATAAAAGTAAGGAACACCTCGATCAAATGAAGAAGAAATCATTTATGCCAACGACCCAGTACAGTGCCTGACAAATAACAATGCTTCAGTAAAGACTTGTTAGCATCTTTTTTAGATTATTTATATTATTATTAGTTTGTTGTTTCTTTATCTGTATTCATAGCCCACTTCAACCCAGAGAAAATGTGAAGTGGCTGACAATACACAAATAAGATAATAACAAGTATTTAACTCAGAGTCCGTAAATATATCAATAAGACAAGGCAAGAAAACCAGGAAAATATAGTACAAAAATTGGAAGGTCACAATATTCTAAAAACAGAAGCTAACGCTGAGTTATGAATTTCCTCTGAGTTTCCTTGAAGCCAAAGTAGAGAAAGAAAAACTAAATTATTTACAAAATTTATAACGTATGAAAGGCACAAACAAGCTAACCCCTCAAGAACTCAGTTCAAAGTTTTGCTGAGCTGAATACTCATTCCAGGGTACTTAACACAGCTATGTAAAAAGTTAAGAAAAAGTCGGGGCGGGGGGGGGGGCTTCCCTGGTGGTGCAGTGGTTGAGAGTCCGCCTGCCAATGCAGGGGACACGGGTTCATGCCCCGGTCCGGGAAGATCCCACATGCCGCGGAGCGGCTAGGCCCGTGAGCCATGGCCGCTGAGCCTGCGCATCCGGAGCCTGTGCTCCGCAACGGGAGAGGCCACAACAGTGAGAGGCCGGTGTACCGCAAAAATAAACAAAAACAAAAACAAAAAAAACTCAGGGGGCAGGCATGGATTCTATGGATAATAAACTGAGGAATTACTGGACTAAACAAAAGTCAAACAGATTTCTTTGTTGCAGGACCTTTTAATATGTTCATCATAAATCTCCAAAGAGCAGCACAACATGCCTTACTTATAAGCTAAGGAGCACGTATTTTAAAGGAGCATCTTGCACTTTGAGAAATGCCCCTATAGAGGAATGGACAACCACTACTATAATTTTATTATTATCATTATAAGAAAAGACAGACTACTACTCTTTACCAAGAGATCATCTTTTTTGCTTTTTTTTTTTTTTAAGAAACATGAACAAGAATCCTCTCATCTTTCCTCTCTTAAATTGGCTTGGTAGTTTCATTCTAGGTAATGCATTATTAGCAATCATAAATGATTGCACTGTAGGGCATTTTCAACTTTGCAGTGGACTTTCCCCTTTCCTCTTTCTGTTGTCTACACATTTCTGGAGGTAGGAAGGATCTATATTCTCATCCCCATTTTTAAACGATGAAAAAAAAGAATCCCCCAGAAACTGAGCTTCAAGGTCACACTTAGTCAATGACCAGGCTGATTGGAGCACAGGCTTCCCAACTCTGGGCTGCAGCCCTCTCCCTCCTGTCCTTCCCCTCCCTGATCAGGGGCTGCCTTTATCTTATTGTGTGTCTGCAGGTGGATGGCAATGCTGCTGACTCCCTTCTGGCTCCGTTTGGGCCCTTTTCTTTCATCCATTAATTAAATCATACACTTTTCTTATAGGGGAACAGAATTTTCAAAAGAGGAACAAGAACCCTCCTTTTCGGAGCATTCAGGGATTAAAGTTCATCTGGCTATGGAATGTTCCCCAGGGACTAACCGCATTACTGAGAGGCAACTGCTGAAAGCCAGTGACTCATTAATACGAAAACGTGAAGCGTGAGCTCAGCCAGGAGGGACGAGGTCTCAGACTGCCAAGACTGTGTCTCCAGCATTCCCAAGGTGGGGTCAGCTCAGGGGACAATCAGGTCTAGGGGCCTGCTCAGGATGCCTTCGGATGAGCACTCAGTGCTAGCCCTGTCCACTGCTGTGAGCTCAAGAGACAGCCAGAACAAGAATGCCCTTGGGAGTGATCAATAGAGGGGCGCCTCCTTGCAGGGGAGAGTGTGCAGCTGGGCCATGACCACAGCCCCCTGCACAGAGGTGAGTCCAGCCCCGAAGGCATGAAAAAGGGAGTCCTGAGCAAAGGTCTGTGTGCTTCATTTATTCAGCTTCACTAGGGCCCATCACTAGGAGTTCAGGGCAGGATGCTTTCCAAATACAGGCATACCTTGGGGACACCGCAGGTTGGTTCCAGACTTCCACAATAAAGCTAATATCGCAATAAAACGAGTCACAGGAATTTTTCAGTTGCCCAGTGTATATAAAAGTTATGTTTACATTATACTGTAGTCTATTTGGTGTGCAATAGCCTTATGTCTAAAAAAAAAAACCAATGTGTGTACCTTAATTGAAAAATAGTTTATGGTAAAAAAAATGCTAACCATCATCTGAGCCTTCAGCGAGTCGTAGTTTTTTGAAACAGTAATATCAAAGATCCTGATCACAAATCACCATAACAAATAATAAAGAAAAAGTTTGAAACATTGCAAGAATTACCAAAATGTGACACTGACAGGAAGTAAACAAATGTTGTTGGAAAAATGACGTTGATACACACCACTGTAAAGCAATTATACCTCAATAAAGATGTAAAAAAAAAAAAAAATGACGTTGATAGACTTGCTCAACACAGGGTTGCCTCAAACCTTCAATTTGAAAAAACACACCTGCAAAGAGCAATAAAGCACAATAAAATGAGGTATGCCTTAAACATTCATTCAAGCGCCAAACTTTTTTTATTTAAAATAATCGTAGATTCAGAGGAAGCTGCAAAAATAGAACAGAGAGGTCTCATGTCGCCTCCCACAAGTTTCCACAGTGGTGACATCCTACATAACTATAACATAAGAGAAAAATCAGGAAATTGACTTTGGTACATCCCTAGGCTTTACTCAGATTTTACCAGTTTTACGTGTGCTAGTTGTGAGTGTGCATGTATAATCCATGCAGTTTCATCACATGTAGATTCGCGTAACCACCATCGCAATCAAGATACATACAGAACAACGTTCTCATGCTACCATTTTATCATCATAGTCATCCTCCTCCCAGTATCCCCAACCCAGTCCCTAACACCTGGCAACCATTAATCTGTTTGCCGTCTCCATAATTTTGTTATTTTCAGAATGCTATATAAACATATTTTTAAGATTAGTTTTTGTTCATTCAGCATAACTCCCTTGACATCTCTCCAAATTGTTGCATGTAACAACCATTCATTTCTTCTTACTGCTGAGTAGTGTTTCATGATACAGAGGTACCACACTTTATTTAACCATTCACCCATTGAAGGACATATGAATTGTTTCCAAACTTTGACTATTACAAATAATGCTGTTGTGGACATAAGTTTTCATATATCTGGGACAAAGGTACAAGAGTACAATTGCTGAGTCATATGTAAAACCTTTATTTCAAAAAATTTTCAATGGAGTTTTCTAAAACCATGTATTTCACATGCGACTCTGTCCTCTTAATTATGGTATGACGTAAATCATTTAATCTTATTTTTAATTATTTGGAGCCATTATTATGAGCCACTGAAATTTATAGAACTATTTGTAAACTGAATGGCCCCAAAGTATTGGATTGGCCAAAAAGTTTGTTTGGGTTTTTCATAGCATCTTATGGAAAATGCTGAATGAACTTTTTGGACAGCCCAATATTATAAGTTTTTATCTCAAAGTGCTCCCATTCCTGTATTTGTTACAATCACTTTCCCCAAAGTTTAAGGGTGTGCTACTCATATATGTGGCTACAGAGCACCTGAAATGTGGAAAATCCAAATTGAACCATGCTGGAAATGTAAAATATTCATACCTGATTTTGAAGACTTAGTACAAAAAGAATGTGAAATATCTCAATAATTTTTATACTGATTACATATTGAAATGATGATTATTTTAGACATACTAGGATAAAGAAAGTATACTATAAAATTAATTTCATTTGTTTCTTCTTACTTTTTAAATGTGGCTACTAGAAAGTTTTAAATTACATATGTGGCTCACATTATAATTTTATTGGACAGCACTGGTCCAGAGGGGTTTTGCTTATCTTTCTTTTTATTTGTGTATATCTAGGTTGCTAGAGGTGATTATTGTCTAACATTGCCATACACCGTATATTACTATTACTGACAGGTCCTATAGCATGAACATAATGCTGGAAGAAAGTGGTAATTATCTGAAGAAAGCCGAAGTCTCATCACTGCTTTCAAAATTGCATAAAAAGAGGCAATAGAGAAGAACAGATAGAGATCTGGTTGACGACTCCAAAAAATCAGAATTCTATTCCTAACTCATCCTCAATGAAGTGATTTAATCCCATTCACAGAATTCAAGTTCTATGAACCTCCATTTCCTCACCTCTAAATTCTTGCTTTGCCTATTTCACAAGAGTACTGTGAAAATTAAATGGGATAATCCATTTGGAAGTGCTCTGACAATTGTAAAGCAGCATGCACATAAATAGAAATGCAGAAGTTTTTTTTAACCAACCTCACACGACTGACTCACTGGGTTAGTCACTTCTCTCCATCCCCACTATGAAGTATCTGCCTGCAGTCCACGGGTGCTCCTGGACAAGCCATGTGCTGCGCCCACTTCTTGAGTTTTATTCTAACGAGAATCAATAGAGTTTGGTCCCAAAGCTTATTACACACTTATATATTTTTTTTTAGTAATTATGACTTTGTACAGGATGTAAGTTGATGAAACAAGAGTATGAAAAGAGAGCTGTTACTTTTATGAAAACTAGGTCAAATTCTTTGGAAAAGTAAAATAAAAATAACTCCCCCTTAAGGAAAAATAACCCACTGTATTAACTGTAAGATAAGGATAAAAGGAGAAGGGGGTAAATATGTACAAGAATTCTCCATTTGAATTGTTTTACATGTCTTTACATTTCTAATCCACTTTAGAGAAATCCAAACTGGATATCATAGAAGATGTTTTGGGTTTTGTTTGTTTGTTTGTTTGTTTGTTTTGCGGTACGCGGGCCTCTCACTGTTGTGGCCTCTCCCGTTGCGGAGCACAGGCTCCAGACGCGCAGGCTCAGTGGCCATGGCTCACGGGCCCAGCCGCTCCGCGGCATGTGGGATCTTCCCAGACCGGGGCACAAACCCGTGTCCGCTGCATCGGAAGGCGGACTCTCAACCACTGCGCCACCAGGGAAGCCCGTAGAAGATGTATTTTAAGTAAGGTGCGGACATGAAAGGACCTCCAAATATCAGACCCAGGCTCAAAGGAAAAGCCTTGGCCCTAAACCATGATATTAAAAGAATGGACATCTAGGCATTAAAGTGAAATAAAATGGTTGCTTTTATTTCTTCACTCCCTGCTTTAACTGACCTTTTTCATTAACTGTCTAACTACTGCGGATAAAAAGACTTCTGCTTAATTATTATCATCAGAATGAAGCGGGAAGGAACCTCAAAAATAAAATATAAGTGATTCAGTCATATTTCAAAACTAGATGATGGCCATAAACAGAGTTACATAACACATGTCCATGTTAAGAGTAGAAAAATACAAAAACAGGTTAAAAAAAGTGAGGAGGTGCTTTGTGACCACCTAGAGGGGTGGGATAGGGAGGGTGGGAGGGAGGGAGACGCAAGAGGGAAGAGATATGGGAACATATGTATATGTATAACTGATTCACTTTGTTATAAAGCAGAAATTAACACACCATTGTAAAGCAATTATACTCCAATAAAGATGTAAAAAAAAAAAAAAGTGAGGACTCAGAAGCTATTGATTCTTTAACCACTGATTAATTCATGCAAAAGACAAAGTTAATACAAAATTACAACATTTTAGTAATGATAGCGCAGCAATTCTCCCCTCATAATAAATAGTTGAACTGTTTGCATTAGGGTTCAGATAAAATAATCTGTTAAAAATATATAAAAAATAAAACCAGATTTAAAAAGTAGTATCGGCAACAAGTAATATCAATATTTATTAAGTTCCTACTATATGCTGAGCATTACATTATTTCATTTAACACACACACAAACTAGCAAAACACACAACATATACATATTACGGATGAAAACAATCTAAGATTAAAAAGGGTCAAGTAATACCTCCATGGTGGCAGTTCTGGGATTTAAGGCAGCTCTGGGATCAAGGATCATGCTACACCCTAGAATTACAAAAATCCAGACAATTAAACCTCAAGGATGAGAAAGATGTTCTCAGCAGGGCAGTGCTTCTAAAATGTTAATGTGCATATGAATCACCTGGGAATCCTGGTAAAATGCAGAGTCTGATTTAATGAGTGAGGGGTGTCTGAGATTCTGCCTTTCTACCAAGCTCCCAGGTGATGCTGATGCTACTGGTCCTTAGACCACACTGAGTAGCAAGGCCCTATCCTAGAGCACGTCCACTCACCGTTCTCCTCCAGGTGGCAGAGGTCATTCAGAACATCATCGCCCTCCCTGCCTCCATAAATCCTGGTCCTCAACAGCTTCTTACACCCAGGACAGGGCCAACCCTGCAGATGCTGTGTGAGTAAGAGCTTCAGGCATCCCATTTATTAAGGGCCAGGACCAGGAGCACCAAGAAGAACAAGAAAAAAGACCCTCACCTCTTAGGCCTTTTAACCTCAAATTCAGAACATACTCCTGAAAAACATGCCATTATAAGTTCACAAACAAGTGGTAATTTCATAGGTAACAGAACAAAACATCCTAAGGAGTTGACAATGTCTTCCGAGTATCTTAAAGGAGTTAATGCCTTTCAAATTTTCAACATCCCTGAGGAGAAACACTGAAGCAAAGATGGACCCAGGGTAATCCCAGGACCCAGCCCTCCTAATGTCAAATCTTCTTATCTGTCTGCACAGCATCCCTGTCTTTGAGCCTGGCTGCCTGCCCATCTGGGCTGAGGAAAAGAAAATATTCACGATTCTGCCTTCATTACAAGGAGAAATGTTAGCTTTTGCTTTTAATTAAGCATTTTATACTGATTTTCTTCTTTGACTGTAAAAGATATCCAACTGCATATTTTCTAAATGATCCATTCAGATCTAATAAACAATGATTTTCCAGTAAAAAGAAGGCTCCCAATGTCTCCCTTGTCTGCCATAAAAATTTGAGCTTTCCAATATTCATTGATTTGACAAATATTTAATGAATGTCTTTTTTTATTTGTGCCAGTCATTAAAAGTATAAAAGAGAATTAAATACCATTCCTCCCTACACAGAGCTCACAGTTCAGAAGGGGAGACAAACATGTAAACAAACAATCCCAATAGAGAGTGACAGCGGCTGTTTAAAAAAAAACAAAAACAAAAACAGGAGATGAAGGGTGTTTTTTCCACCTCCTGATTCAAATGCGAAATCATAATCCATTTCCAATTTGAAGGAGCCAAGAGGTATAAACAGATGGAAAACAAGCAATGTTACAGTACATTCCTGAAATACATTGTGGTCAGCTATCAACAACCACACAGACACTGTATGCCCACCACTCTCCTGGGCACTAGAGAGATGACATAGAATTCTACTGCCAAGGAGTTCCCAATGCCCTTAAGAAACAATATAGAAAGAGTAAAAACAACAACCATAACTAGTATTCTAGAAGTACTTAAAACACTAATGGGGGAAGTCAGGCAATGTAGACTGCGGTTAAATTATGCAGAGCCTTGACCCTCCATGGCAATAGGGAGCCATTTTTTGAGGCAGGGAAGTAACATGATGAAAGCTATTTGTATATCATTCATACATCATATATAATCATATATAATCTTAAAATCTTGTAATTTTATAATAAGAAATACTACTTTATTGACCATGTATTATGTGCCAGTCACTATTATTCCTTGGGCTTTACATGTATTATCTTTGAACTTCCTGACAGCCCTTCAAGGTAAACATGATCATCTCTTTTCCAGAGATGAGGGGACTGAGACTTAGAAACATGAAGGAAGTGCTAAGGTCACATGGCTAGTTAGTAATGGATCTGGGAAAGTTCATCCAGCTAGTTGGATTAATATAAGGAAGAGATTACCAGCAGGGAAATTAGTGTAAGGCCCCTGGATCATCCAGAGATGAAGTATGGTGATGACACTGAAAATAGAAAAATTTATAATGCAACTCACACAAAGAGCTTCATCTATTTTTTTTCAAAGTTACCTATGGATGGTGCACTGCAGGGCAGCAATAATGTAAACAATGTTATTTGTCACAATGTGTCAGGACCTACTATTTGTGGTGCTCGGGCTTCTCACTGTGGTGGCTTCCCTTGTTGCAGAGCACGGGCTCCAGGCGTGCAGGCTTCAGTAGTTGTGGCTCGCAGGCCCTACAGCGCAGGTTCAGTAGTTGCAGCGCAGGGGCTTAGCTGCTCCATGGCATTGTGGGATCTTCCCGGACCAGGAAATGAATTTGTGTCCCCTGCACTGGCAGGTGGATTCTTAACCACTGCACCACCAGGGAAGTCCAGGCTGCCTGTTTTAAGCACGCAATCTTGGACACCACCACAAGGGGTCAGACCTCCTCCTCCTCT
Organism: Mesoplodon densirostris; assembly: GCF_025265405.1. Classification (NCBI taxonomy): domain Eukaryota; kingdom Metazoa; phylum Chordata; class Mammalia; order Artiodactyla; family Ziphiidae; genus Mesoplodon; species Mesoplodon densirostris. Next base: position 56,262,023 of record NC_082662.1, on the reverse strand, counting down.
CCCCCTCCCCCTCCCCCTCTTACTCCTCCACCACCTCCCCTTCCCCCTCAGCTTCCCCCAAAAGGCTGCAGTCCCCGCTGACTTGCTCCTCAGGGGCTCTTGGTCCCGATTCTGGATTATTCTAACCAAGACCAGCTATATAATTTGCAAGGCCTAGTGCAAAATAAAACAGCACGTCCCTTGTTCAAAATAATATTAAGACTTTCGGGACTGCAACAGCAGAGCATTAAACCCACCGTGGAGGCAGGGGGCAGGGGCCCTATTCAGTTGCACAGGTTGCATACCCACAAAGCCGATCCTGATTCTAACCTAGCTTCTACTTCCCTAGATCAGTAACAATTATACAAGACACAGAAAGGTGCTTGACAGCTTGCTGGACAATGATTCTTCTATTCTTATTTTCTAAGGATCAGGAGACCTACTGCTTAGGAGACAGCTTCTCTGTTTAATAAGAGTCAGTAAGTTGTGGGCTCGTAAGATGGATGAAGCTGCCCCAGTAGCCAATGCTGACTTTCTCCCTTTCTGTTAAATGATTTCCAATGATTACATGGTACTGTTTTCAGCAAAAAAGATTTTGGTAGTCTGCCCTCCCAAAGGTCACTGTTAAGACAGAGAACATGGTGAGATAAAGTCAAGGCTATAATCAGCCCAACTTCACAAAAAAAAAAAAAAAAAAAAAAAAACCTGCTACTAAATTTAACATACAAAGCTTGTTCGAAAAACAATAAGAACAATAACAAACTAAAATTATTATTATGTAAGTACTATAACTATCAGCGACTACTCTAAATCCTTTACAAAGATTTATAAATCTTCACAAAAACCTTAGATGCAATATTAGAAACCACGCTCACTTGCTTTCACAGAAGGGCTTGTTTCACTCACCCATCTCTCTTGTGAAAAAGTTTATCTATAAAGAGCTGAGTTTCAGGTGGAGGGAGACCCATACAAGCAAACAAACCCAACTACTTGTTTGACCTTGAACAAGTCCCTTTCCCTTGCTGGGCCAGGTGTGCTCACCTGTAAATACAGTGAGTGGCCCAGATGCCCAGAGGTCCTCCTGACTCTGCCAGTCTCTGACTCCTACAGCAGGAATGCAGGAGAATGTCCTCCTCTCCACTCAACATTCCTGCATGTGCTACCCCAGCGCATTAGATGGACAAGTCACAAAGTCTAGCACAGCAGATATAAACCTGGCCGACAGCCCAGACACCTGAGGTCTAGTCCTAGGTCTACCCATCACTCCCTCAAGGTATGACTTGAAACAAATCATCACACCACTCTGAGCTGCAGTTTCCTTATCCATAAATTTATTAGCAGATAACTAAGGTCCTTCTTTGTAAGGCACAATGCCTGGTATCTAGAAAGTTCTCAATGTTTGTTAGTTATTTTTATCATATTGTTATCAATTATTATCCCCTATTCCAGTAGTTGCCAACAGTTTCAAGTAAGAAGACTCCTTTTAATGCAAAAAATCATGGAGACTCCCCCTCCCATCTAATCGGTTTAACATTTAGTATCAATTAATTAGGAAAATATGGAATATCAAAAGTCACTACAAATTTTTATTCAGTTCATCAGAGCACCATTCATATGCGGTGCTTGAAAAATATGAAATATTATTTTGCAATCATTGATGATTCTTGATTCTCAGAACTCTTAGGATGATTCTGAGGACCTGAGCTGAGTGCTATGTGCCACCTGCCAGCTCAGAAGGTCCAATCCATTGCCAACCCAAACCCCACCTTCAATTACCTTGACTTCCCAGCTCCTCTTCCCCTCTCCCACTGCTCTGACCATGCTACCAAGACGTAAAATACAAGGCAAAAAGAGAAATATGTATATACAGCTTTGGGAGCTGAATAGATAACTATTTGCCCATGTTTCTGCCTTTAAATCTTTTTTTCTCACAGAGTACACTTTTGCAGGGTAAAAATGCTTGGCCCAGTCCTGAGTAAACTCTTCATAATTGGATTTTACTATATATTAGGAAAAAATACAAAATACTAGAATATTAGAACAGGAATCGTTCTTTAAAGCAATGCTTATTCAATTTTAATTTGCATACAAATCACCTGGGGATCTTATTAAAATACAGATTCTGATCCAATACTTCTGGAGAAGAGACTTAGGCTCTCCATTCCTACCTAACAAGCTCCCAGGTGACACAGATGCTGCTGGTCCACAGAGGAGGGTCCAGTCCCACTGCTTTGAGAAGAGAACTTGAGGATCAGAGAAGGCAAATGTCTTATCTGCAGTCACACAGCTAGTTAAAGGCAGGGCTAGGAGAGGAATTCCAGTTTGTTGACTTTTAGGCCAGAGCTCTTTCTGCTATGCCCTAATGTCATCCTTTCTCCCTTCCCAAAAAACAAGTTTCTAAAAAAATCTCATTTTCTTATACCACACACACACATATAAATAAATAGACACACACACGCGTGCACACACACACACACATTCCCTAGAGGACAGAGGCTAAATCATAGTCTCTCCCTCAGTTTCCAGCTCATAGTCATACAAACGAAAGATACTCAAAATAATCTGTGTCAGTGGGTTAATCTGTTGGGGTGGAGAGCCACATTCTAATTAATGTCTTTACCTTTTTCCCCCTTTTTGATTTCTTTAAAGACACACTTCTGATCAGCTAACCCATGTCTCTAAAATTGTCTGTACCTATATACTCTCTAAGTTTTCCCTAGAGGTACTTTTCTAAATTAAAAATTAATTTACTGGGAGACAGTTCAAAACAAGCTATTATTCTAAATCAACATTTAGGGAGGAGTTAAGGGGTTTTTATCCCAATACCAGCAGCGATTTTTTTTTCCGGTACGCGGGCCTCTCACTGCTGTGGCTTCTCCCGTTGCGGAGCATAGGCTCCGGATGCGCAGGCTCAGCGGCCATGGCTCACGGGCCCAGCCACTCCGCGGCATGTGGGATCTTCCCGGACCGGGGCACGAACCCGTGTCCCCTGCATCGGCAGGCGAACTCTCAACCACTGCGCCACCAGGGAAGCCCCCAGCAGGGATTTTATGTCCCTGAATATCCTTTGCACTGGACCATTTAAGGCACATGAAGTGTTTGAAGAGTTGCACTTAGCAGCCTAAGTGTTCAAACAGGATGGCTTTAAAGCCTCCCCTGCCCTCCCACCATTCAGAAATCACTCACAAGCCTCCTGGGGCTTTCAACTGTATTTTAACAATCTGAAGAGCTCGAGAAATCTTGCTCCATGAAATTACTTAGCACAGGCCCAAGTACATAGTAGGTCCATGAAAGTGTCGCATCCACCACCTAGAGTCACACGTTCGCCAGGTTTTCAACAGAACTTTGTTTAAAAGGACAGAAAACATAACCTCAAAGGGAAGAAAAATTGGCAGCATTTCGGCTGTCTCACATTCTGATTATATTCTACCACTTGGTTAAAATTAACAAGTTTAGTGCAAATACTTTGGGTTTGGGTCTTGCCACACTTAGGAAACCAAGAGGACAGAAAGGCAACACTTAAAGGTAAAACTAATTTTCCCCCTTGCAAGAAGAAACAGCAGCAAAGCTCCGGAGCCGCAAGAGCTCCTCTCAGTGGGGCTTCTGATGGTTTCTCACTGGAGGAATGTAATCCATCAGCCCCATGGAGCTCTGGCCTGGCTGCCAACCCTCCCACTCAACCTTCCTGAACCTGCCCTTTCAACCACAAACTCCCCTTCCTGGCACGAAGGACTCTGGCTCCCCTTCACTGTACACCATCGGGGCCAGTGTTCTGACGGTACTGCACATGTACAGGCAGCCTCATGACAGCAAATGACAGCCTCGTCTGGGGGCCACCACTCACCGTTTATATATATATATATATATATATATATATATATATATATTTTTTTTTTTTTTTTTTTTTTTTTTTTTTTTTTGCGGTACGCAGGCCTCTCACTGTTGTAGCCTCTCCCGTTGTGGAGCACAGGCTCCGGACGCGCAGGCTCAGCGGCCATGGCTCACGGGCCCACCCGCTCCGCGGCATGTGGGATCTTCCCGGGCCGGGACACGAACCCGTGTCCCCTGCATCGGCAGGCGGACTGTCAACCACTGCGCCACCAGGGAAGCCCGCACCGTTCATATTTCTCTTAAGGCATAAACCAAGACGGATTCTAATTCCTCTGGTTAGTCGTCTCTCCGCATCCCCTCTGCCCACCGCCACGGGTTCGATGTCCAGGAGCCCCTAGAAAATGGATCATGTTTTGCTCCTGATGTATCCCGGGCGCCCAGCACAATCCCTGGCGAGTAGTCAGGATTTAGAAAATGCTAACTCTTTTATCAGATAATATTGGTATGTTTCCTCCACTTCTCCCTTCTGGCTCTCTGCTTCTTCCAGTAGGCATCTTAAAAAGGTTTTAGAGCTGGAAGGGGCAGTCAAGCCATCTTATTTTACAGATGAGGAAATTCAGCTCAACCTTCAAGGGATGCGGTGTCCCAGTTAGCGGTCCAGCTGGACAGAGCCTCTCCAGCCTCTGCCGTCCATGGCAGACCTACCCCAGTCCCTCCTCATTCCCTGCCTCCAGGCCAGGGAGCAGGGCTGGTGGGCCACCACCCCACCCGACAGAGAAGGAGATTTGTTCGTTCATGGCCCAGTGCTGGAGGGCAGGAAAGCTGAGTTCCACTCCAGACTCCAGCACTGAGGAATTTTAGGGAGTTAATTCTGACCAACGTCAGTGTGGGCCTCAGGCTTCTCACCTATAACATGGCAATCCGACCTCAGAGCTATTGATGTTTACTGTGTGGGCTCAGTACTTGCCAGGCATCCGGGAGCAGTGTGTTAGCTCATCCTCACCGAAGGCCATGAGGTAGATATGATTAGCACCTGTTTTATAGATGGGGAAACTGGGGCTTTGAGGTTTGCCCAAGGTCACGGTGAGCTGAATGGGTTTACCTAACTCCCAGGCCAATATTTTGACTTTTGTCTCATTTCACTTTCTCAGGGGCCCCTTTAACTATAAGAAGCTATGACAGTGAGGAAGCCCTTCATGGGGCAAACAGGAGGCTCACCCCCCCCATGCTTCCTGTCCCCGCAATCAGTCCTCGCCCTTACCTAATTGCATTAGCGGCAGCTCTGCCTAATCCTAGGTGCACACAGTGAGAGACAGCATTCTTTCCCTGGGGCTCCGTTTCTCCTGAGATTAGCCACCATCCCCAGGAGGCTGTTATCCCAACCCCAGGGAAGGACGCATCACAGCCAAGATAGAGCTTATCACAGGAAGCCACTACCATGCTGGGGGAAATAAAACGCAGACTGCACAACTCGGGTGTGATCACAGGCACTATCGGATGTGATGCCAACTGGATGGGTGCACACCTACCAGTCGTCAGCAGGTGACAGTGAAGCAACCACCACCTCTGCATTGTCTGGAGGTACCAAGTAGGACAGCAGCAAGCACTCAAGTTAGAGATCATATCCTGAGCATGTCCTAAGAGCATTCCCGAGAGCAAATTCCCAACATCTGGCACTGTGCCTGGACCAGAGCAGGTGTTCAATCAGTTGACAAACAAATGAACTTACTGGCCCACCGCCATAGTTGTGGAAGCAAAGCAATCCTCACCAGAAATAAAAGTGGGTACCCAGTCTCACCAGCAATTATTCGATTTGAGATAAGTTCCTTCTCCTCAGCTTTCCCATTCTACAGCCCCAAATAATAATACTCATCTCTCCAAATCCCCCGGGGATTTACCCATTCATCCCACAGGACTCTCTAACAAAGGCACAGAATAATTTTTAAAGGTACAGTTATTTAGGGTCACTTACTTAAAAGTTATTGAGCACCTACTATCAACACAATGCAAAATTAGAGAAAACTGCCATAAAATTCTAGGTTTGGGGATGACAAGAAGCCTGGGATTATGTAAGACAGTGGACTGGAAGTTCTAGGACCTCAAGTGATTTCTTTAGGTATGTGAGAAGCCTCGCCACCAACTTCACCTCATCGTTCCTTAGTCTTTCAGGAAAAATGCCTGCCAATTCTATTGGATACTGTAATTGATTCACCATGGAAGACATCAGCAGAAAATGAAAATTCAGAGAAAGAACAGAGGAAATTATATAAGTTGCAAGCTTCTATTTCTCTCTCATTCACTCTCTTTTCAAGAGGCTAGGAAGGAGAACTGGTATACTAGTGTAGTAGTAGTAGTAATAATAATAATAATGGAACATTTTCATGGTGTTATGCATGGTGATATGCAGTGCGCAACATCATTTCACCATATACAATATATGTAACAATATACGTATTTCTCAATATACATAGCAATCCTGAGATTTTATCAGCCCATTTTACAAATCAGGAAACTGAGGCCCAGAGAGGTTAAGCACCTTGCCCAAAATTGCACAGCAGATGAGTGGCAGGCCAGGCCCAAATCCAGATTTCTTTTCTCTCCAAACCATGCAGTCTTTCCTCTGTGCAGGGCTGCCTCATACACGCTCATATAAATGAGAGCTACTTCTTCTTCCCCAGTTATCTGAATGCTTGACTTGTTGCTGAGGATGCCTTAGTTTCCTCATCTAAGAAATGCATATAATAATAGGGGGTACCTAATGGGGTCATTGTTAAGTGATGCTTGAATATTGCCTGGCACACAAATGTTACTAGTGGTAATAGAAGCAATTGCTGTTGGATTGTTAATTGAGAACACACTGCCACTCCAAGGCTTTTGTACACGCTTGTCCCCTCTTGGATGTCATCCCTCCCCCACCAAACACACACACAGCCACCGTGCTCATTCCTTCACCTCCTGCAGGTCTCTGCTCAAGAGACACTTTATTATAGAGCCTTCCCTACCACCCTATACAACAGTGCCCACCCCACCCCATCAATCACCCCATCACAAGTTCTTTTACTCTGTTTCATTTTTCTTAGCACTTTCTCTCACCTGATAAAGCATTTATTTCTTTATTTTCAGACTCCCTCCTGAATAGGGTCTTTGTTTTACTCACTGCTTCACCCCTGGCATCTAAAACAACGCCAGCCACATAAATATTTGTTGAGTGAATAAAGGAAACCTCCTGGATCCATTCACCAAGGAATGGAGACAAAGTCTTGCTTGCTATCTGACCCTTCAATCTCAGATAAGACTTTAAAGTTTACAATATATTTTTACTTTCTTCATCTCCTTTAGTCTTCCATAATCTTCAGGGATGGAGTTATAATCCCCACTGCAGAGATGAAGAAACTGAGACCCCAGACCTCAGAGCAGAGCAACTTTCCAGAGAGGCAGAGGCCTGGGCTGGCTCCTGAGCTCTATCTCCATCCGGCACTTAAATGTGGTGGGTCTCAGCCTCCCTCTGAGTTGTTCTGGCCATGATGGAGCAACTGAGGTTCCCGAGAAGGGCTGGCTTACAGAGAGGGGCCCGGGAAATGGCTTTTATCACCTAGTCGAGCACCAGATATCACAGAAGGTAGACTTTTGTAAACACATTTGTCAAAATAAACCCATCTATTATTATCAATAATATAAAAAATGCATTATGGGTTATTGTTTTAGGGCCTCCCAGACACATGTTTTCTAGCGGAGCACTGCCCCCCCACCGAGACACCTTTCCTGACTCCCTCCTCTGCCAATCCAACCCAGCGCCTTGCTTAGCTGCTCTATCCCCCACACTTCCAGGACCTGTGCCCCTGCCTTACTTCACAGCCATCAGCTTTCAAGGCCAGCCACAAGACAAGCTCCCAGGAGAAGTGCCTGGAGCCCCAGGCCCCGACCCAGTTCCTGACTCCCAGCAGGCCTCCGTGTGCATGTGGACCAACTAACCCCCTGAAAGCCACCCAGCAGGGCAAGAAATAAAACAGCCAGGCCTTTCTCCTTCACTACCGCCTCCCGCCCCAAGAAACCCAACTGAAGTTTTTTGTTAAGCTCTCTTTTCTCTCTCCTGCTTGAAGGAAAGGAGGCCTGGCCTGAAGCAGATGGTTCTAGGGATTTAAGATGAGGTGCTGTGGGAAATGCAAAGACACGCAGGCCTTTCTGGCCATATTTGCATCCAAATTACTTGCGAGTTCAAAATTTAGAGAATTTTTCCCCTCTGCTTACTAAGAGAAAGAAGAGAAAGTAAGAGCTCCCCAGGGGATATTTCCCTAGGAATGAGAACTTTCAAATTTCCTGGAGAAAGAAAGGGGAGGGGAGAGCAGAAGGACAAGAAAGGGGACCAGGGGAGGGAGAAGAAGGATGCTCAGTCAGGGAAGAATCCCTGGCCGCCCCCACCCTCAGGCGGCCCTCACAGCCCTGACCTGCCTGTGGCCTCAGGCACTGTGCTCTCTCCCCTGTGGCAGGATGCCAGTATTTCCCACATCTTCTCTCAATCAGAGTATACTTGAAAGAAGAGAAAGAGGAGGACCTTAAGGGAGAATTTTAATTTGTTGCCAATTAAGGACAGAGTGACCCTAATTTATGGCAGCGGAACCCAGAGTTATCACAGATCTTCCATCTTGGGAAAACAGCTCAGCTCTCGGCTGCCCACTTCTCCCCTGCAAAATAGAACCCACAGCAGGTTTGATTGAGTCCAGAGTGGCTTTTTATGGGGTTAGATTCCTCATCATTTGGAAGAGATAGCCTTGAGATTTTCAGCTGTTCAAAGATGCCTTTTCAAATTGCTAGATAGTAATAGCAAAGCCCATTGGAATGTTCCCAGTCTCTAGGAAGTAAGGACAAAGCTTAGTAAAAGTAAGTAGAGTTGATTCAGGTGGCCCCTAGGCACTGTGCTGGCTGTGATGCAGACTCAAACCCTACCCTAAGGAGCACCTGATCCAGTGATAGAGGAGATACCACAAAAATAATAACTGCATTTAAAAAAAAAAAGTCATGAAGAACCTAGGGGTAAAACGGAAATAAAGACACAGACCTACTTGAGAATGGACTTGAGGATATGGGGAGGGGGAAGGGTAAGCTGTGACAAAGCGAAAGAGAGGCATGGACATATATACACTACCAAACGTAAGGGAGATAGATAGTGGGAAGCAGCCGCAGAGCACAGGGAGATCAGCTCGGTGCTTTGTGACCGCCTGGAGGGGTGGGATGGGGAGGGTGGGAGGGAGGGAGATGCATGAGGGAAGGGATGTGGGAACAGATGTATATGTATGACTGATTCACTATGTTATAAAGCAGAAACTAATAAAAAAAATTTATACATAAAAAATAATAATAACTGCACAAATAAATACCTAATTAAAACTCATTATGATGAATATTTTTAAATACAGGGTGCTATGAAAGCAAGTAGGGTGGGAACCCAATCTAGTCTGGTCAGTCAGGGAAGTGACGTTTAAGCCAGAGCCGAAGGACTGATGGGCTGGGGAAGGATGTTTCTGTGGGAGGGGACAGCCCATAGAGAAGCCACTGTGTTGCAAAGGGGTCCCATGACACCCGAGAGGGGGCGGCAGACAGACTGGGAAGGCCCGCCTGAAAGCCCTGTCAGAGGCTCCTTGATAATATGTTTGGGGATACCCTCACCCTTTCCCTCCCCCACTTAATTTCTTTAGGACAAAGTCTTTAGGTTTTCATTTCTTATTGCACCAACCGCTGTGAATTTCCTTCTGGATACTATACCTCTCTTCCTCTTTGCCATGGACACATTTTCATTTTGACCTTTTGCATTTTCAGAACAGCTCAAATGTAATCAGTATGTCTTGGGCAGTGCCCAACCCTAGCAGTGGGAAGTGCTCAGGTGTCCCCGCTTGCTGGCTTGGCCCACTCAGGACACTGCATATTGGAGAAAAGCAAATTAATATCGGCTCTCCATGTCAAGCTCCACCTCCTTCAGAAACCCTCCCACTAATTCTGAACAATGCACACCTCTCTCCTCCTTGATCTACAAAACTTACCGTGTGCACCTTCCTCGTGGCACTTAATTACATTGATTTTAGCATTCCCTCAACCCATATTTGGTGATTTCCTATCAAGTAAAATATGCTCAACTAGACAGTTGTTAACTAACAAAGATCTGGTCCCTGCTCATGAAGAAGTGGGTAGAAAGGAAAGTGGCTGGTTCTATGACACTCGGGAAGTTACATAATATCTCTGAGCCTCAGTTTCTCTGGGGAATAAAAGTGTGACCTCCTCTTATAAACACATGTGTATTCAAAATACTATCAGAGGTTATCTCTGAGGGATAGGATTGTGGCGAATTTTGGTTTTGCATTACATTTCTGATTTTGTTTTTAGTGGACATATATTTTCTCATGAGAAAAAAAGCATTCAAATTGTTTTCTTTTAGGTTAAAAAAAACAATACCTCTTCATTTTCTTGTGAGGATTAGCAAGGTATGATGTGTGCATGGTCAGGACACAATAACCTCACCCATAGCAGAGTCTGTGGGCTCTGAGCAGAAATTCTGGAAGAGACGGAAGAGAGATTGGACCCCAGCCACACCTCTCAGTAGCGCCTGCTCTGAATATCAAAGTCATTCTCTCCTACACGCCAGCTTCATTCTGGGGTAGAGACATGGCTGAGGGCATCTCTCAGCTTCCCCACCCTAAAGGGGTTACCCCTAAGTCCCAGGGATGGACTATGTTTAGCCCATCATAGTGAGGCTGGTGGGCAGGGGTTATGATTGGCAGTCTCCCCATAACAAGGCTGGAGTGTGGACAAAAGCAGCTGCTTTTCCCAGTTGACAAAGGGGAAGAAGGAGGAAGTAAGGGGAGGGAAGTTTAATTCAGGGCAATAATTTTGGAAAGACAAAATAATAGGATTCCACCGCAAAATACAGAATGCCTTGCTAGATCTGTTGCCTGTAGTAGATGCTCAATAAATGATGGTGATTATTATGACACCACTAACATTGAGGTTTGGGCTAAATCAGCATAAATGAGTGTGACCTAGGAGGCTTGTGTGGGAATGTTGGCTGAATGTGAGGGCACCGGGGAAAAAAGGGCAGAAGGGTGGACTCCTGAATGTGGGAGCACTGGGGGTTGAAGAACAAGATTTCAGGGAGGGGCTTCCCTGGTGGCAGAGTGGTTGAGAGTCCGCCTGCCGATGCAGGGGACACGGGTTCGTGCCCCAGTCCGGGAAGATCCCGCATGCCGCGGAGCGGCTGGGCCCGTGAGCCATGACCGCTGAGCCTGTGCATCCGGAGCCTGTGCTCCGCAACGGGAGAGGCCACAACAGTGAGAGGTACCCGTGTACCGCAAAAAAAAAAAAAAAAAAAAAAAAGATTTCAGGGAGGAGAGATGGACAGGAAAGAGCTTGAGCTAGATGTGTGGAGCGGGGAGGGAGGGTGCTAAGTACACAGATTCTAGAGGCTGCATGATAGAGAAAGGGGCCTAAACGAAGGCCAGAACAGTAAGTTTGATTCAATGAGTTATTCTCATGCCATATGGGGATATCAATCTTGTCTCCCTGACAAAAACAGTAAACTTCCTACAGAAGGGAATCTAGCCATATATTTCTCCTGCATCCACTTTAGTTGCTAAACAAATATTTAACCAAGTGGAATCGCCAGTGACTTCCTGGGAGTTTACACAGGACATGTCACTCGGCAGGTAAGGAGCTGTGCCTCCCAGGTCCCTTCTTTCCTTCTCTCCTCTACACCAACACTCAGCAGACAGAGCCACTGGCCTGTTGATTTGGTTCCGTGAGTCTGAGGGAAGCCACCTTCACCAGCATCCTGGACTGGTCAAGAAACTTTCTAAACCTGAGCCCTGAGGCGGAGAGGTAGGAGGTTATTTATAAAACGTTTTGACTAACGTATATATAGTTTTAATCCCAACACATCCATAAAATCTGACAATTACTCCTTTAAGAAAAAATCAAGTTGCAGCCAGTGTAAGGGAGCAATGCATTACTTTCATCTTGGGGAGGGAAACCAATCAGTGCTGGAAGTGCTGGACTCTCTCTGCCCCTTGACTTAACTACTCCTTGCAAGGCACAGTCGGATATGGTGACTTGCCGACAGCTGGTAGAACAAACTGGGCATGCTCAGCTCAGATCCTCCCTTGCTCACTGGGGAGGAGAGATGCCTTTTACCAGGTGGCCCCTGGGAGGCCCCCATTGCAGGTTCTGACCATCTGAAGACTACCTGGCCACAAGCAAAGCACTCGATTCCTTAGCTTAGGGACACCAGATGTGAGTGGGCAGAGAGTGCTATGAGCAGCATAGAGAAAGAGAAGGTAACTCACCAGTAGATTAAGAACATCGTCAAAAACTGTTACTGCCTGTTGTCAGCAGTCTACACAGCTAATCTCAAATAGGCAATATTTTGCGACTGAAAGTTCCTATACGACACACGGCAATTCTCTGAAGGAAGGAGGTAAATAGCCACCACGGAACTAAGCTCTACTTTCTTCAGGCACGCCTTTCAGGGGAGCCCATATGGAGAAGCACTAACTTTCATCACACTGAACATTCAGGTAGGGAAAAGAAAAACAACAAATCCTCTGCAGGAAATGTGAAAATTATGTAAAAACTATGACATACCAGATCGGAGTGACATCTAAGAGGTGAGGATATAATCTCTCTCGTGGAGAAAAAGTGAAATAAATTGCTTTGATGGATGCCTAACCCCATCAGGAAATGGTGTCAATTTCCCTGGCAGAACAGATAGGAGCCTTCCAGGAAATGTAGGATTTTAGGCAGCAGGATCTGTTCTTACCTTAGGATGTTCAATCTTCACAAAGCTTAAGAAAGGTCCCCATCCTGGAGAAATATTAATATAATTATAACCTAAAAGTTCTAGGTGCTAGGAGGGTCTGCCCCAGGGATGATTATATTATAAAAGAAAGGTTCTGAGGTTTAGAAATGTTGCTCCATCATGTCCTGGGAAAATCTCAAAGGAAGCAGTGCACTCTTGCTGCTCTCCATTTAATTCACAGGAGTAGCTGCAAGCACACACTGAACACCACCCAGGCACTGTACGTGCACTTCCCATGGTCCTCCCCACCCTGTGCAGGTGGGCACCGTTATGCTTCCTGTTTTACAGGTGAGAAAAGTGAGTCTCAGGGAGGTCAAGTCATTTGCTGACCTGGCCAGAAATGGTGAGCCCAGTTTCACAGCAAGACCTTCTGATGCCAAAGCTCTTCTATTACTGGCTCCACTGCAAGCTGCAATCACCAAACACTTAGGAAACTCCTTGTTTTTAAGTAACTTCTCTCAGTCTATTTGCAAGTGAACTTTCTTAGATTTCAGGAACCCTAGCTCCAGGTTCCACCCACAAATGCCTCACAACTATTTCCAAAAACCATAGCTGATTTGAGGAGAATCAGGCAAATTCATTTACTGGTAAAACTGCAGTGACAAGACATAGAGTCACAAATTCCAGTTTCTTAATTTTTTTTTTTTTGGCCACGCAGCTTGCAGGTTCCCTGCCCAGGGATCGAACTCGCACTCTTGGTAGTGAAAGCACAGAGTCCTAACCACTGGACCATCAAGGAATTCCCCCAGTTGCTTACAGCAGAAAGCACTAAAGGCCTGAAGTCAAAAAAGCTTGGTGGGCTTCCCTGGTGGCGCAGTGATTGAGAGTCCGCCTGCCGATGCAAGGGACACAGGTTCGTGCCCCGATCCAGGAGGATACCACATGCCGCGGAGCGGCGAGGCCCGTGAGCTATGGCCCGCTGAGCCTGCGCGTCCGGAGCCTGTGCTCCGCAACGGGAGAGGCCACGACAGTGAGAGGCCCACGTACAGCAAAAAAAAAAGAGGCTGGGTTTCAGACAGGCTCCACCAGCTGCAGTGACTTTAGGTGAACTGCCAACCTCACAGGCCTAATTTTAAAAGGGAGAGAGAAAGAAAGAAATTCTTTTTCATTGGAATATTTGAAAAGTTAATGGTAATATACATGAAATAATTTTGTAAGCTGCAAAGCCCTGTACAAATGGAGGCTTCAATTATAATTATTTTGACTCAGCTATTTGACTGGGATCTTACAGAGAATCTGAATCATCAGGTACCATTTTTTTTTTTTTTTTTCCGGTATGCGGGCCTCTCACTGTTGTGGCTTCTCCCGTTGCGGAGCACAGGCTCCGGACGCGCAGGCTCAGCGGCCATGGCTCACGGGCCCAGCTGCTCTGCGGCATGTGGGATCTTCTCGGACTGGGGCACGAACCCGTGTCCCCTTCATCGGCAGGCAGACTCTCAACCAGTGCGGCACCAGGGAAGCCCGCATTTTTTTTTTTTTAATGAGATGTAAAATAGCCTAATGATCAAGGACAAAGCCCCGGACTCGGACAACTAGGTTCAAATCCTGGCTCTTCCACTTAACTTGCTGTTTGATACTGATCAAGTTACCTACCTTCTCTGTACCTCAGTTTTCTTATCTGGAAAATGGAGCTAATAATTAGTGCCTACCTCATAGGGTTTCCCCGAAGACAATTCAACTTAAAATAGTTAAAGAACTTAAAATATTTCTTGGCACACAGGATTCTTGATGTGTATTACTCAACTATTATGATGTTCTTCACGCAGGCAAAAGGTGGACTGAGATTTAGTAACCTTCACTACAAAACAAAACTGCTGCAGCAGAGGGAATAAGATACATGATACCTTTGACAAGCAGCCCTGAAATGTACTGGATTTTTAATTCTCTGGGACACTCTTTTGGAGAGAAAAATAAGTTATCAGGCTTCCAGTAAAACCCTGCTTCTTCCTCCCTTCCCCTGCTCCTTTCATATGCAAAAAAAAAAAAAAACATGAAGGCACCACTCAAAGCCCTCTTTCCTCTTCATTACTCTCCCATCCCCAAAGATCAGCTTCATCCCAGGGTGAAGGCCCAGTTGAAGAAGCCTGGACAGCCTGGGCAAGTCCCTGGAGACCAGGGCAGGGGCATAATGTCCAGCTCCTCTCCTCTCTCCATCTCAATCCTTCCCATCTTTTCCGGCTCGTATCATATCCCACTTCCTCCGGAAAGACTGCTCTCTTCTAGGCATTCTGCATCTGTAATTGCCAACTGTGCACTCTCTGGCTGCAAAGTTATTTCACAAGTGTCTATTTCATTGCCCCTAAAAGGTAAACTCTACAAGGGCTAGTCATAGTTCTTCTAGAACCCCCACAGTGCTGAGCACAGCGCTACAGACACCGTTTGTGTGCCATAAATAATTGGGGAAGGGGTTGAATTCACTGGAAGGAGCCCAGACTCCCTGCAAAGTGGTCAGATGCAAGCTAGGTCTGAGCCTCTACTCATCCTCCCAAGCCCACGGCAGATGCTGTTATCAGATCACAGCATTCCCTCCCAGAGACCCTGGAAGAAACCTCAGAATCCTTTTCAACACTGCACCACAGGCAGCCAATACAAATTGACTGGAAAGATGGACCCCTTTTGCCATTTCTGCTTCCTAGGCACTCGTTAACTGAGTCTCTATAGCACTGGGACTTTACCACTATTATCATAACTACCACACTCTGCTGTACAGAGCTGTTGGCTTGTATGCCTTCAGAAAAACAGTGACTTTCAAACTTTTGATCATGAGAGCTCAATAATAACCCAAATCACCACATACCAAACTGAAGCTAAAGTTTCCCAAAATACTCACCAGATTAATGTAATGCACTCTGATATTTCCTATTCTATTCTATCTAAAAATAGTGATTCAGACCCACAAAATTCATCTCATGGTGCACTATGGTTTACAACTATATGATAGATAGATAGATAGACAGATATAAAATGTTAGTTATATAAATAATGTTAAGATAACATTAGCAGCTGTAACTGATAAGCCCTGAAATCTCAGCCTTCACTACAATAGAAGTTCATTTCTTACTCACATAAAACCTAAACATGTGGGGACTGGCAGGTGGCTTCCACCGGGCAGTCATTAAGGGTGGGTTCCAAGCTGTTTCCATTTTGTGGTGTCTTCAACACGTGACTTCTAGAGTTCCCACATACAGGATCATAGCAATCCTGCGTGGGAAGTTTTTTATGGATCAGGTGTACAGGTGACACTCATTGCTTTCAACCTCATTCCATTGGCTAATATTTAGTCACATGGCCTCAGTTTAACTGCAAGGGACCTGGGAAATGTAGTCTAGCCATGTGCCCAGGAAGAGATGAAACAGATCTGATGATCAGCTAGCAATCTCTGCCACAGGCCTGCCATTTGAAAAACCCTCCAAGGGAAGGACCTAGCCTTATTCACCTTTATGTCTCTAGTGACTAGGAAAATATTTGGCTCAGAATAAGTGCACAGAAAAATGTATGATCAGAGAATGAATGGGGAACATGGCAGGTCCTGGCTAGAGTTCCAGAAGTGTTATGGTTTATGATTAGGCTTCATGATTCTCTCCAAACTCACGCCTGTGCAGATCCACCCTCCCCACCCTGCCCAAAGCAGAGCAGAATCCAAAAATCTAGATTAGGGCAGGTGGGGAAGATACCAGACAAACTGTGTTCCCTTTTATTTGGGGGCTGCATAGCCACTTACGATTCCTACAAACCACACACCTGTTGAAAAGGAGCACATCAGAACAATTAAGAGCACACAGGCTTTCGAGGCAGATAAATCCTGACCAGGCCTCTCTCTGGCTACAGAACTACAGCTGAGCACTCAGGATGCTGAGCATCTTCCATGCATTATCTCATTGCATCCTCACAATAAGCCGCTGAAGGGCATGGATTTCTCCCTCTGACCCTCCAATTCCCTGAATGAGAATTAATGTCTTCTACCCCTGTGTTCCCAAAGTCCTTTTTTCACGACCCTTTCCTATAATTCACTTATGGGAGAGCCAGTTGGCATGTGGAGGTACATATCTGTTCATCTTGCCTCTCCAATTACACGTCAAGGACAGTGGAAATAGCATAGACTTGAGAGTACAAATACCTAGGTTCAAATGCCAAACCCAACTTAATAGTTTTGTGAGGTTGGCTAAGGCGCTTACCTCAATACTTGAGCCTCGATTTCCTTATCTGACAAATGGGGTCAGAAGTCCATCCTCAAGGGGATGCTGGGACATATAAACTTAATACCTAAAAAGAACTATGCCTGGCACATAGTAGGTTCTTTAAAAAGTAAGAATGTCCCTCCTCCATCTCTCCTTGAGGGCAGTGATCACGTTTTACTCCTGGGCACTAACACCATATCTTGCATATAATAAATATAAATCAAATGTAAGTTGAAATGCATTAAATGACAAGCTTTACTGTTGAAAAATAAAAATAAAACCACAAACCCGGTCTTGGTCTTTAGACCAGGTTCGTTTTTATCTCCCCTCCTCCTTCCCACACACTTCTTTACTCTTCTCTCTTTGGGTAACGTGAACTTTTTTTTTTTGTACTCAGAAATTTTAAATGGCTAACAGAGCACCTCAGGATTCTTTCCTCCGGCCATTATCCTTCTCTTTCAAGTTGTGCTGAGCAAGATT
Organism: Mesoplodon densirostris; assembly: GCF_025265405.1. Classification (NCBI taxonomy): domain Eukaryota; kingdom Metazoa; phylum Chordata; class Mammalia; order Artiodactyla; family Ziphiidae; genus Mesoplodon; species Mesoplodon densirostris. The sequence goes on along the minus strand of NC_082662.1, from coordinate 56,244,716 downwards.
ATTTGGATATTGGAGCTAAAAACGGTCAGATTACAAGTGGAGGTCCCTGAAATGTAACATTCCCCATTGCAGGATTCTGGAATTACACCAAGCACCAGGGAGGGGTTGCTCTTCCCCAAAGAGTTCACTGTTCTGAAAAAAGCCTTTGTTTTAAGGCTTTGCAAAATTGCCCTGTGGAATCTTCTCCAGTCCAGGTCCCCAGCACTAGCCTGGGCCTGCTCACATCTAGAGTATCTATATACTCCCTGTAAAAAAGAACACTGAAGAGTCCTACCATCTTGAAAAAAATTGCTGCTCTCTGAGTCTTGGTTTGTATCTCACAGCACAATGCTCATTGTTTTGGAACCACTTGTTCTGATTTCTCCAGCAAACCCTGCTGATGATAGCAGCTACTAGGTCTGTGGTGCTGTGTTAGGTGCTTTATGTCAATTATCTCCTCTAATTCTCACAAAAACCCTGTGAGTCAGATATTACTGTTATCCCCATTTTGTAGAGAAGGAAACTGAGGCTCTGAAGGTCAAAGAACTTTGCCTAAGGTCACACAGCCAGCAAGCAGCAAAGCCCCAATTCAAACTCTAGTCTATCAGGTTCAAATCCCATTCCATTTCTGTTACTCCATACCACCTCTTTAAACGGCTATAAAAGAAGGTCCTTTCTGTACAGAAATACTTGAGAAAATAAACAGTTTGGACTGGTTGATCTTTAGGTCCCTTCCCCCTCTTAAAAAAAAATCTATGGTGCTATGAGAGAAGAAAAAAAAAAAGGAAATGTAAGCAGGCCAAACATTATGAGGGTTGGCTTATCGGTATTTAATAACAGCTTTTGGATCAAAACTCTACAGAACCTTATTTATGGACAGACAGTGACTGTTAAGCAGAACCGTTTTATACAACCTTTTCATCTGAGGATATTGTAGCCTTCTACTGCCTTTCTATTAGTGAGAGATGGGGTGTGAAATTTGCTGGCCCTGCCAACATTATCCCATTAAATTATCTACCCTCTTTCAATGTAATTCACTCAGAGGCAACAGTTTGAGACTCAGGCCCTGTGGCTGTTCATGCCTGGGCGTTCTGAGGGGGGAGGCGTGAAGGAAAAAGTTCAGGTGGTGGTAGCATCCCAATGACAGAACATCAATCCACGTTTCACTGCCTTTACCAAAATAAAGTGGATGCCACAATGATCCCATTCCTAAACAAACTGAAAACCCCAACCGAGCTTACTGCAACAAAGAGAGAGCCTTTTTACTGCTGTTTATTTTTATTTTGTATTCGTTAGCTTTTTAGATATTCCTGGCATGCAAGTCAGGCTCCGTGTAACAAGCAGCTGCATTTAGTTAAGGATCTCGAAGAGTTCCCCCAACCCAAAGCCCCCACCCCATCATCCCCCCCTTCAACTCCAGAGAACTTTCTCAGAATCAGAGAAGACTATTCCTTTCTGTCTGTCTACAGAACAGACTCTCCTGACGCACCTTGGGGATTAGGTAAGGCCAAGCTGAGGCTCTTCTGTTTGAGAAGGGGGCCTCGGAGACTTGAGTGTTTCCCAGATGGGGCTGGATTTGCGAGGGTCTGATCCACATCAGGAACTTGGAGTTGGCAAGCCAGCTCTCCCACTAGAGAACACTCTAATAAATCACCCCTTTTCAGCCTACACCCCAAGTTGTACACCAAGATGCAAATACAGAGGCACTTCATCAAAATACATCTCATCGCTGGTTGGAAGGAATTGCCAGACACACTCCTCAAACCGCATCCAAGGTGCAGTTCATTACAACAATATAATTCCTCCTGATCACAAGTGCAGACTATAGAGGCCATTCCGGTCTATCTCTGAGTTACAGCAGGTCTTGCTCAGGCAACTCCAGCACGGGAAGGAAAACTGAAATTGGCTGTCTCCAATCATTTATTATAACCCCTAGATATGGCTAAGAGAACATCCCTTTGCTGCTCTTAGAAAACCTGGGGAAAAGTCACCTTTGGCTCCTACATAACATAAAAATAGTGTAAATTTTAAGACTTCAACCAGGAGAGACTGTCTAGGGCAGCAGTTAGATAAGAGCATGAACTCTTAGCCTCTGTAAGGCCAGCAATGCCACTTCCTAGCCATGTGACCTTGAGAAAGTCATTTAACCTCTCTGTGCCTAAATCAAAATGAGCTAATTATGCCACCGCCCTCAGGGTTGTTGTGAGGATTCAGTGAGTTAATACTTGCAAAATGCTTAGAACGGTGACTGGCCTATTGTAAGGATTATGCAAGTGTCTGTTTAATAAATTGTGCAAACACCAGCATCTCAGAATGCTTGGGTTCACGGAAATACATTCCTGGTAGAGGTCAAAGGATTTGACACCATTCTTCAGCTCCTCTCAGGCCCAATAACAGCGGCCTGGTGGGAGAGAAAGCAGAAAGTGAGGAGAGATAGAGGCCCCATGGATTGTGCAGATCTGGGCTAAGGCCCAGGACCCCCCTCAACCAACCCTCAACCTTTTGCAATCTACCCAGGAAGGCAACTCACTGCCCCAAGCACCAAACACTCCAAATCAATGGTTCCTATTTTGGGGGGATTGCAGTTTCCTTAAAAAATCAGATTATAGCTAGAAACATACAAACACAAAAATGCACATTAAAGTTTGTGTATTATTTCCGGGGGGTTTCCTAGCCTTAATTTCAGGTACCCCAAGTTAAGACCCTCTAGGCTGCGTGCTCTTCCCCAGTACTTGCCATACATGGTTTCATTGAGATCTCATAACACTCAGGTAAGGCTGAGAAAAACTAATCACCATACCCAGTATGTGGCAGAGAAAAGATTCAAACCCATGTCTGTTAACTCCAACACCTGTGCTCATAACCATTAAGCTCTACTGTTCAGTTCTACTATACTCCCTTCATACTAGAAGATGAGACAAGAAAAGGAAAAAATCCTTGAAAATATGCCATGTTGAGTTTTTAACTAGGAAAAGCAAATAACACAACAATTTTACATACAACCAAAAAAGTTATTCTCCATTCATTCAACAAAAATCTATGGCCCACTTACTATATACGTGTATAAACATATGCCATTTATATAGATATATATGTACATTTTATATACATATATAGTCTACAGAGCATTCCTTTCTCCATAGGATGCTGGGTAAAATTTTCAAAAATATTTGAAATGGGGTATGTGGTACCACCAAACCACAGCCAAATTGAACACTAATGAATGCAAGTAACACACCATTTAGAAACTTTCAAGTCTCATTTGAGGCCTATGCTCACCATGCAGGAGATGGAGAGAGGAAAATACAGACCAAAGTTAAGTTTGTAAAAGGACTCCTAACTAAATACCAGAAAGATAATCCCAGGTATCTGAATAGCAATACAGCCATCAGGTATACTGAATCAATATTAAAAATTAAATATTCCCAACACACTGCCAGAGGCAGTTGGACCACACCCCTTGTCAATTAGGCCTCTCTGTGTGGCTCCCCCAGGCAGGATTTTCAGGTGTCTCTAATAAAGATGCAGCTGGATGACTTGGTCTCCAGTGTTTCACCAGGAAAGCTAACAGTCCTGTTGCCCTCAAGAGATTCTGATTCTAGAAGCCGACAGGACAGGCACCTATTAAAACATCATTGGAAAGTTTACAAAATGACAGCAAACAGTAGCAGGCCACCCCCCTCTGCCTCCAAGCAGCCAAACCACAGAATCTACAGGATTCTGAGAGGCCTAGGTGGGTTCTAAAGGCCCTGAGCTCTGGGTACAGTTATCACGGCTTCAGCTTCTTAGAGAGGTTTAGCTCCGGGTTGGTAAGAGGAAGATGGGGAGAAAACAATGAACAGACCAGAAAAAGCAAATGTAAAGGTTTGCTCCTCCTGGCTAACAAAATAGAGAAATGATGGGAGAAATGCTGAGCACTTTTTAAATAAATAAATAAATGAAACATATCTCCCCTTAGGCTGATTTCCTGAGCCTCTGGCTGAGTTACCTTAAGAATCTTGGATCAGACAAGAAGGTAAATCTGAGTTCCACTAGAAGACTTCTCCCCAGAGAAAATATCAAGCATTCACAGAAATGGAAAGGGATTTATTAGACAATAAATAAGACAGTAATAACTGATTTTAGCTCAATATTGAAGAGCTCAGAATAGGCAATACTCTTTCTTTAAAAAAAAATTTTCATGGGAGAAAAAGAAACAATTTTAATTCATACGCATGGAGGTCCCACAGAAATGCGACCTAAGAAGTGGCCAAAGCTGGCAGCTTTTATACTTTTTAGACAAAGAAACAATAAATTTGTGAGGAATTTTTTTTAAGTTTTTTTAAGCCTGTAGACAATTAAACAAGACACAATTTGGGTGACTGCTGATAACAAAATTGTCTTACATTCAGCAAAATCATTGCCTGTACATTTATTTAAAGGCAGATAACCAAGGAAAGGTGCACTTTACCCTCCCTCCCCCATGATCTAAAAGCAACCACCGTTGAAAGCTTATGTAGAAGTAGAGTGAACAGAGGATATAACCGAAGTAATCAAGGCCCCACGCTAGGAGCCTTCCTTGCCTTAGCTAGAATCACCCTGGTTATCTCCACCTCAATTCACCGGGCAACCCGACATCAGAAGGATGTTTACAATGTTTTAGGCAGCATGGCCCCTTCTTTACTTTTCACCCAGGTGTGTGGCATGGAACCAGATGTTTGGCATCAACGAAGCAAACATCCATGTGACCAAGCTGTTTACATTTCATTAGGATTTTTCATCAAGAAGGTGCACTCCCTGCTGATGTACATCTTAATTACAATTAGGAGCTGTATTTACCCCGAGGAGCCTCCAGATTAGCCCAACCACACTACAGGATCAATTTCAGAATCATCCTCGGAAAATGTGGTTCCCACCTCCCCAAAGTCATCTCTAAGGAATCAAAATTCACCCACAACTTCCTTCCAGAGGGTGTTTTCTACTACGAAAAATATTAGCTAGATTTTAGTCTAAACTAATTCTGCAGTCATAGACCATGTAGCGAATAGATTTTTTCCCCTCAACTGCTAAATAGCCCAGAGCCTTTTTTTCCTAAGGCACAGCGTTAACTTAAAAATGAAAGATGCATGATAAAAGAGCATGGGTTGGGGCTGCGAGTGGGGGAGGGAAGAATCCAGGGGCTGCAGCACCCCCTCAAGGGATGCATGTTAAAAGTGAGGCCCAAGACCCTGGAGACTTTAATCAACTTTCCCCCTCCAACCTCCAAAGAATGAATCGGCTGTCTCCACAGGCGCAGCCGGGCTCTTCCCTCTCATTGTGTACCGGCTTAGACGCAGCAAGGATCCCAGCTTCCCGCAGCGAGCTAAGACGCTCTGGCTTTCGGTGAAGTCTTTCTCTAACTGTTGCGATTGTCTTTGGAGATTACCAAAATCAAGTATGCATTAGCTGTCTTTTCCCCCCTTGTTTGTAACACACACACACACACGCACACACACACGCACTCTGGAGCAGCAGGCCTCCTCTGACAGCACATTTTGCACAAAGTGGCGGCGGCGGCAGCGCACATGTTGTGGCCTCCATCATGACCCTACAGAAGGCCGGCGAGCCGGGGATGGTGGAGATGCGAGGCCGCCCGAGCCTCAGGAGGACAGGGCTTTTGTTTGGGTCGGTCTGCGGACAGCCTGGGCTCTCGCAGGCACCACTGAAAATACAAACTCCCTTCTGGACCACGCTCTCCAAGGCGTCTGCGATTTGGGAGCAGGATGGACTTGCCTGAACACCGGTTGGAGTGCGTTAGGGGTCCGGCGTGAGATGGGGGGACGAAAAGCATCCCATCGCCCCACGACCCCCAACACCTCCACGCTTCCTGTCAGCGCCGACAACTGCGGCTGGGCGCCGAGGAAGAAGTCCCCGGGCGCACCCCCGGCCCACAGCGGGGCTCCCGGGTGAATCCCCTCGCCTGCCTCCCCGGCGCCTGGAGTCGCGCTGGCAAGACCCCCGACGGGGCGCCGGCCGCCCCCCGAGGCGGGCGCGACGCTTCCTGTCTGCCCAGCGCAGGGCGGGCCGGCGGGAGGGTGGCCGGGGCCGGGCGGGCCCGCGAGCCGGCTTATGCTCCTCTTACCTTGGGCAGCGGCCCCACGCGCCGCCAGCAGCAGCGCGGCCAGAAGCGCCAGGAGCGGCGGGCGCGCCCCGCGGCGGCGCGGCCGGTGCATTCCTCCTCTCGCGGCGGCGGCGGCGGCGGCGGCGGCGGCGGCTCCCAGGCCGCGCGCAGAACATCCACGGGCTCTGCCCGGGGTCCCGGCCACCTCGTCCCGGCCGCTCTCCCCACAGGATGCCGGGGGCGTCTGAGAAGTTCTTTGTTCCCTCTAACCTGCTCCTTCGCCTCCGCCCGGCCGCTCAGGACCCCGTAAACTCGGTCCCTCCCCAGCCCTCTGGCTGCAGCCTCGCCGCGTCCCGGACGGCCAGTTCAGTCCCGGGCTGTCGGGGTCGCACTCGCGGACTGCGAGTCTCGCCGGCTCGGGCTCTGAGAAGAGCGCGCCCTGCGCCCGGTGGCTGCCGTCCCGGGGCTCCCTCCGTGGCGGCCGCGGCGTCTCCTCCTGCTCTGCGCGCTCGCTCTCTTGCTCTCAGCCTCCCTCAACTTGTCACTTTCCACCAACTCTCCAGCCCAGCGCCCGGGCCCCGACCAATGGCAGAGGCGAGCCCAGGCCGGCGACCCAGCGCCCTCTGCTGCTGCCTCTCAACACCCGCACCCTCCCAGACGTCCCAAAAGTCGTTGCTCCCGCGCCTCCCCTGCCCCACGACAGCTCAAACCTGCAGTGGGACTTGAGCCCAGCGTGCCCTTGGGGCCATTTGACAGAAAGGGAAACCGAGGCTCAGGGACACTTGTCGGGCTTCGCAAACCAGTTCGTGGCTGAATGACTTAGGAGACCCAGATTCTAACGGCCTCAGCTCTACCACTGTTAGCTGTGTGACCCCGGGTAATAGAACGTTTAGTGATATCATGCAATTTCCCTTCTGAGTTTCTCTTTGACCCAAGTGATTTATGTTTTCCCATTTTGTCTTCAATTTCTAGTTTCACTGCATCGAAATCAATGTCATCTGCACTGTTTCCTTATGAAGATGTATTGAGGATTTCTCTGTGGTCAGTTTTTGTCAATGTCCCCTTGGTCTCTTGAAAGGTGTTTTTCTGTCTTCAGAATGTGGAGATAGGTGACTATCTCAATTTGACCTTTATATTATGTTTCTTAGGCCTTCTGTGTCTTTGCATATTTTTTTGTCCGGTTGCTCGGCCAAAGGGGTCATTAAAGTCTCCTACTAACATTATGTTTTTGTCCATTTCTCCTGGTTAAGCGTTATGAATTTTGTGATACATAAATACTCATGACCTTGTGGAGAAGGCCTTTGATCATATGGAATGGTGAGCACCTGCTGGGTTCCAGGCCCTGCTTTAGGCTATGAGGATGCAAGAGCAAAAAGAGACACCAGTCAGTCTTGGCCTAGAGGAACACCAAGAAGCCCACAGTATAATCATTTATTGAATACCTCCTGTTTGCCTAGTGCTTTGTGTACATTTAGCTCCTGAATCTTCCATTGACAGTTAAAAAAAAAAAAGTCATTACTAATTTTTACATCTCTTTGCACTTTTACACAGATTATCCTCATAATACAGTTTGAGAGATTGAAATGCAAAAAAGAGTAAGTGACTTGCCCACAGTCACACAGACAATGGATGGCCGAGCCAAGACTCAGTCTCTTTGCCATGATGGGCCTCAAAGTTCTTGGCCAGAGCCTAGCATATAACAAGCACTCGATGAGTGGCAGTGGTTATTATTGCTGCAGCAATAGCCTCTAAGAACCTAGCTTTAGGATTTTATAATGAGCAGTTACCTCATTGAAGGCAAGGACTTTGTAGCCCAGATTCTGTCCCAGCAGGTCCTAGACTAGGCTCGTGGCCCTCTGCCTTCAGGCAGGTGAATGACTAACCCATGTGGGACAAACAGTCACTTATTCTTCTCAGGACTTCAGAGCAGGAGTGTCCCCAGCTGCCTTGATAGCTTTTCCCCTTTCTATCACTCTGACCTGAGGTCAAGGAATGATGGACAGAGAGGCCTTGGGTCAACCAGTTTATCGCCCAAATAGGTCTGTCCTCAAGTTTCTCTGCCTGAGACCCATTCAATCCTGTCTCAATTATCTCCTGTCACTTGCCTGAGGAAGTTACTGCACAAGGTTCTCTTGTTAGAAAACTGTCTTTGATGGTCGGCCTCAATACACCATGGTCCAGAAATCAGAGGAATCTCAGGACACTGCACATTGCTGAACAGTCTTCCGTCATCTACAGAACAACAGTTAGTTGCCAGACAAGGAGCCTTTTCTGTTCTACCCACCCTGCCCCCAAACCCCACCCCATAACGGCTTGGCCCAGGTATCTTAGGTAACAGAGGGCTGCCAGTGCTGAGTATACAGAACTTAATGGCACTTTTATCAGTACTTAAACCTTCCAGGAACTTAATCACAGAATCATAGACATGAGGAATGTGACAGCTGGAAAGGGCCCTGGAAATTACCCCCCTTAACATTTTATAGATGAGAAACATGGGAGTCAGAGAGGTGAAACTTCCTGGCCCAACGTCCCACAGCTGGCCAGAGCCAAAAGTGGAACCTGCATCAACCAGTCCAGACCCAGGTAAGCACTCCCTCAGTCATCCCAGATCCCTGGAAGTTTAGCTGTAACATACTAGTTCCCAAAGGATAGGCTAGAAAAAGGCTCTTCCTGTTTAAAAAAAAGACAAAGGAAATATTTATGCAAGTTCAGTAAATGCCAGTGCTGATGAGTACAGGCTGCCTGGGTGCATGCTCCAGCTTTTCTTGTCTCTGCTGAGTGACCGTGGACAAATATCATAGTCCCTCTGTGCTTCAGGTTCTCGTCTTCAAAGTGGTGATGATAATAATAGTACCTATTCCATACTGCTATGAATGTTAAATGAGTTAACTCACATAAAGTGCTTTTATGAGAATGTGGAACAGAGTAGGCACTTAAAAAATGTTATAGATATAATAACACTATTATTATTATTATTATTATTATTATTATTTACATACACGAGCTTACTTAGGCCATCAAAATTCCCATGAGGTCTGTGTCATCTTTATTTTACACAGATGAAGAAATTAATCTAAAATGAGGTTAAGAAACTTGCCCTAAAGTTGCTTAACCTCTTTCATTAGTTAAAAGAAAATACAAATATATACTTCACAGAATGGGAAATTTTAATTAAATAAAAAATGTGACGTGCTTAGCACAGGGCCTGATACTGAGCTTCTGCCTAATAAATGTTTTTATCACTCTCAAAAAAAAAAAAAAAAAAAAAAAGGAAACAAACTTGCCCAAAGCCATAAAATTAAGGCAAAAAGGTAGGAGTCAAGACTAAGTCAAATCTCTCTACATTATACCCAAGTGATGGGATGTGTGAAAAGCTATAAGACCATCTTAGCCACAGGTGACTGCATACAAGCCACACTGGGGCTTTGGTTTCCATGCTGAGAAGGCTATGAGAAAGATTATCACCAGGCCAAGGCTAGAAGGTGGCAGAGAGACAGAGTTCTGGGCCCACGCTGGGAACTACAAGAAGCCTCTTCCTCCTGCAATGTCCCTCCAGACCTGGCTATGGAAAAAGCTCACTTTAAACGGCAAACACTTAAAGAAATTCTATTATTTAGTATATAGCATATATTGAAGGGTGCACTCAGAACTGAGAACAATAAGTTGATAACTGACATGCTCATCAAATTGTACACTTTAACAGTTCATGCAACTCAATATCAAAAAGCCAAACAACACAATCAAAAAGTGGGCAGAAGACCTTAATAGACATTTCTCCAAGGAAGACATACAGATGGCCAACAGGTACATGAAAATATGCTCCAATGTCGCTAATTACTAGAGAAATGCAAATCAAAACGAGAATGAGATATCACCTCACACCAGTAAGAATGGCCATCATCAAAAAGTCTATAGGGGCTTCCCTCGTGGTACAGTGGTTAAGAATCCACCTGCCAATACAGGGGACATGGGTTCTAGCCCTGGTCCGGGAAGATCCCACATGCCTCAGAGCAACTAAGCCCATGCACCACAACTACTGAGGCTGCGCTCTAGAGCCCACAAGCTACAACTACTGAGCCTGTGCTCTAGAGCCCACGAGCCACAACTACTGAGCCCATGTGCCACAACTACTGAGCCTGTGCTCTAGAGCCCACGAGCCACAACTACTGAGCCCGCACTCCCAGAGCCCGTGCTCCGCAACAAGAGAAGCCACCGCAATGAGAAGCCCGCGCACCGCAATGAAGAGTAGCCCCCGCTTGCTGCAACTAGAGAAAGCCCACTCACTGCAACTAGAGAAAGCCCACGCACAGCAATGAAGACCCAATGCAGCCAAAAATAAATAAAAACTTTTTAAAAAGTCTATAAATAATCAAATGTTGGAGAGGGTATGGAGAAATGAGAACCCTTCTCTACTGTTGGTGGGAGTGTAAATTGGTGCAGCCACTATGGAAAACAATCTGGAGGTTCCTTAAAAAACTAAAAATAGAGTTACCATATGATCCAGCAATCTCACTCCTGGGAATATACAAAAACTCTAATTCAGAAAGATATATGCACCCCATTGTTCATAGCAGCACTATTTACAATAGGCAAGACATGGAAGCAACCTAAGTGTCCATCAACAGATGAATGGATAAAGAAGATATGGCATACATGTACAATGGAATATTACACAGCCATAAAAAAGAACGAAATATTGCCATTTGCAGCAACATGGATGGACCTACAGATGATTATAGTAAGTGAAATAAGTCAGAGAAAGATAAATATTATATGATATCACTTATATGTGGAATCTAAAGAATAATGCAAATCAACTTATTTACCAAATAGAAACAGACTCACAGCATAGAAAACAAACTTATGGTTACAAAAGGGGGAATGAGGGAGGAATAAATTAGGAGTATGAGATTAGTAGATATACACCACTATATATAAAACAGATAAACAACTAGGATTTACTGTATAGCACATGGAACTATATTCAGCATCTTGTAATAACCAATAATGGAAAAGAATCTGATGTGGTACACCTAAAACTAACACAATATTGTAAATCAATTACAATTTAATAAATTAAAAATGTTTTAAAGTGCACACTTTAAATATTTTCAATTTAAAGTATGTATGTCAGTTACACCTCAATAAACTTTCAAAGTAAATAATACATGCTGACAGCCAAAGAATACCATTTGGAGAAAGGTTCTAAACATAAGAGAGAAAAATAAATAAGAAAAAATACCTTGGAAGAAATAGACTATTTAGATAGAAGAAAACTTATACACACACACACACACACACACACACACATTCTATCATTCACACTTTCAGAAGGATAAGTGAAGAGATTGTTCTTATAGAATAAGAACAGTTTGCAGGGGATGAGGAGGGGGAGGAAGATGTAGTGAACAATAGTCCTGGAAATTAAAAATAATTATTATGTCTGAAATAAAAAGGAAAGCCTTGGAGAAATTCTTTCAAAATTCTGAAGGAAAATTATTTGTTACTTAGAATTCTATACTCAGCTAAACTATCGTTTGAAGTGAGAGAAGAACATCTGCTGACATGCAAATCCTCAGAAGTGTCTTCCATGTACCCTGTGTTAGTTTCTTATGGTCTCTGTAACAAATTACCACAAACTTGGTGATTTAAAACAATAGCAATCTATTCTCTTAGTTTGGTAGGCCCGAAGTCCCAAATCAGTTTTACAGGGCAAAAGTCAAGGTATCAGCAGGGCTGGTTCCTTCTGGAGGCTCTAGGGGAGAATATGGTTTTTCCAGCTTCTAGAGCTGCATTCTTTGGCTCATGGCCCCTTCCTCCATCTTCAAAGCCAGCAGTGTAGCATCTTCAAATCTCTCTCCACTTCATCTTCATATCTTCTCTCTTATAAGGACCTTTGTGATTACACAGGACCCACTTGGATAATCCAGGATAATCTCCTCATCACCAAATTCTTAAATTAATCACATCTGCAAAGTCTCTTTTGCTATGTAAAGAAATGAATTCACAGGTTCTGGGGATTAGGATATGGGGTCTTTGGGAAGCCATTACTCAGCCTACCACATACCCTCTCCAAGGACACTATCAGAGAATATATGGCAGCTATTCAGAAAGTAAACCAAAAAAAAAAAAAAAAAAGAAAGAAAGAAAAAAATGGACACTTGGAATCTAGGAAAAAGGGGAGAGGAATTTTCAGGATGTTAATGAAAGCGTCTTCCAGAAGCGAAACTGAATAATTGAACAGGGAGAATTAGCCAAGATTGGAACAGGTCTGAAGACTCTAGGAGAAAAATCACCATCTGATAGAATCTCAGGTGGATTTAGGTCTAAGAAAAACTTTTGCTTTTGAGGAAAAGTTTTGGGATGAATTGATGAGAAGCATATAGAAAACCAAACAAACAAATACAAACAATGATTAACTCCATGAAATACAAAAAAAGTTGTACAAAAAAGAAAAAATAAACATAGTATGTTAATGGTTTAGCTGTAGCTAGAGATTACACAGACATAATTCCACAAACACTGAATCTAACCAAAATTACAATCAATTATGAGAGAGTGGGAGGATGGGAAGTATAGAGTTGGGGGGGCAGTGATTATGAAAGAGAGGTCATATTTCATAATGGAATTTAATAGATAACGACTAACCACAAGGTCCTACTGTATAGCACAGAAAACTATATTCAATATCTTATGATATGGTGCTTTGTGACTGCCTGGAGGGGTGGGATGGGGAGGGTGGGAGGGAGGGAGATGCATGGGGGAGGGGATGTGGGAACAGATGTATATGTATGACTAATTCACTTTGTTATAAAGCAGAAACTAATAAAAAAATTAAAAAATTTAAAAATACATCTTATGATAACCATAATATAAAAGAATATTTTAAAAAACAAACAGCCCTGGCTTCCCTGGTGGCTCGGTGGTTGAGAGTCTGCCTGCCTATGCAGGGGACACGGGTTCATGCCCCGGTCTGGGAAGAGCCCACATGCCACGGAGCTGCTGGGCCCGTGAGCCATGGCTGCTGAGCCTGCGCATCCGAAGCCTGTGCTCCACAATGGGAGAGGCCACAACAGTGAGAGGCCCGCGTACCGCAAAAAGGGAAAAAAAAAAAAAAAAAGCCCAATAAAAAATGCGCAGAAGACCAAAATAGACAGTTCTCCAAAGAAGACATACAGATGACCAAGAGGCACATGAAAAGCTGCTGGACATCACTAATCATTAGAGAAATGCAAATCAAAACTACAATGAGTTATCACCTCACACCAGTCAGAATGGCCATCATCAAAAAATCTACAAACAATAAGTGCTGGAGAGGGTGTGGAGAAAGGGAATGCTCTTGCACTGTTGGTGGGAATGTAAGTTGATATAGCCACTATGGAGAACAGTTTGGAGGTTCCTTAAAATACTAAAACTAGAACTACTATATGATCCTACGATCCCACTAGTGGGCATATACCCAGAGAAAACCATAATTCAAAAGGACACATGCAGGGCTTCCCTGGTTGCACAGTGATTGAGAGTCTGCCTGCCGATGCAGGGGACGCGGGTTCGTGCCCCGGTCCGGGAAGATCCCACATGCCACGGAGCGGCTAGGCCCGTGAGCCATGGCCGCTGAGCCTGCGCGTCCGGAGCCTGTGCTCCGCAACGGGAGAGGCCACAACAGTGAGAGGCCCACGTACCGCAAAAAAAAAAAAGACACATGCAGACATAGCAAGAGAAAGGCATGGACATATATACACTACCAAACGTAAGGTAGATAGCTAGTGGGAGGCAGCCGCATAGCACAGGGAGATCAGCTCGGTACTTTGTGACTGCCTGGAGGGGTGGGATAGGGAGGGTGGGAGGGAGGGAGATGCAAGAGGGAAGAGATATGGGAACATATGTATATGTATAACTGATTCACTTTGTTATAAAGCAGAAACTAACACACCATTGTAAAGCAATTATACTCCGATAAAGATGTAAAAATAAATAAATAAATAAATAAATAAATAAATAAATAAATAAAAAAAAAAAAAGAAGACACATGCACCCCAATGTTCATTGCAGCACTATTTACTATAGCCAGGACATGGAAGCAACTTAAATGTCCATCAACAGATGAATGGATAAAGAAGATGTGGTACCTATATGCAATGGAATATTACTCAGCCATAAGAAGGAACAAAATTGGGTCATTTGTAGAGGCGTGGATGGACCTAGAGTCTGTCATACAGAGTGAAGTAAGTCAGAAAAAGAAAAACAAATATCATATATTAACTCATATATGTGGAATCTAGAAAAATGGTACAGATGAACCTATTTGCAGGGCAGGAATAGAGACACAGACATGGAGAACAGATGTGTGAACACAGGGGTGGGAAGGGGGAGTGGGATGAATTGGGGGATTGGGATTGACATATATACACTACCGTGTGTAAAACAGATAGCTAGTGGGAACCTGCTGTGTAGTGCAAGGAGCTCAGCTCAGTGCTCTGTGATGACCTAGATGGGTGGGATGGGGCAGGAGGTAGGAGAGAGGTCCAAGAGGGAGGGGATATATGTATACATATAGCTCATTCACTTCATTGTACAGCAGAAACTAACACAACATTGTAAAACAACTATACTCCAGTAAGAAAAAAGAATGTGTGTGTGTGTGTGTATGTGTGTGTGTGTATATGTATATATGTATATGTAAAACTGAATCACTTTGCTGCACAGCAGAAATTAACACAACTTTGTAAATCAACTATACTTCAATTAAAAAATTAAAAACAGGGCTTCCCTGGTGGCTCAGTGGTTGAGAGTCTGCCTGCCAATGTAGGGGACACAGGTTCGTGCCCCGGTCCGGGAAGATCCCATATGCCGTGGAGCAGCTGGGCCCGTGAGCCATGGTCGCTGAGCCTGTGTGTCCAGAGCCTGTGCTCCGCAACAGGAGAGGCCACAACAGTGAGAGGCCCGTGTACCACAAAAAAATAAATAAATAAATAAATAAATAAATAAAAAATAAATAGATAATGACTAAAACTGAAATATCAAGATGCAGCTATATGCTATTTAAGGTCATGAAGAGAAATACTGAAAGAATGGATTGAAAGAATTGAAATCAAGAAGTAGGTGTGGGAAAGGGGGGTGAATGACGGGAGGACACCAGAATCAATGAGACGCTCAGTAGTGGCCCTCCTCTGCAAGGCCAGAGCAGATATTAAGAGATGCTGTTAGAAAATGAATTGTTGATGGTAATAGGGATGATAATATCCCAAAATAAAGGCCAGGTGGAAGTGCTTAGCCAAAAACACAACATGGACACAATTATTGTGATGAGTAGTGAGGCTGGAGGGGCAGCCAGGGAAGCCTGGCTCACAGAGTTATGGAGATGTTTAAAAGAACACAGCATCGCTAGGAGCAAATTATGAGGGCAGGCAACAAGGGCATTGTTCAAACCATTCAGCCAAAATTAATCAAGGATGGATGATCAGGAGGTGGAAGGCAGCTTCCCGAGTAAAAAATAAAAATCATGGTACTTTACTAGGTTCCAGGCCAGGACCAGTTTTCTGACCAGAACTCAGTTGACTAAAGGAGAGGCAGATCCTCAGGAAGAAAGTCCCTACAACAGTACAGCAATTATAAAAGAAAGAGCTCTTGCCCAAGTAGGGTACAAGTGGCCCTGCTGCTTGGGCCCATATGACTCAGTAGATCCTGTATTATTTGAAGGTGTCTGTAGTGGGGAAAATTGTATGGAATTAATAGCAACCTTCAGTAGAAGAATCACAGGATAGACTTCTAGGGTTCTGTGTTGCCCTGCCATGTGTAGAAAAGTGTTACACACTATTCAAAAAACAGCATCCTTATGATAATCTCTAGGTCCATCCATGTTGCTGTAAATGGTATTATTTCATTCTTTTTTATGGCTGAGTAATATTCCATTGTATGTACCACGTCTTCTTTATTCATTCCTCTATAGGTGGACATTTAGTTTGCTTCCCTGTCTTGACTATTAGATTATCATACTAAGTAAAGTAAGTCAGACAGAGAAAGACAAATATCATATGATATCACTTATATGTGAAATCTTTTAAAAATGATACAGATGAATTATTTACAAAACAGAAACAGACTCACAGACTTCGAAAACAAACGTATAGTTACAAAAGGAGAAAGGTAAGGGGAGGGATAAGTTAAGAGTTTGAGATTAACATATACATTCTACTATATATAAAGTAGATAATCAACAGGGACCTACTGTATAGCACAGGGCACGCTACTCAATATTCTGTAATACCCTATATGGGAAAAGAATCTGAAAAAATGGATGTATATGTAAGTATAACTGAATCACTTTGCTGTATACCTGAAACTAACACAATATTATAAATCAACTATACTCCAATATAAAATAAAAATTAAATTAAATTAAACAGCATCCTTTTCCTGATGATCAGGGCCAATTACTCCTGCCAGGATGATAATTCCTTTACTTGCCTACTGGACCTTCAGTACGAGGAACCCAAAGTAACTGGACAGTAGCTTAAAATTTAATGGGACTCTTATTGTGAGCTTAGTGGAAGAGTTCCTTCTATGGGAGCAAAGTCCAAGATTATGAGGAAGGGAAACGTGAATTTCATATTTGCAATATTCAAGAGATACACACAGTTGAAATATAAAAATACAGGTTAAAAGCAAAAGCATTAAAAAAAAGGTACACCACACCAATAGTAATTATAAGAAAATTGGTGTGGCTTTAATATCGTCAGACAAAATAGACTTCAAAACAAAGAGTATTGCTAGAGATAAAATGGGATGTTTCATAATGCTAAGAATCAATTCATCAAGAGCACATAAAAATTCTAAATTTTTTTGTGTTTATGCATATATGCTCCTAAATGTGTATGCTCCTAATAATAGAGCTTAAAAGTATGTGGGAAGCAAAAATTGATAAAACTAAAGATAGAATAGAAAATGAACAATCATAATTGGAGACGAATACTTCTTAGTAATCGATAGAAAAAAATATAATTGGTAAGGATATAAAAAACTTGAACACTATTAACCAACTTGATGTAGTAGATGTTTATGGAACCCTATATCCAAAAACTAAAGAATACATATTCTTTTCAAGCATTTACAGAACATTCATCAAGAAGGACTATATGCTAAGCAATAAAATAAATCGCAATAAATTTCAAAAGACCAAAATCATACAGAGTATATTCTCTAACCACAAGTCAAATAAATTAGAAACCAATAATAAAATGCATGTAGACATTCCATAGAGATTTGAGAATTAATTAACATTTTTTAATAACTCTGAAATCAAAGAACAATTCACAAGGAAAATTAGAGAATATGTTGAACTAAATGACAAGGAAAACACAACATATTAAAATTTAGGGGAGGGCTTCCCTGGTGTCGCAGTGGTTGAGAGTCCGCCTGCTGATGCAGGGGACACAGGTTCGTGCCCCGGTCCGGGAAGATCCCACATGCCGCGGAGTGGCTGGGCCCGTGAGCCTCGGCTGCTGAGCCTGCACGTCCAGAGCCTGTGCTCCGCAACGGGAGAGGCCACAACAGTGAGAGGCCCACGTACTGAGAAAAAAAAAAAAAAAAAAAAAAAAAATTTAGGGGATATAGCTACAGTGGTATAAAGAGGAAATTCATAACTTTAAATGTTTATATAAGGAAACAAGCTCTAAAATTATGATCTAAGCTTCCCTATTAGCAAGCTGGAAAAGAAAGAGCAAAATAAGCCCAAAGTTAGCAGAAGAAATGAGGATAAGAAAAAATAAATTAATGAAATAGAAAACAAATAATAGAGAAAAATCAACAAAGCCAAATTTAGTTCTTTGAAAATATTAATATAGTTGATAAACCCCTAGTAATATTGATTAATAAAAATAAGAGGAAAAACCCCACAAATTACCAACATCAAGAATGAAAGAGAAGGAATTCCCTGGCAGTCCAGTGGTTAGGAGTCAGCACTCTCACTGTCAGTGGCCTGGGTTCTATTCAATCGATCCATGGTGGGGGAACTAAGATCCCACAAGCTGCAGTGTGGCAAAAAAAAAAAAAAAACAACAATGAAAGACAAACTATAACCATAGGTCCTTTCAACACATTAAACAATGTAGATGAAATAGACAAATTCCTTGAAAAACACAACTTACAACTGATAGAAGACTTAAATAGCTGTGTAACTATGAAAGAAAATTGAATTCTTAATTTTTTTTTTTTTTTTTTGCACGGTACGCTGGCCTCTCATTGCTGCGGCCTCTCCTGTTGCGGAGCACAGGCTCTGGACGCGCAGGCTCAGTGGCCATGGCTCACGGGCCCAGCCGCTCCTCAGCATGTGGGCTCTTCCCAGACCGGGGCACGAACCCATGTCCCCTGCATCGGCAGGCCGACTCTCAACCACTGCGCCACCAGGGAAGCCCTGAATTCTTAATTTAAAACCCCTCCACAAAGAAAACCCCTAGTTCAGATGACTTCACAGGGGAATTCTATTAAACACTTAAGGAAGAAATAACACCAATATTACACAAACTCTCTTTAAAAATAGAGGAGAGGGCCTCCCTGGTGGCGCAAGTGGTTGAGAGTCCGCCTGCCGATGCAGGGGATACGGGTTCGTGCCCCGGTCTGGGAGGATCCCATATGCCGCGGAGCGGCTGGGCCCGTGAGCCATGGCCGCTGAGCCTGCGCGTCCGGAGCCTGCGCGTCCGGAGCCTGTGCTCCGCGACGGGGGAGGCCACAACAGTGAGAGGCCCGCATACCGCAAAAAAAAAAAAAAAAAAAAAAATAGAGGAGAAAACACTTTCTAAGTCATTTTATAAGCTACGATGACCCTAATACCAGAACCTGATAAAAGATATTTCAAGAAAAAAAATATTCAAACCAATATCTCTCATGAATTATATACAAAACTCTTTAACAAAATATTGGCAAAATAAATTCAGGAATAGAAAAAGAATAATATATTGTGACCAAGTTGTGTTTATCCCAGTAATATAAATTATTTTGACATTGTAAAACAATGTAATTCAGAAATCTAATCAACATAATTAACAGGTTTGAAGATAAAATCATCTAATGAGCTCAATAGTTAAGAAAAAGCACTTGAAAAAATTACCATACGACCCAGCAATCCCACTACTGGGCATATACCCTGAGAAAACCATAATTCAAAAAGAGTCATGTACCAAAATGTTCATGGCAGCTCTATTTACAATAGCCAGGACATGGAAGCAACTTACAGATGAATGGATAAAGAAGATGTGGCACATATATACAATGGAATATTACTCAGCCATAAAAAGAAATGAAATTGAGTTATTTGTAGTGAAGTGGATGGACGTAGAGTCTGTCATACAGAGTGAAGTAAGTCAGAAAGAGAAAAACAAATACCGTATGCTAACACATATATATGGAATCTAAGAAAGAAAAAAAAAGGTCATGAAGAACCTAGGGTTAAGATGGGAATAAAGACACAGACCTACTAGAGAATGGACTTGAGGATATGGGGAAGGGGAAGGGTAATCTGTGACAAAGTGAGAGGGTGGCATGGACATATATACACTACCAAATGTAAAATAGATAGCTAGTGGGAAGCAGCCGCATAGCACAGGGAGATCAGCTAGGTGGTTTGTGACCACCTAGAGGGGTGGGATAGGGAGGGTGAGAGGGAGGGAGACGCAAGAGGGAAGAGATATGGGAACATATGTATATGTATAACTGACTCACTTTGTTATAAAGCAGAAACTAACACACCATTGTAAAGCACTTATACTCCAATAAAGATGTTAAAAAAAAAATCCAACACCTATTTTTGATTGTAAAAGAAAGATCTCATAAAACTAGAAATGAAAGAGAACTTCCTCAATCTATAAAAGGTATCTAAGAAAAATATCATGATTAATAATGGAATATTAAACATGTTCCCCTTAATGTGAGGGATAAGGCAAGGATGTGCACTCTCACCATTTCTATTTAATATCACATTAAAGTACTTGCCAATGATGACAAGAAAGGGAAATAAAAGGCATAAATATTGGGAAAAAAGAAAATAAAATTGTTTTTATTTGGAGATAACATGATGGTGGATGTAGAAAACCCAAAAGAGTTAACAACAACAATTTTAAGATCCTACAAATAAATGTGATAAGTTAATTTAGCAAGGTATACATGACCATATACAAAAATCAACTGAATGTCTATGTATTAGTAACAAACAACTGGGAATAAAATTTAAAAATAAATTCCATTGATAATAGCACCAAAATACATACCTATGAATAAATTTAATGAAGGAAATAAAAAGACCTCTACACTAAAAAACTACAAAATATTATTGAGAGAAATTACAGAAAACCTAAATAGATGGAGAGGTATATCATGCTCATGAACTGAAAAACTCAATACTATAAATAGGTCATAAAGGCAGAAAAATATACTAATGGAACAGAATAGAGAATCCAGAAATAGGCTCTCTCACAAATACCAATAATTGATTTTTTTCCCTTTTTATAAAGGCATTGATATAATTCAATGAAAAAAAGGAGGTCTATCAAATGGTGCTGTACCAACTGGAGAAAAAGTGAACCTTAATCTGCATTTTATACCATAAAGAAAAAATAATTTGAGATGAATTAAGGCTTACATGTAAATTAAAACTGTAAAGCTCCTAGAATAAAATATACATGAGTATCTTTGTGAATAGAGGCTAGCAAAGATTTCTTAGGACACTGAAAGCAGTAATTGTAAAAGAGTAAATTAATAAATTAGAATTTAAAGCATCTGCTCATCAAAAAAACACCTTTAACAGAATGGTCAATAAACTCACAGAAAAAATGTTCAGCTTCATTACTCATCAGGGAAATGCAAATTAAAATCACAATGAGAGGGCTTCCCTGGTGCCGCGTGGCTAAGAATCCGCCTGCCAATGCAGAGGACATGGGTTCGAGCCCTGGTCCGGGAAGATCCCACATGCCACGGAGCAACTAAGCCCGTGCACCACAACTACTGAGCCTGCACTCTAGAGCCTGCAAGCCACAACTACTGAGCCCACGTGCCACAACTACTGAAGCCTGCATGCCTAGAGCCTGCGCACCACAATGAAGAGTAGCCCCTGCTCACCGCAACTAGAGAAAGCCCATGCACAGCAACGAAGACCCAACGCAGCCAAAATTTAATTAATTAATTTAAAAAATCACAATTAGCTATCATTTCATATCTATGAGAATGGCTAAAATTAAAGAGACAAAAATACCAAATATTGAGAAGATGGAGAGCCCCTGGGTTTCTCATACATTGCTGGTGAGAGTAGAAAATGTTACAACCACTGTGGTAACTTTTTTAAAGTTTCTTAGGAAGGTAAAAATACCCCTACCTTATGACCCAACAATTTCACTCTGAGATATTTACCCAAAAGGAAATAAAAATCTATGTACAAAATCTGTACAACAATGTTCATTGCAGCTTTATTCATAAAAGCAAAACACTGGAAACAACCAAATGTTTACCAACAGGAGAATGAATAAATAAAATGTGGCATATTTGTTTTATGGAATATGACTCACTAATACAAAGGAACAAACTACTGGTGGATGTAATGACATGGATGAATCTCAAAAATACTATGCTCAGAGGAAGAAGCCAGACACAAAAGAGTACTTACTCTACAGTTCAGTTTTTATGAATTTCAAGAACAGAGAAGATTCAGCTGCAGTAGATATTATATTAGTGGCGGACTCTAGAGGGGGAACTTGCATCCCTCTCTCTCCCCCATGGATAGACTGGAGAGGGACAGAAAGGAAATTCTCAGTGATGAGAATGCTCTATATCATAATTGGAGTGGTAGTTATAGTTTTGAAAATTCATCAAACTGTACATATTAAGATATGTGTATTTTATATTATATACTTACCATATATAAATTGTTTTAATATACAGCAGAAAGCAAATGAGAAAGACAAATGTAGGAGTAGGCAAATGTCCAAAGCTGAGTCAAATTACAGCTTTCAGATTTAACTTATTTTTAAAATTTCCCCAGATTGTTAAAGACAGCAACTACTGTGATTCTTCCAGAATCTCCAAGTTGATTCCAGATCCATTGCAGGGTAGCTCAGTCTCTTAGCCTATGGAAGGAGGCTCATATGTAATAATAAAAGGAAGATTTGTAGAATCACCAAAGCTTAAAACTGCAAAGGGTCTTAGAGGGCACCTAGCCATGGGATGGTAGGTCTGTGCACACAGAGTAGAAAGGTTGGGAACATAAAGGAGTGAGGCCAGTGCAATGGTACCTTGGTAGACTGGATCATTTAGGTCCAGTGGAGCATCATCCTGCAGGAATGCAGGCCAGTATACCCAGCTCTTCCCTTTCTAAGAGAAACTGGAAATTCAAATTTCTTACATAAAACCTTCCAGCTTTTAAATGTTGGCAAATAATTTTCAATTTATATAAAATTAAGTAGAAAAATCATGTAGAAAATATAGGAGAAAATCTTTTGATCTTGGAGTAGGCAAATATTTTTAAATTAATGACCAAAAGCACAATCCATAAAAGAATAAATAAATTTGATGTTATCAAAATTAAAAACTCTTGCTCTTCAAAGGACACTGTTGAGAGAATGCAAAGACAGCCCACAAACTGAGAGAGAGAATATTTGCAAGTCATATAACTGATAAAGGACTTATATCCAGAGTATATAAAGGACACTCAAAACTCAATAATAAGAAAACAAACAACACAATAAAAATGAGCAAAAGACTCAGACACATCACCAAAGAAGATATAAGGTTGACAAATAAGCACATGAAAAGATGTTCAACATCATTAGTCATTAAGGAACTTCAAATTAAAACCAAATTAAAATACCACTACCTACATATTAGAATAAAAATTTTAAAGATTGCTTATTCAAGTGTTGACAAGGATGAGGAGAAACTGGAACTCTCATACACTGCTGGTGGGCGTGTAAAATGATACAACTTTGGAAAGCAATTTGGCAGTTTCTTAAAAAGTTAAACATACACTACATAGGACGTAGCCACACCACTCCTAGGCTTTTAACCCAGAGAAATGAAAGCATATGTTCATACAAAGACTTATACATGGATAGTCAGGGCAGGTATATTTGTAGTAGCCCCAATCTAGAACAGCCCAAATGTCTATCAACAGGTGAGTAACAAAACAAACCATGGTATATCCATATAATGGAAGGAATGAAAGAAGACAGATGCCCTCCACAAAAGTATATTCTTTATAATTCCATTTATATAAAATTCTAGGAAATGCAAACAAATGTATAGTAAAAGAAAGCAGATCAGTTTTTACCTGGGGCAAGGAGTGGATAGATTACAATGGGGCATGAGGAAAGTTTCAGGGGTTATGGATATGCTCATTATCTTGATTTTTGTGATGGTTTTCATGGTTGTGTTCATATGTCAAAATTTATCAAATCATACACTTTAATATATGTATGCTTTATTTTATGTCAGTTGTATTACCTCAATAACAAGGTTTTTTTAAAAACAGAAAAAATTATTTAGGCCCAACCAAAGACATCTCTGAGCTAAATACAGCCCTTGAAATACCAATTTGCCCCTCTTCTCAAGTCTTACTTCCCCCGCTTAAGAGGTAAGAAAACTGAGACCTAGAGAGATAAAGCAACTTGCCCAGGTAAGATTCTATTTGTAAACCCTGTGTCTAGGGGCTAGATAAGAAAACATCATAATAATGTTGTTGATGAAAATGATGATTTAAATGGATTATGGGGCTTCCCTGGTGGTGCAGTGGTTATGAATCTGCCTACAAATGCAGGGGACACGGGTTCGAGCCCTGATCCTGGAAGATCCCACATGCCGCGGAGCAACTAAGCCCGTGAGCCACAGCTACTGAACCTGCGTGTCTGGAGCCTGTGCTCCGCCACGGGAGAGGCCGCAACAGTGAGAGGCCCGCGCACCACGATGAAGAGTGGCCCCCTCTCGCCGCAACTGGAGAAAGCCCTTGCACAGAAACGAAGAACCAACACAGCCCAAAATAAATATAAATAAATAAATTAATTTTTAAAAAAATGGTCCACATCAAAAAAATCTTTAAATGGATTATGGCTCCTTATCTATTTTAAGATTTGCTCTCCCAGTGGAAAGTAGAGTTTAATATGAGAAGATCTGGTTTCAATCTCCACTCAATCACTAATTAGCTCCATGACCTTGAGCAGTTTCCTTAAAATTTGTGGAATCTCAGTTTCTTCATCTCTACATTCATGTTAAGAATATCTACCTCATAAGGTCTTCTTGAGGAGTAAATAAAACAGGATATGCTCAAGTAAATTTTCAATAAATATTAGTTAGGTTAATAAATTTAATCTGTGAGATAGATGGGTGGGACATGTATTATGAATTGATATAAAGCTGAAGATGAGTGAAGTTAAGGGTTTGCCCCTGATCATGCAGTTAGGAAAGACAGAGTTGGCTTACCCAGTCTCCCAATGTCCAGTCCGGTGTTCTTTTGTAAAAACGGACACCCCCAAGGTTACCAGAAAAAGTCTATAGATGGAGAGTAGGGAGGTTCTTCTCAAAGAATCACTTAATTCAGAGATCTCAAAATAGTAGCCTGGTGGCCATACCCAGCCTTCTGAGGTATTTAGAATCTGAATGGATAGTGTTTTAAGAAATTTAAGTCAACATTTAAAGTTTGAGAGATTTCACATAAAAAACCTGAATTTCCTACTTGGCTTGAAAAATGTTAGCAGATCTAGCAACACTGAGCCTCCACTGAGGGAGGGCAGTGGAGAGCCTTCAGATGGGGTGGGTGCCCTCAGGTCTCCATGGTCCCTACCATCTCTCACACCCTAACACCTCACTTATTATATTAATAACATAAACCTGGACCCACAGGCATTTACATGTGCAACCTGTGTTTTCCACCATTCCACCTCACACAGTTAACCACCCTTTCCAGAGGGCCAACGATGTTTATGATTTGTCATCTAGAAATGACGATGAGCTGTGTTGACATTCAGACAGTCATTCAACAGAACTGACTCCCTGGCGGCTGCATGTGTCAGCAGTTTCCACACACACCAACTGAAGCAGAGATCTGGCAACCTTCCAGCATATTTGAGCAGTGTAGATATTCAATCTGGACTTTTTTGGACACCCAAGTGGATATACTTTGGGGGTCCTGAGTCTCAAATGATCCAATTTGACATCCTACCTTGATCAAACTGACCTGGAACTTCCCTGTTTCCACAGACCTGTGTTCCAATAGCCACAACTTTAACTGATTCCATAACCACATTCAGTCTCCTAAGGAAACCGATGGGTGTCAAAACCAGTGCTGCCCAGGTCATGGTGACAGCTCCACATTAAACCTAAAAGGAGCCCATGAAGTAAACACACAAAACGTATTCAGGATGAGAAAGGGGAAAACCAACAGATAACCCACAGAAGCATTATTTTTATATGCAAAAACGACCAAATTGCCTACAATTGGTGAATACAAATCACTTTTTGGCTCTGAGACAGTTCCTCACAGCACGCAAACGTGAGTTAAAACCTATGCTTGAGACATTGACATACATCTGCTCTTGATCTTCGGTCAGTCCAAAATATTTTTCCTCTTTCAACCTAAACACTGAATCAGGAAGCCTGTAATGAACTAAATAGTACTAGTCCACCTAAAACACATTTTTGAAAACCAAAGTCTGGAAATAGATACATCTTCTCATTTGTCTCTCCTAATTACAAAGTATAAAGAATACCTTGAAGTTTTCAGTATTCTGATTATATTTGGTGCTGCCACTATGAAACACAGGTCATCATGAGGATAATTGCCTTAGACAGTTAGATACAGCTATGGAAGAGCCACCCATGGGAGGAGAATCAGCTGACTCTCTGTGTGTCTATGGTTTGTTTTGTTTTGCTTTTTCACACAGTGAAAACGCTGGTGGTTAATACTTTTGCGGATTTCATTCCCCTAGAGAAAATGCATGACAAGCAACCCGTTTTTTATTACTGTTTTTTAATAATAGAATTAAAGATCTGTTGCCTGGTGTAATTTGTAAACACCATCAACCAAGAGGAGAGCACTCCAAAAACTAGTAATCATTTTAAGGGAATATGTTAAAAATTCTAAATAATAAACCCGGGTGCCCCCAGACCCAAGTTAGAAGTTAGTATCATGGTACAGAAATGTTTCTGTGTTCTTGTCTTACTCCGAGAATACTCTTTACTCCGGACTTCCTTATCTCTCTAATAAATGCCAGATTTTATTGACACATTTCATCTGTTTCTTGCCATACACACCAAAAGCTCTGGAATGTGAGGTCTCTTTTCGAGCCCCCATTATCTCCACACATTTGCAGAGACGGCACCATTTTAATTCTCCCAGGCTCTTGACTTTGTTTTTTAAATGCAGTCCCATTACACACACAGTGCATCTGTTTCCCTCTCAGAAGAGAAGCATGCATGATTACTCTACTCTGCCTTTTCCTCTCAGAGAAATGTACTACACACAGATGACACAAATCTTTTGATCAACAAGCTTCCAAAGAGATACAGATTTGTTCTCCACAATCAGCAAGGAAGCTGCACTCAATCTTCTTCCTTTACTAGAGTTAAAAGAGAAGTAAGGAGGTGGGGAATCCTAAAACTATGACAGAGAGGGCTTTCTTTAGGGAAAAGAGTAGAAAAACATTTGCAAGGTCACCCCAGGAAGTTGCACAGCAATTGATCCCCAAAAGTTATGCACAAAATACCCCTGTTTGAGCAGAGAGCACTTTGGGGTTTTCCTCATGGATGTTGGATCTTTTTTTTTTTTTTTTAATCTCATTGAACTCTGAGCTCTAGACTCATAACAATGTTAGGCGTGTATTGTCACTACAGGGTTTTTCATCTCTGTGTAATTTTACAGACTAGCTCAGAGAATCCCTGGGCTAGAGGGAATTATTTGGATTCCTGTTTTACAGCTGAAGAAACTGAAGAAGAGAAGCAAAGAGTTTCCCACTGAGACACAGAAAGAGCCTGTTTGAGGGGCTCAGTCTTCAAGGTTTCAGAGTTCAAATGCATACTCGGAACACTACAACAGGGGAACGAGACAGCCTTCTAAATCTAGCATGAAATGCTGGATTTTGTTATTCTCTCTATGTAATGCACTAGAGCATATTTGTGTGGGCAGGGATGGCAGCAACAGAAAAAATATGATCAAATGGCAGCTATAGCCAATACAGTCTTATTCTACATAACTGGATGTGACTTAAAAAAGACAGTCATTCTTTCCTACCACAAACATCAGTTAAACCCTTGATGCCAGATACATCTAAATCCTTCCATTTTATTGCGTATTTGATAATAGCTTATTCTCACAATCTGAAAAAGAAATCGTTAGGGTACAGTTGAACTACATTCCAAAATTCCTCTTGGAAGATGTAACTTTTGGTATAGAAAGCAAAAGCTTTTTGTTCACTAAAAAGAACTATGCTTCCCGTGCATCTAAATTTACCAAAATTTCCAGTCATAATACGGAGACTTTATTTCATGTGTAGAAAAGCCCCTCATGGCGATCTGTGAATCTTGCTGGAGGGAACCAAGAGTCCTAGAATGAGAGGTGGGTAAAAAGCCAGGATAACCTGTTTCTAGTCTTTGTAAGTAATAATAATAGCATCTGCCATTTAGTGAACACTTTACATGCATTTTCTGATTTAATCCACAAATTTTTGAGCCTGGTATTATTGCTTCCATTTTACAGATGAGAAAATTGAAGCTTGGAGGAGCAAAGTGCCTCACTCATGATTACATTCAGTGCCAGTGTGGTTAAACACACAGCCTTTTGAAGTCAGACAGCCTTGGGAGTCTCAAAGACATTTATTTACCAGTTGTAGAGTCACCCACTGTCCTAGTTGGCTTGGGGCTTCCTGGAAAGTGGGAATTTCAGTGCACACCAGGATGGTTGCTCATCCTACAAGTTGTATAACCTTAAAGAAAGTTACCTCCCCTCTCTGGACCACAGAAGAATTTGGACCAGAAAGATCCCTAAAGATTCAGTGGAATGCCAAAGTCTGACTTCCCTCTCTGCATAGGGACATGGGTCATCTCTCTAACTATAACTCAAGGAGTCTGTAGGGTCGCTGTCTTTACTCTTCTGTTCTTTATGACTGAGTCCGCCTGTCTTATTCTGGAACGCACCCTGCAACTGGATCTACACAGCTACGTGAGAACTCGTAACAACAGCTTTCCATTGAACAGGGCTGGGCATGATGACCTCCACCAGCATCTGCCTTAACATTTTCAAGGATACTTTACACTTATCACATTCACTCAACCTCTCTCAGCCTATTTCCCCATCAAAATGGGAATAATACAAATATTATATAGTATCTCACAGGGCTAGTGGGAATCAAGCAAGATGAAAGATATGAAAGTGCTTCTGTAAACCACAGAGAAATATATATATGTATCTCATGCTGCCTCTTTTCAGAGGGTGGCTACACAATTCACAAACCCATCTGCATCTAGCTCAGGGTCTGTGCTTACCCCCATGTTCTTGTCCCACATAGCACCATACAGATAAGCTGTTGAAGGTGGAATATTTTATATTCCAAAGGCTCTGGATCCCTTCTTTTTTTTTTTCCAGCCGCACCATGCAGCTTGTGGAATCTTAGTTACCTGACCAGGGATTGAACCTGGGCCCTCAGCAGTGAAAGCATGGAGTCCTAACCATTGGACCACCAAGGAATGCCCTCTGGATCCCTTCTCATTTTAGTCACAATTCCAGCCATTTCCTGGTTATAACCTACTTTTCAGAGAATCAAGAAATAGGAAACCTGTTCTGTACATCAGGACTGGAGATGGAGAATAGGAGAATACAGATGGGAATCACTCAAACTCCAGGACAGCATTGGTTAAAATGTTTAGAAGAGAAGGAAGGAAACTAAGTTTTTATGGTGAAGAATTGTCTAATCTCTTAAACGGGCAAAGTTGTCTGTACCCAGTGTAATTCACAGAGGTACTTTGCGGATCAAATCAAACATGGATGTGAAGGGTCTTTCAAAAGCAGGTAAAGGAGTCTACACATTTAAGGGCTAGGTATGCTTACGGATATGAATATAGATGACACATATATATATTTTATCTAATCCAATGCTCTTGTTTTACCAGCATGCAGCATGAAATGACCAGAGCATGCCCTTACGCATAGATTCACAGATTTGGCAATTGGAGGTGGAGCTAGCACGCCCAGCAGTGGTACAAGCTGAGAGAACAGTGGCAGGCACAGACAGCAGCTATGACTGGCATCTTGGGGGTCCACTATTATGATGTACCAGAGAATGTTACAATTCCCTCTACCACTGTACAGTATTCCATTGCTATATAAACCCCATGAAGATGAGAATTTTTTTATTGGTCTGGTTCGTTCATTGCTGAACCCCCAAGTCCTAAACTAGTGATAACACATCATGGCTACTCATTAAATATTGCCTGACTGAATGAATAGCATCCCTGACCATTGCCCAATCTGCTTCTCCTTGAATGCTCCTCTAGTGAGGAGGCACTCGGGATGAGTTAAAGCAGCTGGGTCCTTTGTTGAGCCATCCTCTAATAGAAAGTTCTCCCTGACATCAACTTCCATGTAACACTTCCCTGTAACACTCATCTTCTGGCTCTAGTTATCCCTGCGACCAGGAGGAATAAATCTAATTCCCTGTTCCACTTGAAAAGTCCTTCAAATATTTTGGATAGTTGTGTGTGCCTGATTTCTACAGCTGTCCTCTTATGATATGGTTTTTAGGACTTTCACTATTTTTAAGCTGAAAAGGACATAGTGTTAGGAGAAAGCCCTGCCACCTGCAAGAGGAGTGATCGTGAGCACGTTTCTTCCTCTAAGAAATATGAGATTAATAAACCTACATTTCGGGTTTGGTGTGAAGATTAACTGAAACCATGTAGATAAAGCCCTAGTGTCTAGTACACGGATGGTCCCCACAAAGGTGAGTCCCTTTCCAGTGCCCAGTCATCAGCTTCTCGTTGTGCTCCAGCCTGTCAGTACCAAGTTTAGAAGTGATGTCCACAAATGGGCCTTCCTATGCATCTCTACTTAAATATAGAATACAGAGGGACTGTAACAGTCTTCACTCTGAAACATTTAATAAACTTAAAAAGCTGAGTCTCCCAGTCTGTTTGTGACAGGTCAGGACTACAAGTCAACTCTATTCAAATTGCACCCTAGGAGTGCAGTCACATTTTAGGCTACCCATAGCGATATTGCTTCCTATTGCGCTTACACAGCTAAACTCCAAAGCCAGTTTTGTGTGGCTTATTCTACTATAGCCTGCATTGGGTACAGCTGACTTTTTGAACCTAAGTGTAGGGGTCTGTGTTGATCCCTATTGGATCTCTTCTTTAGTGATTCCCTCTTCCCACAGCTCCACACCTGCCTTTGCAGCAGACAAGACTACCCTAAAGAACTCTACCATGTCTTCCCTGTCTCCCATTCACATCATCATTAGGTGACACATTCTCCAAAGATGAGCAGGAGACAGGGGAGATGGAAACCCCTCTACCAATTTTACTACTTTTCAGCTGCTCTTTTAAAACTCCTACATGAGGAAGGAAATGGAAGCTGTTAACCAATTAGATGGTTGTAGAGAATGTGTATCTGCATTATCCAAACTCTCTTTGACCTCTAATTCCACAAATACAAGTGAGATAAGTGGTAGTTTAGCAAATGACTGCAAGGAAATGAGAGGGGAATCCTAAAACGCAAGCTCTAGAGAATGTCAGAAAATCAGCCCATCAAAGTAGCAAAAGTGCTGGACGGGAGGTTAAAGAGTTGCTTTCAAGTCCTGGCTCTGTCACAAACCAGCTGGGGCACTTGAGTGTGTTTTGTTTGTTTGTTTGTTTATTTTATTTTATTTATTTTTGGCTGCGTTGGGTCTTCGTTGCTGCTCACGGGCTTTCTCTAGTTGCAGCGAGCGGGGGCTACTCTTCATTTTGGTGCACGGGTTTCTCATTGTGGTGGTTTCTCTTGTTGTGGGGCACGGGCTCTAGGCGCGCAGCCTTCAGTAGTTGTGGATCGCGGGCTCCAGAGCGCAGGCTCAGTAGCTGTGGCACACGGGCTTAGTAGCTCCGCGGCATGTGGGATCTTCCCGGACCAGGGCTCGAACCCGTGTCTCCTGCATTGGCAGGCAGATTCTTAACCACAGCGCCACCAGGGAAGCCCTAGCGTGTTTTTATAACCTCTCTAGGATTCAGTTTTCTCATCTATAATAGGAAGAGATTTGGGCTAAAAATAATAACCCCTGAATAAACTGTGGCAATCCAGACAATGGGATATTATTCAGCACTGAAAAAAAAGTGAGCTATCAAGCCATTAAAAGACATGGAGGAAACTTAAATGCATATTACCAAGTGAGAGAAGCCAATCTGAAAAGGCTACATACTGTATGATTCCAACCATATGACATTCTGGAAAAGGCAAAACTATGGAGACAGTAAGAAGATCAGTGGTTGCAAGGGTTGGGGGAGGGAGGGATAAGTAGGCAAAACACTGGATTTATAGGGAAACTAGTCTTTACGATACTATCGATATAATGGTGGGTATGTGTCATTATATATTTGTCAAAATCCTTAGAATGTATAACACCAAGAGTGAATACTAATGTAAAAAACAAAAACAAACCCACCTTTCATGTGTTAAATAAAACAGTACCACGTGTCTTATCACTCAAGTCCCACGTGCAGGTCTTGCCGTGACCTCCATTTTACAAATGAGGAAAATGAGCAGCACCGGGATGTGGGAACCAAAGATGGGACTTGAACCTGGATCTGCTAACCACAAGCTCGGGGTTCTTTGCTTTTCACCATATTGCCTGACTCCCAGATCTCAAATCCTGTACAGTTTTCTTGGAAGTGAATTTGTACCTATTTCGTGTTCCAGAATACAAAGGAGGTTCTCTGCAAAACTCTTTCATTTGTTTTGTGCTATTTACAGTTTATGCAGTTTACAGGGAAGGCAGCCAAACAGAATGGGCTTTCAAGTCATGTCTTAGCAAGTTCACATCTCTGAGCCTCAGATTCCTCAATTAGAAAATGGTAGTAATGACAGCACTTTCTCTCCAGGAACACTGTAAGGATAGTGGAGGACAGTGCAAGTCAGGAAGCATTCAGCAAGTGCCTGCCATAAAGGGGACTAAAGAAGATTCTGTTACTCTTACTCTTGGGTACATTGTGCAGGCAGTGAGAGGCAGCACAGCATATGGTGGTTAAAAGTGTGGCTTCAAGGGCTTCCCTGGTGGCGCAGTTGTTGAGAGTCTGCCTGCTGATGCAGGGGACACGGGTTCGTGCCCCGGTCCGGGAAGATCCCACATGCCGCGAAGCGGCTGGGCCCGTGAGCCATGGTCACTGAGCCTGAGCGTCCAGAGCCTGTGCTCCGCAATGGGAGAGGCCACAACAGTGAGAGGTCTGCGTACCACACACACACACACACACACACAAAAAGACATTCTTCCTGAGATAGGGGTTAAAATTAAGCATTTCTTCGGGTGGCTGCCATGGTCGTATGCATGTGTGTTACACACTCATCTGGCACTCTGGTTGGAAGCATCTAGAACCTGGTGCCACAAATCCCTAAAGTTATCAGGGGTTAAGCAAAGCCATCTTCCTAAAATATCTATTTTATCTGAAGAAAGCTAAAACAAAACCTTACTTTTACATTAAGAATATAAGATCTATTTAATATAAATGACATAATTTATCAGAATTCATATTTTGAGTGAATGTTTTCTGGACAAAACACAGGACCTGGTAGTAATTTTGTTCGTTCCCTCTGTCATAAGGGATGTTTCTCTGGGAAATTTATACCAATGTTGGGCCTCAGTCGTGGTGTGAAATGCGAAAGAGAAGACAGCCTCACGCAGAGGATGGGACGCTGGGTGTGCGGTCCTCAGACCAGCGTGCAGGCCGGGACTCTGTCACCTACTCACTGTGTGATCTCATGGTCAAACAGGGATGTTAATCATTGTCCTGTCTGCCTCCCAGGGCTGCTGCGAGAATCCAACGAGACAATGCGTGTGAAACAGCTTTGGAAACTACAGTGTCCCACAAATGTAAGTTATTATGATTCAGCCTTGTTGTTTTTGGAAAGCTTGTTTCATTTTATGTATCACATGTATCCTCCACCCTACGCCCTTCCTCCACAGGCAGATCAAACAAAAGGAGCCTATGAGTTGACAAAAAGAAAGGAAGTCACCGGGCTTGCTCCTCTCACCCGGTTTTGCGTCAAAGCCATGGGAGAAGCAAGCTCCCCGCAAAGCGGGGAGCCCCGGCCTCATCACCCCGTTTGGAAGGGCAGTCAGACAGAGCGCAGCATTCACTGCTGTCTGACTTTCATTATGCGGGTCTCTAGACGAGCAGAGGGGAAGAGTGCAGAGGAGTGGGTCAGCGTCTGAAATGTGAGAGGGGCAGCAGGCTCTGAAGTGTATGGGAATGGGAGGAAACTTAATACTGCTGCTGAGTGGAGAGGGAGCATTGCATCATGTGAAAATCATCGAAAGCGGTCAGCAGAGCTTGAGGGCCGGGGAGGCGGGCTTGTCCACTGACCCACGGGCAAAAGGGCCTGGACTCCATTCTGTCCCACTCCACGGTGAAGCTGCAGTGGGCATGCTAGGCCATCCATCTGGGTGCCCACAGGGACCAGAGACTGGACTCTCAGCTCCTCAGAGAGTCCATGAAAGTACTGGTTCCACGGAAGTACTGCTGGGGGTGGAGGAGGCAGTATGAACCCAAACCGGAGTTAGGAAATGGAGAGAATGGGGTTGGATTATCAACGAAAGAGTCAAAACTACTATTTAATGGACATTTAACATGTCATTCAATCCTCACAATAACTCTATAGGCAGATTAGTACTCCTATTTTATGGACAAAGAAACTGAGGCTCAAAGAGTTAAGGGACTTTTTAAGGGTACACAGCTGGTAAGTGGCAAAGCCAGAGTTTGAATCCAGATCTGTGCAACCCCAGGTTTCTTGATTCTAAACTCTGTTGTACCCCTCTCTAAATGGGAAATGGAGCCATGGTTGGGAATTAAATGGAGATGGATCAAAGTACAAGCATGATGGGAACAAGGGAGGAAGGACTGGATGTCTTCCATGTTGGTGACTTGGTTTTGTAGGCAGGGGAGCATGTGTGTGTACATTTGTAATCTAAGTTGGCCACCTTTCCCAAGTAGGTAACTCATGGCCTGACTTCAGATTTTATATGGGTTTGGGTGAGGGTGGGGCGGCAACCACTACTGGAAGCAAATGCCAAACAAGCCAGCAGGGACATAGGAAAGACGGCATGATGGAGGGGAACAGACATCCTGCCACTGATGAGATTTGCCTTTGGTGTTTTTATCAATTATCTGTTGCCATAATAATGCTGCATAACAAACAAGGCCAGTATTAAAGTGATTTAAAACCACAACAAGTTATTATTTCTCATGCATTTAGGGGCTGGCAGAGTAACTATGCTGATCTGGGATGGGCTCAGATGATGTCAGCTGGGCTTGCTCATGTGTCTGCCACTGGGTGGAAGGTCTTCTGGGGATGGCTAATCGAGGATGACTCATCTCTGCTCCACACAATATCTCATCACCCAGCAGGCCAGTTCAGGATCGTTCTCATGGTGAAGGCAGAAGAACAAGAGAGAGTAGATGTGTGCAAGACCTTAGACATACCATCTCTTCTGCCACATTTCACTGGCAAGTCAGAAGACAGCCCCCAGATTCAAGAGGTGGGGAAATAGACTCTATCTCCTGATGGCTGGCAGAGTCACACTGCAAAGTGCTTAGAGAACTGCAGACATTTTTTTGCAGTCAGTCTACTACAAGATTCAGCCCCATTCCCAAAAGCAGATGAGGGGCAGTGGCATTTTCTTATATTCTGAGCCGTGCCCACTTCCCTGCCTTTTCTCTGCTAAATGCCACTTCCTTGCACAGCCTTTCTGCATCTTATTGGCTGGGGAGATACAATGGCTCTAGAATTAGGCAGATAAAAGAATGCCTTCTTTTTTGGGGGGGTACTAAAATTCAGACTGCTTGTCTACTGACTTCATCTCTAAAGATTTTATAACTAGGCAGCTTGCACTAGAAAATAAACTTTTTCAGTGAGCCATCCCAACCTAGCCATACGTGTATGGGAATGCTGTCAAATTCCAGGAAACAGATGTTCGTTTAATAAGATGAATTTTTACTAGTACTTCTACCATACTGCTAATCCTCGGTCTGTGATCTGAATTTAAGATAGTAAACTCCAGCGATTTATTTCCTACAATGTGGCTGAGATCATAGATTTCCCAGAGGTACACCTTTGAAATCCTTACATATGAAATTATTGGCCAGATATCTGACATTTGTATGCCAAGAACTGACTGTTACACTGCATTAGAAAGAGCAGTGGGCTTGAAATCAGAAGACCTGGCTGGTGCTGAACTCAAAGGAGCATTGTGGTCAGGCACCTGCTCTGATGTCAGACTGCCTGGAATTGAAGTCCAGCACAATCATATATGCTTTGTAACCTTAAACAGGTTACTTGAACTCTCTGTATCTCAGTTTCCTTATCTGTAAAATGGGGATAATAGAAGTTCCAACATCACAGGGATGACATAATTCAAAAAAGATGATGAGAACAAGGAAATGAAATCCACACCCCCACTTTCACAGCAACACTATTAACAACAGCCAAGACATGGAAACAACCTAAGTGTCCATCAACAGAGGAATGGATAAAGAAGATGTGGTATTTGTATACAGTGGAATATTATTCAGCCATAAAAGAAGGAAATCCTGCCATTTGTGACAACATGGATAGACCTTGAGATCATTATGCTAAGTGAAATAAGTCAGACAGAGAAAGACACATACTGTATGATCTTACTTATATGTGGACTCTAAAAAAACTAAACCCCATAGATAAAGAGAATAGACTGGTGGTTGCCAGAGTCGGGGGAGGAAGGGTGATGGTTGAAGGTGGTCAAAAGGTATAAACTTCTAGTCATAAGATAACAAGTCCTGGGGAGGTAATGTACAGCACAGTGGCTATACTTAACGATATTGTAGATCTGAAAGTTGCTGAGAGTAGATCTTAAAAGTTCTTATCACAAGAAAACCAACTTATAACTATATACAGATATCAAATCATTATGCTTTATACCTTGGAGTAATATGATGTTATATGCCAATTATATATATGCCAATAAAACTGGAAAGGAAAAAAAAAAGATGCTGAGAACAACGCCTGCACAGGGTATCCACCACCAAAATACTGCCTATCATGATTGGCTCTGACCCTTGTTGCCTGAAGAACCGTAACCCCTCTGGCCTGAATATCATCATCTGTAAAATGAGAGCAATATTACCTTATGGATCCTCCAACTTCAGACCTCAGATGGGCTTTCCTGCCCCTGAGAGCCCCTGAAACCAAGGCTTGGCTCAGGCTGACCCACAAAGATAGGGCACCTACAAGAGTGAGAGAGGGATTTAGTCATTCTTCTGCTAGTTTTACTTCCTCATCCATCTCACTGATTCAGTGCCAGCAGTACCCTTCCATGTTCATGCTAGGTGCTATTGCAGCTCATTGCTCTGTTCCAGGGAAGCTGGTAGAGGGCATGGAGGGACCACTCCCTGCTCCCTCAGCCACCCTCTGAAAGACAGGACATCTGCCCCAGTTGACCTGTGGCCACAATGCTCCTGAACATGTAAGAAAAAGCCAAGTTGTACACGGCTTCCCTGCCCTTGGAGTCTTTCCCTCCTGGTGCCCTCACTTCTTTGAACCTGGGCCTGGGAGAAACAACTTCTTTTTTGTCCTCAAGACAAGGTGTGGGAGTGAGGCCCTCAAAATACAGCAATGCGCATTCTGGTTTGAGGACTGGAAAGCAATAATGGGCCTAGTTGCCCAAACTAGAAATTTTTTTAAATTAATTTTTATTGGAGTATAGTTGCTTTACAGTGTTGTTAGTTTCTGCTGTACAGTAAAGTGAATCAGCTATACATATACATATTATATCCCCTCTTTTTTGGATTTCCTTCCCATTTAGGTCCTTCCCCCTTACCACAGATCATTGAGTAAAGTTTCCTGTGCTGCACAATAGGTTTTCATTAGTTATCTACTTTATACATAGTAGTGTATATATGTCAGTCCCAATCTCCCAATTCATCCCACCTCCCCCGTTTCCCCCTTGGTATCCATACATTTGCTCTCTAAATCTGTGTCTCTTTGCAAATAAGTTCATCTGTACATTTTTCTAGATTCCACATATAAGCAATACTATATGATATTTGTTTTCTCTTTCTGACTCACTTCACTCTGTATGACAGTCTCTAGGTCCATCCATGTCTCTGCAAATGGCACAATTTCGTTCCTTTTTATGGCTGAGTAATATTCCATTGTACATATGTGCCACATCTTCTTTATCCATTCCTCTGTTGATGGACGTTTAGGTTGCTTCCATCTCCTGGTTATTGTAAATAGTGCTTCAATGAACATTGGGGTGCATGTGTCTTTTTGAATTATGGTTTTCTCAGGGTATGTGCCCAGGAGTGGGATTGCTGGGTCGTATGGTAGTTCTATTTTTAGTTTTCTAAGGAACCTCCATACTGTTCTCCGTGGTGGCTACGTCAATTTACATTCCCACCCACAGTACAAGAAGGTTCCCTTTTCTCCACACCCTCTCCAGCATTTGTTGTTTGTAGATGTTTTGATGACCAAACTAGAAATTTTGATTTAGCTGTGACTCATCCCTTATAAGTCCACCTACCAAGTTCTGGCAACCCTAATTAACAGACATCTGCTCATAGCAGCACAGTCTCCCCCATTGCTACTGCTCTTACCTTAGTTCTGGTCTCATCCTGAGTCACCTGGAACCTGGCAAATGTTTCCTCCCTGCTCCATCCTCTTCCTCAATGCCAGAGAAAGCTTGAGAATAACTTAGTCATTTTTCAGTGGTTCCCCGGCCCCTACAGGATAGTCAAAACCTTGCACTTAAGACCCTTAAAACTTCAGCTGTGGCTTTCCTCCATCCCCATGCCATGCCACTTCCCTGTACACAAGCCTTGCAGCAACCAAATTGAACTCCTCTCCATGCTCCTAATACACAATGCCCTCTTCCATGAAATGTCTCTTCCTCATCTCTCTTCTAACCAACCTTAGCCTTTAATAGCATCTTAAATGTCACCTCCTCCAGGAAGCCTCCCCAGTTCTCCCAAGCAGGGTTAGTTGTTGGACTCCACAGCACGTTGTACCTACTTTCATCAGCGCACTCACTATATTACAGTGCAGTTGTGTGTCTATATAGGCAATCCAGATCCTAGTCCCCCAGAGCTGGAAAAGGCCCATTGAGTTCCAATTCTATGACGTGTGGAAGTCCAAAGCCTTTCCTATGGCGTTTGTGAATTCCCAGGGGATCTATATTTCCCTTGTCCCCTATCTGCAGCTCCTGGTTCTACACCTGCTGCTTCTAGTCTACAATGTTGACCCAGGTGTGACCAAGGCCATCACGTAGGGCTATATAGATTGTGCTCTGCTGAAGGGCATCAAACTATGGGGGCAGGGAGGTCTGAAAACCAGCCTGTGCTGTGCTCACCTTCAACATCCACCAATAAGAGGTTCCATTTACTAATTTACGAAAATGTACAACATGGGATAGTGGTGGTCCTGTGCCCCTCCTTATAACAAAGGTTTGTGATACAGATGACTACTTGAATCCAGGCGGGGGGCAGGGGGAGGCGGGGGACAGGGGAGATGGAGGCGGTGGCATTTCTATTCTTAAACTGTGGTTCAGTAACCTCTTTACCAGACAAATTTTAGTGCCATTTCTTCTTACATAATCCCCAACTTCATTCACATCAGCTCATTGGATCCTCTCATCCTTCCATCTCCCCTCCCCTCCTCTTCCCTCCTCCTCCAACTTCTTATACTTCCTCTCCCTCTCTTTCTCTCCCCTCCTTCTCTCATTTTTCCATGAACAGTTTAACCACTTTATTTGGTCTTTATTTTTCTGCCAATACACAAAGTTTCATCATATCCTCAGTAATTTATTAAGACATTTTTGTAAATAAAGAATGTTCATTCCCTAAAAGGATGTCAATAGAGATCCACTGTTAAGATAACACACAAGTCATCTTCTTACACATACATCTGTTTCCCTTCCCCCCTTTGTCTGTCAGTTCCTTAAGAGTAGATGTTGTATTTCCATAGTGCCCATTATAGAAGATATCCCGTCACTGTTCAGTAAATGAAGACCTGAAATCACCTGGGGCTGACCAAGACCAGGCTCAGTTTCTCACTCTGCCCCTTATTAGCTGAGGACCTCAGACAATTAACCTCTTAGAGCCTCAGTTCCTTCATCTATAAAAGCGTCAGGACTAAGGTGAGGCAAGTGAGGCACTCACTTGTAGGCTTGGCAAAATTTAAGGAGCCTGAGAGTGCCGCTTTAACTTTGTACTCTGGGAAATGGACTTGCCTCACCCTAGCCCTGACCCAGATCTAGAAAATAGGGATAATAATGATATCTATCTCATGATAATAATGATTATAGTAGAGATGATTTGAAGTGAAGCATGCAGTACTAAGCATGCCTTCTAGCATATTTCTGAGTATTAGGGAGGGTTTTAACTTAACAACTGTAGCCCTTATTATCATTTCAAGCTGTATTATATGAAACTGATCAGGAGCATCACTGTTTAATAGAAGCTATTTGAAAATTAATGTTTAGAGTTGTAATAATTCAAACAGGTCTTTAATAATTTTCAACTTGGTAAAAAACAATGTTTTCATACACACAGTTGTTGTCCTATGGATTGGGATATATAGGAACACATCTTCGTCTCTCACCCTGAATCATCCTTAATGTGGAGTTGCCAAGTGAGAGGCAGCTTCATTGTTCTATCTTAGAGTATCCGCCCACAGGCAACTTAGGGTTAAGCTTCATATTTGAAACCACTGTTGGTTTTATATCCATAGCAGCTTAACCCAATGGCCTGTCTCTCCCAATTGGCATCACAGGTACTTCTCTGTGTACCTCAGTTTCATTGCTCTGAAGGATGAGCACCTATCAACATAGGTGTTTCAACATCCCCGGGTTGGACTTCTGCCCCAGGTGCCCTTGGACAACTGCCATGAGACGTCTCATTGCATCTCTCCTCTTTGTATTTCAAACATCTATCCCGTTCTGACTGATGTTCTAGATTCTTTTAAAGTTCTCTTTAAAAAAAATTCTTCCTGACAGTGAATTAATGCCTTTAGAGGGCATTAGGTCAGGTATAATTTCTTATATGTACTTGTATGCACAGGGAAAAAACCGTGACTATTTTGAAATACATTGAACCCATCCATAAAATCATGGAAAGATTTTTAAAATGTAAATGTCTAAACTTGACTCTGTGAAATTTTCGAAATGAAGTGTCACAGTACTCCCTCTGGGTAGAAACAAAAAAGCTGAGCGCCACCCCCCTTCACCCGAGGTGTCCTATGGTGAAAATTTTATGTCATGTAGCCCATATTTGAAGTAAGACCATCCTCAAATGAAGACCATCCTCACCTTCAAACTGAGTGAAACTTCATCCAGCTGTTTTCACGCACCGTGATGCCAAAGAGACAGACAGGAACTTAACCATGTTTATGTAGCTGATGGCAATGATGGACACGTGAGAACGTCAGGCTGGCTTAGAGATACTGAGCAGTGGCACACAGTACCTGGCGCAGAGCAAGGTTTCCATAAATGCTATTATCTGTTAAGTGAAAGACAGAGTGCAAAAGCATACACACCCCATCATTATATCTATGAGAAACAAATGAAGAAACATATGCTAGAAAGGATGTGAAAATGTCAGTAATAGTTGTGTTTGGACAGCCAGGAATTCTTTCCCTTTCTTCTTTGCAATATTTTCTCATTTTTCTTTAATGAACATGTATTATGTTTACCACAGAAATAGCATACAGTCTTATTAAATTTTAAAAAATGTTTTTGGGAAGCTCTATTTTGTCTACTCTCACCCTTTACAAATCAAATACTTTCCAGACCTCTGAAATGTTACGAGAGAAAGGACGTGAGGAAGACTTTATGGGAACTGACAGGGAGTCATCCTCTGGCAAGAAGGCTAATTGCTCTTTTTCTTTTTCTCTTCCCTTTTTCCTTCCCTCTTTCTCTCTAAGTGGAGCTGAATCAATGATTTGCAGCTGTGAGAGCTGCCACATTTATTTCTTTAATGATTTTTTTTTTCTACCAAACCTCCCCATTGCCAAAGCTGCCTGGGCAAAATGAAAACATATAAACATTTAGAAGTCTGTTGTAATTTTTTAAGCAAAACAAAAATGAATGTGCCCTAAAAGCAATTAGACTGTGTAGGTCAACCATTATTTTTTTAGTTTCTTTTTTTAAACCAGCAGATTTAGTAGTCAGAAAACTGCCGGAGTCTCTTTGCAGAATCCAAGCAACGTAAAATCACTGAGCTTGGTTAAACTCCTGACCAGCCTAGCTAGTGAATAAGGTAAACAAAAATCCCACAACTAAAGCTTGATTTTATGCCCCAGCTGTGGGACAGGATGTGGATATTTTATTTATTTTTTTATTTTTTTGCGGTA
This sequence comes from Mesoplodon densirostris, assembly GCF_025265405.1. Lineage (NCBI taxonomy): Eukaryota > Metazoa > Chordata > Mammalia > Artiodactyla > Ziphiidae > Mesoplodon > Mesoplodon densirostris. The sequence goes on along the minus strand of NC_082662.1, from coordinate 56,203,068 downwards.
TGCGGGCCTCTCACTGTTGTGGCCTCTCCCGTTGCGGAGCACAGGCTCCGGATGCGCAGGCCCAGCGGCCATGGCTCACGGGCCCAGCCGCTCCGCGGCATATGGGATCCTCCCAGACCGGGGCACGAACCCGTATCCCCTGCATCGGCAGGCGGACTCTTAACCACTGCGCCACCAGGGAGGCCCCAGGATGTGGATATTTTAAATCAAACAAACTAACAACGAAATGCAACCACCGCCACCAACTTCCAAGCACCGGGGTGTAGCCCCCCGTCGCCCAGAGCAGCACAAGCCCTTCCCAAAGTGCTCCTGCAATAATTCCTTGATGAAGGTTGACTCAGAGCTCCTGAACTGTTAGAGCCGACCCGGATTTCACCTGGCATTAATTTAAAGCTCTGACTCAGGTGGTATATGCAGAGGGACTCAGCATAGGTTGCTGCAACTGTTGACAAACTTGAGTACACTAGGCATGGTCCTGATTCTTTGTAGAGAAAGAAAAAAGGAAGGGAATTAAAATCATTGAACCTCCTCTACCAGTCAGGTGCTCTCACCTACCATATCTGATTTCATCGGCACAACAGACTTATGAGGTGAGGATTATTGTTCCCATTTTACAGCTGAAGAAATGGAGGCCCAAAGAAACAAAGTGGCTTGAGGAATTTCACCCAATAAGTCAATGGCAGAGCCAGGAATAGAACTCAGATCCCCATGGCAACTGCCCAATAAGGATGGAATGGGAATCCCCTGGCATGGAGAATGCATTCCAGGAATCTCCTATATTAGGAATTCTCAGACCTAGTCCTTACCCCGAAGTTCAAATACTTCAACCTGGCCCTGTGACTAAGAGGGTTTCCGGGTAGTTTAAGGAAAAGTGGTAGAGTTCTTTTGTAAATGCCTCTGTGCTCTTGGTGTGCCTGTGTCAGCCAGAGCGATCATATCTCCTTTGTGACCAGGTCTTAGGAGATGAAGAGGACAATCCCATCTGGTCTCTGAATCTTGTCACCCGATAGCACAGGAGCCAGTCTCTTCTGGCCTAATCCTAAAACTGCCATATCTCCTTTGGCAGGCTTTATTTTAGCCTAGAGGACTATGGGGTTAGAAGATAATGGGTAAATATTTTAGGACCAACTCCTCATAAAAGAACAGGGAGGCCTGGGAGAGGATTTCCCCAAATCTAATCTATCCCTGGTTGGACAACAGTCAATCTGTGTCCTGTGGACTGTGCCAGTTCATAGTAAAAGGGCTAACTGTTTACTGCAAATTTTATATAGTTCTCAACCCAGTGTTAAAATCGGGAGAAAATGCTTTTTGAGAAACTACATACCATGAGATTTTTTTTTTTTTTTTAAGAATTAACAGTAGAATTTAAGGCACTCAAATTATTTGTCTCCTCTAAAGCCTCATGTCTTAACGACTACAAAATCTTGCCTCTGGAACCCTGGCAGGATTTTAGATTGGGTGTTAATTCATTTGGGGGAGAAGGGGATTGGCATGCATTCACTTGGAGTAGGGAGAGATTTCGTACTTCTTGAGGAGAAAGAGCAGAGGTGAAATAGATGTAAAACTGTATCCCTCCTCAGCAGGACTTGGTTCCCACAGCTGAACTGATGATTCTACAAGCCGCCTTCTGCTTCATATGAAAATGACCCCTTAGTTTTGCTCTGATTTCCTTTTGGTTATAATTACCTGTTATTATAATATTCTCATTACCACAATATAAAACTGTAGAGGATCGAGAAAATATAAAAATCACCACTAATCCTATCACCAACCAATAACAGTTTCCAGGTTTTTTTTTTTTCCCCCTGCAAGTTCTTTTGCCCTCTGTATGAGCTTTATTCATCCATTCAACAAATATTTATTGAGCAACTACTATGTGTCGAACGCTGTTCTTTTCCATTGTCGTCGTCATCGCGGTAAACACCATCTTTTCCCTTGTTTTCACTGAATAATACAGACGGCTTATATTTCTAGCAACAGAAAAGAAAAAGGCAACATAAAACCCGTCAAAATTAAACTCCATTCTTGAAGTCTGAGGTGATGTCCTGGGAGTATCTTGGGATTTACTCCGTGTGGGAAGTAACTCAGGGTCCATAGTCTAGTTGTTTCTCGTTCATTTGTGCCCAGGGGAGGGGGCTGTCTTAGCTGCTCCAAGAGCACTGGTGGTCACTTACCTCTAGGCAGACCTATCCGCCCTGTCACATCTGGGCCCTTGACAGGGAAGGAGAATTGTCCTCCCTGAGAGGAGGAGGACTTTCCACTCCACACCTCCTGCATCTTCTCACCTCTGCTGAACGGAGGCCTTGAACTCTTTGTCCCAAGGAAAGAGCACAAAATCTCTAGACAGTCTGTTCCGCCCCTCGGGCCCCTAGAAGAAACAAGATGGCAGCCCCCAGCTGGTCACTCTGGCCTTTTGTGATGGTCAGCCTGGAGCTTCACTCCTTCTAAGCCCCCTGGCCTCCCACACTGGAATGTAAATATAGAAGCCACCAACCTTCTTGGGATCCAACAAGCAGTGTGGGGGCCTCCATCTTCTCCACCTGCAGGCACCCCGAACTCTCCTCCCTCCTCCCCCCAATCCACTTCAGGGCCCTGAGCTGCTCGCCTCACCGTTCATCAGCTTCTTCACCCAAACCACGTGAGAGGACTTGAGCCGATAGAAAATGAGGAAGCGGCGGATCCAGCTGACTTCTGGGAGGCCTCCTCGTTATACAGATGGGTTTACTGAATGTGAGGGGCCCCGAGCAAATGGGGGTCTCACCTCCTTCCCCATTCGTTACTCACCACAACTCCCATCACCATCCTTGCTCTTGGAGCAAAAGGGCAGCACACATGAGGACTGAAAAAATAACCATAGTAATAATGTCAAAATTTCTTGATGATGACAATGAACCAGGTCCTTTATGCTGTGCTAGGTCCTTTATGAGGATCATCTCATTTAATCCTTGGAACAAGTTAATTATTATCCCCATTTTATACATGAGGAAATTTGGGCTTAGAGAGGTTATGTGATGTGTCCAAGGTCACACAGTTATTAAGTGGAGGAAGTGGGATTTGGACTAGAACAGGATTCCTAAGCATCATCCTACAGTACCTCCTGTGCCATTTACTCATACTTACTATGTGCCAGGCATTATGGTGGGGCCTTTATACAGGTTTCTTTAATCCCAAAACAACCTGTGAAGGAGGCTGTATCCCATAGTACTAAGTAACCTTCTGGAGTCAAGCAGACTTTGCCTGTTGTCTCTTAAACTCAATTAAGGCAATCGCCTGGGCTTGTGCCTTTCCCCCTCCGCTTTAAAGTGCCATATTGCAAAGAACATGGATTTTAGAGTACAGTAGACTATCTGAATCACAGCTCTTCCACATGGCAGCTATAGCAGCTTTGTTATCTCAAGTCTCAGTTTCTTCATACATAAAATGGAGAGAAACACAACCTCCCTAATGGGGTTATTGGGGGTGGTTAGTTAAGGGACATAATGCAGGTAAAGCACACCTGACATCAGTGTCCAATAAATGGCAATGCTTATTCGAATAAATGGTAAGCATCAGAACCACAATACAAACTCAGGGATTATTGGCTCCAAATAACAGGAACATTGCACTTCCAGGGTCATGATAAATGTCCCAGCAATGTAATCAGAGTTCCTGCCTGAGTGACAGAAAATCGTGTGCTTTTGGAAACACTTGTTTGCTTTTATAGGGCATGCTTGCAATGCTGAGAAATGTACACCTTTTTTCATTTTTCTTTAAAAAAATGAGTGTACCACACTCAAACTTTTTTGGAGGCCCCTCATCACAACTTCACTACAAAGGTTCAGCAAGTTAGGCACATGTTAGAAGAGAATTTAGCAATATTTGCCTCCAACACCCCTGATTTACAAGGCAAACGTGATTTGATGGATTTGCTCCCTGCCAGCAGCTACTCTGAACACTTTGAGTCATACTGCTGATTCATAAAATGAGGATAATAATATACTTGTTCAATTACCTGAACAACATGCTTCCCAGTACTCCTCCATTTCCTCCCTTCCTAATTCCCACAAAACAAAAAATGCCATTTTCTCTGTGGAGGTACTCTTCACGCAAATCTCAGGGATATCTGTATTAAAAATAAGTGTAAAATTTTGGAAAGTTTGGGCATAGTGGGCATATTTTGAATCGTAGATGATGGTAATGGGAAAAAACACAACTTTTTTTTTTTTTTTTTTTGCAGTACGCAGGCGTCTCACTGTTCTGGCCTCTTCTGTTGCGGAGCACAGGCTCCGGACGCGCAGGCTCAGCAGCCGTGGCTCACGGGCCCAGCTGCTCCACGGCATGTGGGATCTTACCAGACCGGGGCACAAACCCGCATCCCCTGCATTGGCAGGTGGACTCTCAACCACTGCGCCACCAGGGAAGCCCAAAACACAACCTTTTTTTTCACTCCATCTGACCCTACTTACGTATCAGGTTGGCCCTAGAAGTAGCTCTGAATTGTAGCACAAAGAGAAGAATACCAGCAAATCTGCCTTTGAGATTGAGCCTTGTCCACTACTGGCTCTTTGACTCTGGGCGAGTCCGAGCCTCAGTTTTCCTACCTGTAAAACGAGTTGTGGGGGGAGGGTAACACCCAACTGCTAGAGCTGTTGTGAGGACTAAATAAAATAAAGGACATGAAAGCACTTTGAAAACCCTGGGTATCCACAGAGACGTGAGATCTTATTGTGGATTGTAATAATTAAAATCGGAGTTGTCATTGTTAACTGTAAATCTAACAGTAACCTCAATTTGTGTTTAATTCCTGGCAAAAAGCACTTTCCAGAATGTCATCCAGCTTTGGTCTGCGGTCATAGAGTTTACTAGTAAATACTTGTGCATGGGTGGCAAGCGATGTCCCCAGATGTGTCTAAGCCAACAGTAACACCCGATAGCCATCATTCCAGTCTGGTTCCTTCTCTCTGAAACACTTTGTCCTGTTTGCAGAACTGGCCCACACTCGGCACATTTGATGAGTGGTGAGGAAGCCAGTGGCTAGAGCAGAGTGAGTAGGGGCAAGGGCGGTGAGCAATGAGCTCAGAGAAGCAGTGAGAGACAGGACCTGTGTGAGCAAAGGAGGCTGTGATCGAACTCAGGTTCTAACTGGATCATTTCAGGGCGAGAGTGGAAGTGGGGAGGCCAGCAAGGAGACCTTAACCCTGACGAGGGGCCTGGTGGGTTGGACCAGGGAGTTAGTGATGGAGGTGGTGAGTAGTGACTTGGTGCTGGACATAGAAAGGACGTGTAGGAGAACGCGATGTCCAGGAGGATCCAAGATTTGGGCCCGAGCATCTGCAAAGAAGACAGTGCAGCAGGTGTTGGGGAGCCCAGAAGTTCTGCTTTAAGAATTATTTTGAAGAATTACATTTAGGGGACTTCCCTGATGGCACAGTGGTTAAGAATCCGCCTGCCAATGCAGGGGACACGGGTTCAAGCCTTGGTCCGGAAAGATCCCACATGCCGCGGAGCAACTAAGCCCCTGCGCCACAGCTACTGAGCCTGTGCACCTAGAGCCCGTGAGCCACAACAAGAGAAGCCACCGCAATGAGAAGCCTGTGCGCTGCAACGAAGAGTAGCCCTCACTCGCCTCAACTAGAGAAAGCCCACGTGCAGCAATGAAGACCCAACACAGCCAAAAATAAATAAGTAAATAAATTTTAAAAATATATATTAAAAAAAGAAAAGAATTACATCTGGGAGTTTTAGTAAAACATTTATCCACATGTGAGTTTTTGAAAAGGCACACACATCCATAACACACATTATAATTTTCAAAGAAATTGCTTGTCCGTTATCTCATTTGATCCTTAAAGCAGCCTTGTGAGGTTGCTGCTACTTTCCCCACTGCAACATGATTTGATTGGACAAGTGGAATCACTATGGTTTGATATAGAATAAGGGGTTTACCATAGAAATTAGACCTTCTGCCATGGGTAAGCTCATGGAGAAGGGTCTGTGTCTACAGTTGTGCCTACAGTTGATACTGGAAGTCAGGAGGGAAAGCTGGACATGAAGTGATGGAGAGCAAGGACGTGCTAGAATCCCTGTGGAAAATAGGGACCCCATGAACATGAACCAGAGCCTGTGTCCATCTCCCATCACCTCCAACCTCAATGTCACAGATGACCTACAGGAGAAGCCGTGCCCTTTACGTGCAACTGCACGCACTCTGACCCAGGACTTGAAAGGGCTACAGGAGGATGTAATAGGAGCTGAAGGTCCAGGTGCAGCGCTACAGCAATGAGCTGAGCTAGCAGATCAGCAACAGTGTGAGAGTGCGTGTGTGTGTGTGTGTGTGTGTGTTGCCACAGTGCCTGCTATAGCATAAAAATAGTTCCTGCTTTGTTGCCACCTTCCAAATCTAGCACAGACTTGTCTTGTAGCCAACTCGAAATGAGATCCACACAGGGAAGGGAATTCTGGGAAAAATGATTCCACCGTAGTTAAATTGACATGGTATAAAGCCACCACACCCAGTTTACAGATGAAGAAAATTAAGGCTCAGAGAAATGACCTGACTTACCCAATGCCTCGCAGTACCTTTGTAGCAGATGTTCTTTTCCAGAGCCAGTTTTGCTGACCCCTAGCCCTCTGGCTTTAGTTCACAGTTTTTGAATGCTTGCTATGTGCCAGACACTGAACAATCACATCCAATGCTCACCACCACTTTGGGGAGTAGGTATTATATTCCCCAGTTTATAGATGAATATACCGAGGCTCAAATAGGTCAAGTCAAGTAATACAACTACGGAAAGGGAAAGCCGAGATTCAAACGCGCGTTGGTCAGACCACAAGCCCCACACTCTCAGCCTCCTAGTGTGTGGTCTCTCCTCCACTGACATCATGTCCCACCCTGCTTCCCAGGGTGGAGCATCAGAAGCTGGCTCATGCTAAAAGAGGTCCTGGCACCCCAATTTCTCCTCCATGGTGCCGGCCTGGGGCCAGTTCCCTCCCACCCCATGGACAGTGTAAAAACATGGTAGGAAATGCTTTGGTTAGTACAAGTAGGAGCTGCACTGAAGGGAGCATGTACTCCAAACACAGCAGGGCAAAAGCACCGGAGCACAGGCTCTGATGGGGATGAAGCCCACCAGCTCTCGGCCACAGGAACCAGAAGCATAAAAATCAAGCAAGTGCCCCCTTGATGCTGAGAAATTTCCCACAGTTCCAAAGAGGCCAGAAAATAGACTTGGGTAGGGACAGGAGAAGGCCTATTGCTTTAGAAATAAAACCTAAGATGTGTGGCTTTAGAGTTACCAAACAACTCTACATTCATTTAATTCTCTTGGTAATAGTAATAATAATAATAATGTAATAGCTATTATGACGTATTGCAGTGGACTGCTTATTTTGTGCCAGGCACTCTTCTAAGCACTTCACGTAAATTAACCCAGTTAATCCTCACAATAAGCATATATGGTAGGAAGTACTATTGTCCCTATTGGGAAATTGAGATATGGAAAGATTATAACTTGTCCAGGGAGCCCAGGGCGTCTGCCACCAGAGCCTAATTATTCAACCTTTATGCAATACTAATCTGTCTCTCAACAACCCTGTAAGGAAAGGAAACAGGAAAGGAAGGTGACAGGATTATGGTCTCCATTTTGCAGATGAGGAAACTGAGGCTCAGAGAGTGGAATAAGGTGCCTAAAACCTCCCTGCCAAACCCAAATTTGAAGCCAGAGCTAGTGAACTGTGAAGCTCATTCCCTTTCCACTCTGCCGCTCAGTCCTGTTCAGTTAGTGAATGGCACATTCAGGACTTGCAACCAAGTCTTCCAATGTCTGACTCAAGCCCAGCACCAGTTGCTTATGGTTTGCCAGAAAGACTCATTGCTTTGAATACTCAAGTGGGCAATTTGGCTTCCAAAGTCAGCCTGGAGGCCAAAAGCCATCTACCTGGTGAACAGAAGTGTCCTCTCACATTTTCAGTCAGGAAAGGACCAATGTTGACTTTCCCACCTTGGAAATGTTGCCTCACACACACCCTGAAAACAGAACAAAAATAATTTGAGTTTTAGAGGTTGGGCAACCCCAGCCCTGGTCTATGGCCATAACTGTGGTCGCCCTAGCATTTAGCCGCTTGGAGGCAATAGTGTAATCACGCCTCTGTAATTCAACAAAACTCACTCACCCAGCATCGGCTTACTAGGCATCCCCTCCAGAGACACACCCTAGGGGAAGGGGAGGCATGTACATGAGGGAGCTCACACACAGTCCCTGCCTTCGGTGACTTTACTGAGTAGCTGGGCAAACTCCAGTTCCCCTCCCACCCATCCGCACCACCACATACCTAAATAATATCAAGAAACATGGCCACAGGAACCAGTGGAAGCTAGCAGGAAAATGGCTGATAAAAATGTCTTGCATCATTCACTCAACTATACACAAATATGCGTAGTTTCCTCTTATTTGTCAAGTACTGTGCTAGGCACTTTAGATGTGAATCACATTTAATCTTCCTAACACCCCCGTATGGTACATACTAGTATCTTTATTTTACAGATAAAGGGAAGCACATGGTGGGAAGATGACTTGCTCAAGATCAGCCTATGAGATAGTGTTTGTAATTCTAGAACCCAGATCATCTGACATCTAGTTCACAGTTCTTTTAATTCCATCATACTAGAAAGGGAATTATAAAATCCTGGAGTAAAACACAGGAGCAAAGCAAGCAGAGAAAAAAGAGTGAGACAGGCAGGGCCTCCCTGGTGGCGCAGTGGTTGAGAGTCCGCCTGCCGATGCAGGGGATACGGGTTCGTGCCCCGGTCTGGGAGGATCCCACGTGCCGCGGAGCGGCTGGGCCCGTGAGCCATGGCCTCTGGGCCTGCGCATCCGGAGCCTGTGCTCCGCAACGGGAGAGGCCACAACAGTGAGAGGCCCATACCGCAAAAAGAAGAGAAAAAAAAAAAAAAAAAAAAGAGTGAGACAGGCAAATCAAAGGGCAGGTCATTACAGATTTTTTACCTACCCATGGAAGGCAGAAATAACTAAGACAGCTAGTTGTCCAGCAAAGCATGGTGTTCCCCTTCCATAGTGGAGCCATGTTGCTAGGAAATGACTGCCAAGCCAAGACCTCCCTTTGTCCTTGCATCTCAATGTGGCTGTGGAACCTGTTCTCACTAATGGGATGAGAACAGAAGTCGTGTATGTCACTTTTGGGCAGTGTGTTTAAGAAGTGGTTATGCCTTCTTTATTCCCACTTTTCCCATCCACTGGTAGAAAACAGAGGGTCTCACCACAGACACTCCAGACATCCCTGCTGGGAGAAGAGCAGTTGGGTAAACAGAATCTCACATTTGGGCTGGATGTGAGCAAGAAATGAACTTCTGTTCTATTGGTCCATCAGACATTTGGGGGTTTACTTGTTATAGCATCTAGTATTAGGCTAACTAAATATGGCAGATGAGTGCTAGGCTTTGGGTTGTTGTAGAACATAATTCACTCTACCTCTCAGGTAGGCAATAAATCAATAAGGTACATATAGGTTAACCAACCTTTCTGAGGACAAGGAGGGCCCTTGGCCAGAGGTGTGGCTTTCACTAGACTGAGCTCCTTGGGCTGAGACCTGTCTCACTGCTCTCTGCTTCCCGGGTCTAGCACAGCTCCTGGCTCATGGGACACATTCAGTAGGTGCTCTATGAACGGATCACTTCCCAGGTCCTTGCCATCAGAACACAGTGAGTGGCCGCAAGACTGAAACTTGATGCAAATATCTTGAAACCAGAAAAAAAGGGAGTATTTCTAAAATGTCTAGGAGAGAATCTGAACTAAGCCTTGAGCTTCTCTCAGCCAGACAGAGCTGACAAACAAACACTACAGCAGATGTAATAAGGAAATATTTTGGACTTTAACAACATTACACATATAACAAAACAAAAGAAGAAATCCCTCAATAAAATACCCTTGTGAAGGATCCCCCCGCCAACCCTTACCCCAAGGAAGGTTTCCTAAGTGATGAACTGGAGTGTTCCCATCCTCCTCCTGATGCATAACCATCACTTGTATTCCCAAAGAACTTTTCTGCTTAGGAAGTTTTATGGGGAGGGCCTTGAAATACCCTGGGGGAGAGCCTATGGTAAAGAGATGAGGGAAATACCCTGGGGCTTGGGGGTAGACTTCTTCTACCACCGTATCCCAAACAGCAACGCCCTCTATCTCTCTCTAGCCTTTTACTCTCTTTTATTTTCCTTCATAGCACATATAACCCTCTGAGAGTGTATATACCTATTTGTATATCTCTCTGCATTAGAATATAAGCTCATAATGCCAGAAACTTTGTTTTACTCACTACTGTGCCCCAGTACCTAGAACAATGCTTAACACCTAGGAGGTGCTCAATAAATAATTGTTGAATGAATATTAAATAAATGAATATATGTATCAAAACAAGAACAACAAATTATGGTAGTTTTCCCACTTTTAATTTGAGCTGTCCTATATTTCAGCTTGGTAGGTATGATTAGTACCCACCAATATCCAGTTCGCCCCTCCTTCCTGGGCACACAGAAGACCACTCATCCCAATAACCATGTGGTTAAGTGTGGCCGTGGGAGTAGATCTAGCCCCAGGGCTCTGAGGGAAAGTGATGCTAGCATATCTGGGCTGAAGCACAGCTGAGAGGGTGTGTGTTCTCCACGAGCCCCTGCCTTGCCTGGGCTGAGATGATGGAGACACCAAATCACAGGAGTCTGGGATTGCTGAGCCGCTGGATGGAGAGCAGCTGCTCTGGAGAGCTGCCCAGAACCACAGGGGACTTTGCATGAGTCAGAAATTAACTTGCGTTAAGTCACTGAGATTTGAGAGTGGGCTGTTACTGCAACACAGCCTAGCCCAACCTGATCCCCCAAAGCCTGTTTGCTTCAAATTCCTTTACATCTGAGAAATAGATGAGGCAAATGTACAGAAAAGAGGGAAAGAATAAAGTGTTTCCATCACCTAAATACTAATCTACAATTTCAAAGTACAAAAGTGTCCGCCATGAACCAAGCATGGTGCCAGGTCCCAAGCTGGGCCCTGAGGGAATTGGAATGAATCTGAATCAATCCCTCTCCGCACAGAGCTCACAGACCAGTGAGAGAGACAGGCGTGTTATTAAAATATGATGGGATGCTGCAATGGCTATAGTTCTACTATGTACAAAGTTCTCAGGGCACACATAGGGTGGAACACTGCATTCTGCCTGTCCCTATGTTAAGGTCACTCCGGGCTCAGCCAAACAGGAGCCGCTCCTAGAACACTCACAGGAGCCAGACTAGGTCAGACTGTCTCTAGTAGTTACAGAGGGCAAACAAGGCAAGGGGCAAAGTTTCCCTTCCCTCCTTATCATGCCTCCTCTTGGCTCTTTCCTGCAGGCTCCTCTTTCCTGGTGTGGAAGGCCTCCCCTGGCTCTGCAGGACCTCCCCTTGGCCTGTCCTCTAAATCAGAGCCCTAAGTGGTATATTAGTCAGGATTCTCCAGAGAAACAGAACCAGATACGTGTTTGTTTGTTTATTTGCTTATTAATTATAAGGAATTGGCTCACACAGTTATGGAGGCTGAGCAGTCCCAAGATGGGCAATCAAGAAGTCTGAGATGCAGGATTGCCCATGATGTGGTTCTAGTCCAAGTCCAAAGGCCTGAGAATCAGGACAGATAATGGTATAAATTCCAGTCTGAAAGCCTGAAGGCCTGAGACCCAAGAAGAGTGATTTTTCAGTTTGAGTCCAAAGGAAGGAAAAGACTGATGTCCCAGTTCAAGCCAGTCAAACAGCAGGCATTCCCTCTTACCCAGTCAGTTTTGTTCTATTTAGGTCTTCAGTTGATTGGATGAGGCCCACCCACATCAGGGAGGACATCTGCTTTACTCAGTCTACTGGTTTGTTGTACACCTGAAACTAACACAACATTGTTAATCAACTGTACTCCAATATAAAATAAAAAGTTAAAAAAAAAAAAAGCAAATGTTAATCTTCATCCAGAAACAGTCTCACAGGCACACCCAGAATAATGTCTGACCAAGTGTCTGGGCATCCCTGGCGCAGTCAACTTGACACATAACATTAACCATCATGGTTGGTGACACTTGTCCTGACTGCTTTCCCATTGATTCACAGCCAGTTCAGCTTGGGAAGCAAAAAGGAGAGGAAGGGAATCCAACAGACTAATGTATGTCAACGATGGAAGTAACTCTCATTCATTTAGTGGCTACTGCTAGCCAGGCATATTAGACACATTCTCTCTAACCTTTATACAACTCTACAATATGGGAGAATGAGCCCCATTGTACAGATAAGGAACCTCAAGATCAGAGAGATGACGTATACTGAGAGTAAGTCATTGTATCAGCTGGTGGCTCTGAGATGTCTGTACATCACGGCCTCATCTTCTAATTCCTGCCCTGTAACCAAGCTCCTGACTTTAATATCTGAGCTATTCTGTCTGCTCCTTAGCCTTACAGCTGTTGTTTCCTTCCTGTTTGCAATAGCAAAGTAAAAAATCCCAACCATCTGCCACTTAATAAAAAGAAAACTATTATTGATATTTTTAACTCAAAGGATATGGTCGTGGCAGCAGGAAGCAAGCAGGGCAGGTAGATCAGCTGATTGCAAGGCTCTCACAAACCCATGTCCCTTGTCTTCTCCCACCACCTCATCTTGCTACTCCAAAGCCATTAAAGAAGTAACCCCTGGCTCTGAACAGCACCCAAGAAAGGCAATTCGAAGCTGGTACTCTGATGGCAAGGTGTCTTCTAGGTCTATTGCCCTTGAGCTTGGAGACCTCTACCATTTCTCTGCCTGGCTTGCTTTTACAGTTTCTTTAGGACCAGGAGGTTGCTACCTCAAAATGGTCCCTTGCCTTTTATTCATTGGTCAGTTCATGCATGGGATCCAACTGTTTCTCCAATCAGGAGCATTTAAGAAGGAGGTGGTGAAGTCATCCAGCTCAACTGCAGGGGCAGGGTGGCCTTAGGAAGAGTCCAAAGGACTGCTGTCATTGCAGCTTTAATTGACAGGTACACTAGGGGAGGACAAGGAGTAAAACCACAAGCATCAGCCAATGTCTTAGTTTGTTCCGGCTGCTGTAATAAGTACCAAAGACTGGGTAGCTTATAACAACAGAATTTTATTTCTCAAAGTTCTAGAGGATGGGACTTCCAGGATCATGGTACTGGCAGATTCAGTGTCTGGTGAGAGCCCACTTCTTGGTTCATAGATGACTGTCTTCTCACTAAGTCCTCCTATGGCTGAAGGAGAGGAAGGAGCTCTCTGGAGTCTCTTTTACAAGGACACTAATCCCATTCAGGAGAGCTCTGCCCTTATCACCTAACTGCCTCTCAAAGGCCCTACCTCCAAATACCATCATGTTGGGGATCAGGTTTCAACACATGAATTCTGAGGGGACAGAAGAAATACTTAATCTATAGCAGCCAAGAAACAAAAGACCTTTAGGAACAAAATATTTCTAATCCTTATCTTTTGCTGAGACATCTTTAGCCCAAGAACCAGGACATTTCCTTTGTTACAACATTCAACTTTATTAGAGTAAAGAGCAAGATAAACATGCAGTTCTAAGAGTTTCTAAAGACAAGCCAAGGCAGTGTGTGTGTGTGTGTGTGTGTGTGTGTGTGTGTGTGTGTGTATGTTTAAAATAGGTCTTACTTACAATTATAGCTGGGTCAAGACGTGAACCCAAATCAGCCTTCTTACTCCCAAATCCACACAAACACCAGTGTACCCTTCGTTTAATACAATGTCACCTGCATGGGTGATATGTTTAAAATAAGAAAATGCTTATTCCTCCCATCTGAGACACAGGCTCCTGGGGTCTCACAGGACCCTTTGGAAGGCAATGCTTTAACCGGTGATTTTTAGTCTGTCTTTTTTTGCTCCAAACAAATAAAAAATAAATATTCATGCTTCCACTGGGAGCAGTAGCTCACTATGGCATAGACATAGAGTTTCAATGCAGGGTTGGGGGCAGAGAGAAGAGGGCATGTGTGGGCTGGACAAGCCCTCAGGTGATTTGGATACGTCATGGGAGATAAATAGTATGGGCTTCTACTCTACAAGGATCCTAATGTTCAGGCCTGGTCTTCATGGGACAGATCTCATCTTAGTCCTTTGTTTTCTTCTAACTTAAATTTACACAATTTTTCATTAATAAGACAATTAAAAACAAACTCTAGTCTCCTTGGAGCTCTATGTTTCCTTTATATCATTGCCAGAAAATTAGACACAGCTGGGAGCTGCATTTACAGGAGGACATAGACTTTGGAATCAGAGAGACCCAGGCTCGAATTCCAGGTCCTCTCTAGGAAGGGCACTAAACCCCTTGACTCAGTTTCCCCCACCCCTTGAGCCTCAGTTTCCTCATCCTCAGAACCAGATGATCCTATCACCTTTCCGGATTTGGAGGGTCTTACATGCTGCAGACAATAAATATTTTCCAGTCTGCTGCCTCTCACTGAATGTTGCTTCAGAAGTCCATTTCCAAGAATTGGCCTAGTGTGTATATTTGTCATTTGAAATAGCTATACAGTATTCTATTGTGATAATGTGTCACAATTTGCTCTGCCATTTCCCCAATGGTGGTAGTGGGGATTGTTTCTAGTTTTCTTATGAATTGGATTGCTATGAACATCTTTACACAGATGACTTTTCCCCCCCTTATGGGATTTCCTTGGAGTAAATTCCCAGAAGTAGAATTACTGGATTGAAGAGTAGAATCTTCTTTGTAGCCCTTGTTATCTGTTGCCAGATGAATTCTCATTTTCTAAGAAGGCTTTCAGCTGGGAGCGCCCAGCATTTGTGGTAGATATTATGGGTGGTTTCTGTCTGCCACTGCTGTTCCTGTCAAAAGCCTTACTGGAGAAATCATTCTCAGACTGTCATCCTGCAATTGGCACAAAGTGGTAGGAAATATGGACTAAATATAGAAGAAAGTGGAATGTGTAGAGATGCAGGGCTGGGAGAGTGAGGCTCTCTGCATTTAGGAATTAGGATCTGATTTGACTATGCACTTTGGTCTAGAGGTAAAGGCTGCTGGAAGAAAACACTTCAAATAAGCTAATATTTAATGTTTTCATTCTATATACATTTATGAGTCCTTACCCAACATGTGCCAACATTTATTTGGTGTCTGAACATAGCCTCCCCAACTCACTTTGTAATATGAGGAAGGCAAGTGGTCAAAGTCTGGTCCTGCCCACCAGAGGCCTTTCCCAGCTCAGATACTAGAAGAGAGAGCCTGCTTAAGAAGCCAAATGAGGGTATGAGTAGAGCCTCAAATCAGAGGCAAATAACAAACTGAGGCACAGAACAACGAATCAAGAGCTTCCCTGAAATGAGCAAATGCAAACGTCCAGAGCAAGAGTAATGGGAGTATATTTGGAGTAAAGGAGAAAACTGCAGGGAGGGAGGGTGATGTAAACCAGTATAATTTCCTGAAAGTTTTTAAATTGTGCTATTCAAATCTTAAATATCTTTGCCAATGTTGTTTTCTGCTTGATCTATCAATAACCAAGAAAGCTGTATTAAAATAGTGAAGGATCTGTTAATAATTCTTTGTAGATCTAACAATATATGTAATATATAATTTTGAAGCTATGCTATTAGGTGAATATGTTTTATACTGTTACCTTCCTGATAAATTGAACCCTTAGCATGATGCAGTGATTCTCTTTATTTTTCTTAAAGCTTTTCCCCTCGAACTCTATTTTGTTTTGCATTGATTTAACTATAGCTGCCTTTTTTGGTTAATATTTTCCTGCTTTATTTTTTCTAGCCTTTGACTTTAAAATTTTCTGTATTCATACATTATAGTTGAAAATCCCATAGAAATCATATAGTTAAATTGGTTTCTATATAGCCTAAGAATCTTTGTGTTTTAACAGGAGAGTTTTATCCATTTACATATATTGTGGTCGCTGATTGATTTGGATTATTTCTGCCCTCTTATTTCTATTTCTCTTTTCAATTCTTACTGTCTTTACTGTTTTACACCCACTCTTATTACCTTCTTTGAACTGACTGCATTTTTCCTCTTCCTCATCCTACTTCTCCCTGTACTTGTTTGGAAATTAAATGCTCCAAGTCTATTCTTTTCAACAAAGTATAAATAGCATTTTCACTTTTTCTCAGAAAATACCATGACCTTAGAATGCCTTAAATCTGATCACCTCCTCCTCCAAACTCACATACTATTTTTGTCCATATTTCAGTTCTTGGCTTTTTGCCCCAGACACTAGATATTATCATTATTTTAGTCTTCTTAGTTTTGTCTACAAATTTACCAAAATCCCCACTCACCATATCTCCTTAAACATTTCATCCATTTTCCTTAATAATTATCTGTTGTTAGTAAACTTTCTCAGTTTTTGTTTTTCTGCAAATTTCTGTATTTTACCCTTATTCTCGATTGGTAGTTTTCCTGGGTATGGAATTGTGGGTTATTTTATTTCAGCACATTGAGGATATCAATTCACCATTTTCTGGTTTCCATATTTTCTCTAGAGAAATGCAAAACAAAACTACAATAAGCTACCATTTCACACTGGTCAGATGGTCATCATTAAAAAGTCTACAAATGACAAATGTTGGAGAGGGTGTGGAGAAAAGAGAACCCTACTACACTGTTGGTGGGAATGTAAGTTGGTGCAGCCACTATGGAGAACAGTATGGAGGTTCCTCAAAAAACTAAAAATAGAGTTGCCATAGGACCCTGTAATCCCACTCTTGGGTATATATCCAGAGAAAACTGTAATTTGAAAAGATCCATGCACCCCTATGTTCAAAACAGCACTATTCACAATAGCCAAGACACTGAAGCAACCTAAATGTCCACTGACAGATGAATGGATAAAGAAGATGTGGCACATATATACAATGGAATACTACTCAGCCATAGAAAAGAATGAAATAATGCCATTTGCAGCAACATGGAGGGACCCAGAGATGATCATACTAAGTGCAGTAAGTCAAAGAGAAAGACAAATACCATATGATATCACTCATATGTAGAATCTAAAATATGACACAGATGAGCCTATCTACAAAACAGAAACCGACTCACAGACATAGAGAACAGGCTTGTGGTTGCCAAGAGGGAGAGGAGTAGGGGAGGGGATGGATTGGGAGTTTGGGATTAGCAGATGCAATCTATTATATATAGAATGGATAAACAACAAGGTCTTACTATATAGCACAGGGAACTATATTTAGTATCCTGTGAAAACCATAATGGAAACAGATATGAAAAAGAACATATACTCAATACTCTGTAATGGCCTGTATGGGAAAAAAATCTAAAAAAGAGTTGATATACATATATGTATAACTGATTCACTTTGCTGTACACCTGAAACTAACACATTGTAAATCAACTATAATCCAATAAAAAAATTTTTAAAAAAGAAAGGAAAAGAATATATATATGAATATACATATATGCATAACTGAATCACTTTGCTGTACAGCAGAAATTAACACAACATTGTAAATCAACTATACTCCAATTTAAAAAAGAAAAAGAAGAAGAAGAAGAAGAGACACCAGATTGCTTGTCCTTTCTCTCTGTCATGTGAAGACATGGCCAGAAGGTGGCTGTCGGCAAGCCAGGGAGAGAGCCCTCACCAGAACCCAACCATGCTCGCTCCCTGATCTTAGACTTCCTGTCTCCAGAACTGAGAAAAAAATTTTCTGTTGTTTAAGTCACCCAGTCTGTGTTACTTTGTTATGGCAGCCCAAGGAGACTCCGCACAAAAACTGAGATAATATAGTAAAAAATATATATTTTTTTTCTCTAGAGAAGTCAGCCATCAGACACATTGCTGATCTTTTGAGAAAAGTCTTATCTTTTCTTTCCAACTTATCTTCTCTTTCATCCCACCTCCAAATACCTCTTTTGATTTTCTGGAGTTTGCCATTATTTGTATTTGTGTGTGTGTGTGTGTAATTTGTTGTTATTTTGGATCTGAGAATTGGTTTCTGTTGTATGCCTTATTCTCTGGAAAATAGACTCTGAGTAAACCATTGGCATGCAGAAAGCTTTTTGAAGAGAGTTCTCAGGATCAAGGTCCGTAAAGGAATAGGATTGGAACAGGATGAAATTGGGTTGTGATGTAGTCACAAAAATGGCATCATCAGCCCATCCTATGGGGGACTCTGGCACTTAGATGGCCAGAGTCAGAAGCATTGTCTCAAACTGGGCCAATGTAGCTGAGCCTTTATAATTTCACAGCAATGACTCATTGGACTGAGGCGGCCCTCAAGAGAGGTGTGTGACATTGGGCAAGGCAACTCTCTTCAGCTGTACTTCGTCAATTGCCAACACTCTTAGTAGCTGGTCCTGATGGGGGTAGGAAACAGAATTGGGCTGGAACACCAGAGCATCCACTACAGTCCACCCCTCATGATATTTAGATCTACTTGTTGGAATACGCCCTGGAAGCATATCTTTCAGGAATTTACTGGACTCTTTTTCTGGAAAAACTTAAAAATAAGGTTAATGATATAAACTACTGCACTGACTGCTGCAGGACAAAGCAGATACTCATCATCTCCTTCCTCTACTCTCCAGACCCCTCAACCTCCGCTAGTGCCTCTAAAGGTTTAAACAGCTTACCTGGAGTGGTGACCCAGACTCTCATCTCTGAAGGATCTGAACTCTTGGTCATCCTAGCCTTCTCAGGGAATGACTTTTGCACTTATCTATTTACCATCAAAATTAGGTGAAGAAGTACCAAGAAACACTCAAATAAATCACCTGGGTGCCAAACATATTCTTCCCTGCCCCCACTGTGTAACATCAGCTCTACCTCTTCCTGCTAATCAGAATCAATTACCCCTTCCAAGAGCCTGAAGGGATGAGAGAGCAAGAGGTAGCTGAAAAGTTAGTGGAATTCTTTCCAGAAGCATTTCCCTTTCTGTAAATAAACCTATGTAGAGCCCAGAGTCGTGGGGATGAAGCACAAATTCCCCAAGTGGGAAATTGGGAATGATGGCAAGGAGGCTACTCCTACATAAACCCCTTGGTTTCCAGATCCATGTATTCAGCCTACTGGGGACAGCACATCACCTCCATAGCTTTCTTCAGATCAGGCTCACTCTTCTGTCTCGGCGCTCATTAAGATAATTGCAACTACTATGATTTTGACAATTAAATGCTGAAATCTCACCTCTGTTTTGGGGATCATGTCATCTCCATTGTTATTAGTATCCCAATTCTCCTACCATGAGCTCTGGTCTATAGGGAACAGCCATCACTGAGCTTCTTGGTGATGCTGATCTTCCTCTGGTCAGTGTGTTCCTTATTGCTTTGGCAAGTGGTGTGTCTTTTGGGCCCACCTGTGCCACATAATCTTCTGGTGAATTTCCCAACCTTATATAGTTTATTTATTCTAGTTTGCACACTTCTCTGAGCCATTTTATCTCCTCTTCCAACGTCTTCCATAGCAACTATGGTATTTCAGCTTCACTGACTGTGGGCTACACGCATTCTCCAAACATTTAAGAGTCATCCTGAAAGTGTGTTAGCACTGTCTCCCAGGGTCCTAGTCAGGGAGAGTCCTAGTCAGGGAGAGTGCTGCCATATCTTTAAACTTTTCCTTATCCAGTTTTATGGTCTGTACCCCATCTTGGTTCAGCACTCTCAGAATCTAGGTCTATACACACTCTCCCAGCTTCTGTTGGTACATGCTGGCTCTGTCCTGCAGTTCCTCTGGATTATAGTTCCCTTCTTCCTTTACCAGGCCTGGCACTACCCTAGCTAGAATATGTTGTGATTTAATCCTATATTTTTCTGGTGGCTAAAAGGAGGGCAAATAAGGGTGTCATGTGTTAGCTCACAAGGCAAAGGCCTCTGCATTGTCTTCAAGTGAGGGGGAAGCACTAGCCTTTAACGGGGAGTGGTAGGCTACTGCTGCAGACCCAGAAAATTCAGAGCAATCTGGAGACTCAAGATATTCAAGTACATCAACCCAGATGTCCTTCTGCCACATCTCAGGGTCCCCTTCTTTTCCAATCAGGGCTCAACATTGGTAGACTAACCCTGCCTGAGTTTAGAATCTCTGTTACTCTTATGCTTAAATCCTTAAATCAGCTGAGCTCTTTCTGTTCCAGAGTTTAGGAGATGGGAGTCTCCATATAAGCTGCTGAATATTTACCCTCAGTCTTTCATTATCTTTCTCTGGAGCATCAATTGCTCCCTGCCACACTCATCCAATTCCATCCTCCTTATAGAGCATTTCCTCCATATTACCCAAACATCTGACCCACCACTGTATGGAAATACACTTGTACACCTTCCCAGTTTACCACAGTGAAAATTTTAGCCATTTCACTGCTACCTTGTGCCAAGAATCATCCGTGTTCCATCCACCACCAGTGATAACATTCTTACTGCCTGCAGCCAGATCAAAAATTTTATATTAACATCTGCATTCTTGGACACTCCAGGAACCAACTACTGCAGGTCAGATTTCCTGGGAAGCAGATTCTGGGATGGATATTTGCATATTGGAAACTATTTGGAGAATATTCTCAGAATAAGCACCTTGAAGGACATGAAGGAACAGAATTGAACAAAAGGAGAAGGTAGGGTATTGAAGCACTCACAGCAGTTCTCAGCTAATCCCAGGTGGACCACTGGAGCTTGGACAGACTTGAAGAATAATCCTGAATCTAGGCAAGGAGGCTGGCTTGATTCCTATGCATTCACCACTCACTGGAGGCTGACTGCCCTCAGGAAGGTGTGTGGGGGTGACCCTGGATGAAAGCAACTGTTCACAAAAGTTTCAAGTCAAAGAGAAAGAGCAATGGAGCCACAGCATGAGGACATGTTATGGTCAAGGAAAGAGTTCCTTAAATGAAAAAAGATGTTAGCGCTTTTTAGGCTAAAGGGAAGGAACTAGAGGAAAGGGATTTTTTCAGCCATCAGGAGGTCTGTGGCCTGGTGGTGGGTAGGATGCAGGGAAGATTAGAAGGAAGATTCTCCCTTTGCTGAGTACCACTGACACCGTAAGAGAAGCAGCCCCAAAAGCTATGGACCATTTGGGATAAAAGTTCTGTGTATGAGAATAGATGTGTGTGTTTAAAAGTTATTCATTAAACAATCATGAGAATGGAGAGGTACGCCTAAAACTCATCCAGATCGGGAGAGCTTGAAGGGAACCAGACCTGGAAGAGAATCTGTGCTTGGAGAAAATTTTCAATCAAAAAACTCTGTTGACCCTATTGAATCAGTATTTTCCAAATTTGTATGACCATGGAAGTTTTAATTTTTTGGAATATCTTTTGATGTGTCTCAGAACACTCCTCAAAACACAGTTTAGGAAATGTGGAGCCAAGTAATAACTTGAACACTTTAATCAGTCTTCTAATGGCCGATTCATCATCAGAAGAGAAATGGAATGAAATAGAAGGATGGTTGAACTTTCTTATTCAATGATGTTTCACTTTGGAAGACATTTACAGAGCATGTACCGTGCACTAGACCCTGTTCTGGGCCCTAAGGACACAGAGATGACCAAGGCAAAGGCCCTGCACTCAAGGAGCTGGCAGCCTGTGAGGAGACTCAGACAGGTCTATAAGTAGATATTATACTGAGTCCCTTGAGGAGGGAGATCCTTGGTGACCAGCCAGGAGCCTGTGCTTGTCCAGACATGGCCTGGACACCTTTTCTTCATGAGAATGGACGTGAAGAAGGAGGAAGACAGGAGCTGGGCTTGAGTGAGGGGACTCTTGGGGAGACCAAGAAGGGCAGGGGGAGGCCAGCATTTGGAGTGAGGACCTACCTGGCCTGACTCTGCCATTACCTGGTCATGTAATCTTGGGCCAGGCACATCCTTTAATCTCCCAGAGCTTCTGTCTCACTTGCAAAGTGGAGATAGTAATAATCCACACCTCACAGGGTCTCCGTAAGGATCAAATAGGAAAAAAGGGATGTGAAAAAAATTACGTATACCATAAAGCACTCCACAAAGAGGGATCTTATGACTTACTTATTCCTTCACAAAGTGCATTTCAAAGAAAGCTAAACAAACTCCCCCAAACTTTCCACTCTCAGGGCTATTTTTATTTTGTGATTTTCCAAGCCTCAAAATGAAATTGAAAAAAAAGAACCTTCAGCGGCTGCTTTTTATATGGTAGTTTATAAGAGTCAGGGTGAAATAGAAATCATGATAGCACAAGGCCCCAAGTTTACATTCTCCGAGGGAGGCCATGCGCTGGGAGCAACGAGGACTTAAGGGGGGCAGCTGAAATCACTAACGCCAGTCTGGCTCTAACTAGCCTGTGTAGTTTTAAGTGGTCTAATCAGCCCTGCTTTTCACAAACACAAATAAATAAAAATTGACTTTACATCGGGCAACAATATGGCATGCCCTGTGCAATTAGAACCAGCTGAGTTTATGCACCCCACAGTTTACGGAGAAGGCAGCCGTGCTCTGCGCTCTGGGGACAGATGTCTATGTGGCTTCTTAACACACATGTTCCAGGACAGCGGTTCCCAACCCCTCGGGGGGATGCAGCCTTCTTTCAGATGGTTCTAGAGGTTCATCTGTTATGGCAGCCATGTCAATAGGCTGGATAAATACTGGCTCCCACATATATGTAGGCATAATTTTCAAGTGTGCATGCATCTACAGAAGCTTTGTTCTTTAGGTATATTCTCAATTAACAGGTACTAAGAGCACAATGACTGTGCCACACGGGTGAGGCCGTTTATGTTAACAAAGGGTCCTCTTGCTCGAAAGGGTTGGATTCCACTGCTCTAATGTGACAGAAGTCCCAGAATTCATTAGAATTAAATTGTAGAATGCTGTGGTACATGGAGAAAAGGAACCACAGGGGTCTGAGAAAAGACAGGAGTCAAAACTTGTTCTAGGAATTCCAAAGCCTGGACCTGCTCTTGGAGGCAAGAGATTCTTCTGCATTCTTACTGTTCTTACTTGGTCGCCCAGTGTCTGGTGCTCCGGCCTTGCCTCCCTCACGAGGGGGCTCCACACTGCAGTTGGAGTGAGTGTTCCAAAATGCAAATCGGAACTTCATGCTACCCAACTCCAGAAACCTACCCCCGCAACCCCCCACACACTGCCCTGGGCACAAAATCCAAACTCTTTCCAGAGGCTCACAGAGCTCTAGGCAAGACATCCCCCATCTCCTTTCTTCTCGGACCTCATCTCCTGCCCCTCCCCCTCACTCTCTACTCCAGCCCCTGGACTTCCTGCCTTATTTAGAAACAATCCCAACACCCACTGACCCCCACTCTGGCCTCTGCATTTACACACATTTACACTCTCAGCCTCAGACACTTCCTCCCTCCTCACCCTTGCCTGAATAACTTCTTCTCTCCCAGTTTCACATCTTGGTTTACATGTCATTTACTTTGGGAAGGTTTGCTAGAATCTTCCCCCTCAAGACAGGTCTGAGTTAATTAGCCCTCCTATGGATACAGCTCCCTGTAGCTGTGTCACGGGAGCATGAGATGTGCCTCGTTCCTCAACCATCTCTCCATCACCAGGCCTGAAGCTTCGTGAGCTTTGTTCCCTAGCATGTCCCAGTGGCAGAAGGTCAATAAATAGGCTCTGAATGTGTGCAGATGTGCAATGAACGTCTTTCCCCTTGTGAGATTGGACAAGTAATGCTTTCAGACAGAGGAGCTACGCAGCCCTCGTCCCATCGGCCTGCATAGCCAACCACTTACTACAAGCCAGACGGGCCTGGGCACAGGTACTAGCTCTTGTTCAAGAGCAAAGCAGAAACCCACAGAAGGTTCTGGCATTGGTTGCAAGCTCTTGGGAAGAGAGATGCTTGTGCTGGGGAAAAAATGAAGAAAAAGTTGACTCAGTGGAAAAACAGAAGACAGAGACAGCTAAAGTACACAGAACTCTCTCCCCCCCTCCCTCCCCCCCTCCCTCTCTGTCATCTCAGTAATTTGCTGAGCAGAAAACTACTGATATTTCCTCTAGAAGTCAGAGGATTCTGCTAAGGGCAAAAGGGTCCAGAAAGGGTACCACGTGGCCCGAATTTACCAAACAAGAGAGGGGCAGACCTCAAACGAGAACCCAGGTCCCCTGATGCCAGGTTGCCTCCTCTTCTCAGATCACCATGGTGCTTAGGCCTGTGTGCACACTTCTCTGGAGAAACTGCCAAATCCCAGAAGCAGCATATGTGCCCTCGGCCGGAGATGGCCTCAGTAAATACATAGTGCTTCTTGGCTTGCAAAGCAAATGTTTACTCAAAACCCACATAGCATGGCACGTAAGTTCCTGACGGCCCTGGGCAGTTTCTAACTCACTTATCATTTATTTTTAATTTGGTTTTTAGTGCTTATATTTTTTGCATTAGACCTGGAATAAACAGAGTTCCGAGTAGAGGCTGGGTGAACTGAAAAGTGGTTTTTACTAAAAAACCCTAGTCTCTGCTTATTATCTCTAGATTCCAATTTCTGACCAGTCCATGAGCAAAATCAGTCAAACTTAAATGGAGGCAGTGCTCCATTCAGGGGTGGTCTTTAAGGCAAGACAACATGCCCTGCTTTAGGAAATGGGCTGAAGAGTTAAGGAGACACGTGGCTCTCAGCACGTGCCTCAGATTGAGACTCAGGATATCTGGGTTCTGGTCCTGAGCTTGCCTCCAACGAGTTGGTGACCTTGAGCAAGTCACTTAACCTCTCTGAACTTCAGTCTCCTAATCTGTATAGTGTGACTAATGATATCATTTTACCTAATTCACTATACTGACCACAGACCAAATTAAAGGTCATGTCCGATATCTCTCCATCAAGTATTTATTAAAGGCCTACCAGGGGCCTGGCTATCCCAGGAACTGAAAAGACAGCAGTGAACAGAATGAAATCCTGTCTTCATGGAGCTTGCATTCCAGTGGGGAGCAGACATGATAAATAAAACATAAGTAATAGGTCTGATGCTAAGTTCTAAGGAGAAAAATTATCATGATAAGAAAACAGAGGATGATGGGAGTGGGTCACCTTTTTCTAAAGGGTGGTCAGTAAGAGGCTCTCTGATATGGTGAGTCTTGGAGGAGGTAAGGGAAGAGAGTCCCAGGCAGGAGGAAGAGTGGTAACAAGGCCACAGGTGGTAAAGCTTGGAGTGTTCAAGTAGGAACAGTAGGGTGACTGGAGCACAGTGAAAGAGTGGAGAGGGACAGGAGACAGGATCAGGAGGAAGGATGGAGCTCCCCAAGTTTAGTGTGCATAAACATCCCTGGAGGTGCCAGGAAATGTGATCCAGAGATGCTCCTGTGTAGTAAGCACTAGCCTGGAGTCGAGCATGTGCAAAGAGCTCCCTGGACCACAGTAAACACCATCCCAACCTGACTCAAGAATGCACACGAGGGCTTCCCTGGTGGTGCAGTGGTGAAGAATCCACCTGCCAATGCAGGGGACACGGGTTCGAGCCCCGGTCTGGGAAGATCCCACATGCTGCGGAGCAACTAAGCCTGTGAGCCACAGCTACTGAGCCTGTGCTCTAGAGTCTACGAGCCACAACTACTGAGCCCTCGTGCCACAACTACAGAAGCCCACAAGCCTAGAGCCCATGCTCCGTGACAAGAGAAGCCACCGCAATGAGAAGCCCACGCACCGCATTGAAGAGTAGCCTACCCTTGCCGCAACTAGAGAAAGCCCGCACACAGCAACGAAGACCCAATGCAGCCAAAAATAAATAAATAAATTTATTTTAAAAAAATAAAAAAAGAATGCATATGACCTCTGGTTGCCCATGAACATGTTCCCATTTATACCAGCTCAGCTCATGTGAATTACATGGTTTAAATGTGCCTGACTTTCAGCCCTCCTTTAGGTCAAGCCACTGTGTTTTAGAAAATTTCACCTGCAGAACTGGACATTAGTGTGAACATTGTTAGATACAGACATGAGGGCCTGGGCAGCCCAGCCACTGCTGCCTTTATTCATGAGGCAGACTGTGGTTTGTTATGTGAGGTCTGACAGAGGTTCTCAGCCTTGAGCCCTTGCCTACCAGACTCTTGCCTACTGTTTTCCAAGAATCAGAGAAATATAAGTATGTGGGGTCTGGATCTTGATCGCAGCCTGGGAGCCATTGGAACCGCTAGCCCGTGGGCTGGAGCCATTAGCAGGCCCGTGTGGGCCAGGGCAGGCTGGTCAGTGTGGACACTGTAGGAAGGATACGATGGGCTGGTCTAGGGCTGCACTGTGGCAAGGTTTAAGCCTGGCCCAGAGAGCACTGAGTAGGGCTTGGAGAGAAGGGAGGGAACGTTATTAAGCACCTCATGTTTTCTAGGCAGCGGGTTAGGCTCTTTTCATGCACAATCACATTAAATCCTCACTAACCTGAAAAATAGAATTACTGTTCTATAGAAAAGGAAACTGGGGTCCAGAGAGGCTGAATAAACTGCCCAATGCTACATTGCTATTGAGAGGTAACTGGAAGCATTAGAACTCACTGACCACCAAGGGGGGAACAGGGTGGTGGGTGGGATGAATTGGGAGATTGGGATTGACGTATAGACACTATTGATACTATGTATAAAATAACTAATGAGAACGTACTGTATAGCTCAGGAAACTCTACTCAGTGCTCTGTGGTGACCTAAATGAGAAGGAAATCCAAAAAAAGAGGGGATATACATATACTTATAGCTGATTCACTTTGCTGTACAGTATAAACTAACACAACATTGTAAAGCAACTCTACACCAATAAAAATCAATTAAAAAAAAAAACTCACTGACCCAAAGACTGGCATCCTTCGGTGACACCATGACTGTTATTTTATAATGAGTTACTTTATCATGAGCAGCTCAATGCGGTCCTGTTGAGTCGGGTAGTTGAGACTAGTCATCCTTCCTGTCATCTCAGGAGTCTGGAGAGACGACCAGATTCTCCAGACAGATTTGGGATTCCAGTGGGGAAGAAGAGTCCATGTTCCCCAAGAGCTCCACTGATCTGGCCCTTTCAAGAAGATGCCCATCTCCTTGCCACTGGGGCCCTCGTGTTTCAGTCTGGGAAGGGCCTCTGGCACTGGGCACCCTACCCCCCTTCGCATGACCCTGCACCCAGCCACCCAGACCCACCTCTGCTGCCCCGGGCCGGGCTGGCTGAGGCAGAGATGTCGGTACTGACCTCTGTGTCTCCCCAAGTCTGAAACACTGACTTGTTTTATAACCACCTGCTTCTGCTTCCTTCCTCCTTCTTGGGCTTGTTGGCACTGACTCTCATTCGAGGGCACCCTTGCTCATGATATCTCATCTGCAAATATGGGAACCTATGCACCAGTCCCACATTGTTGACATCTCTAGAGTTGTTTATAAAAATATCCCTGGAATTCCCTGCCCTGTGCAGCTCCGTGTCACGCTCCACTTGCAGGTGAGCTTTACCAGCCCTATAAGCAGTCCTTTACTTGCCCTTTGGGGAAGTTATGACTCACATCACCAGCTTTCCTTCCCTTTCTAGATCTTGTGTTATCCATAAAAAGGGCCATTATAAAGGTCATGGAGAAGACTAATCCCAGTCCTGGGCTTTAAACATTTTCTCCAGGACACAGCTGAACCAGTGATAACTTGTGACCAATTAGTTTGAAAAGGAACTAGTTAGCTTAACTGGAGGATGGTTATCTCAGTGACTTGTCTATTCATCTTGGGACTGGCTAGTTCATGTAGGATCTGGCCAGCAAAACCATGGGCTGGGTAGTTCATATTTGGATTGGAAATTGTAGCTCAGGGATTGATTAATATGTTTTTCTGGCTGATGAGCTCAACTTGTTATAGCAGCGGGCTTTGGAAGAAAGACCTTGATCTTTATCTCTCTGAAAGCAAGTCAGCATCACTCTGCCAGGTTCACCTAACTCCAGGTAGCCAATGTACAGGTGCAGAGAGTATTAATGGATCTCTGCAGCACGGCAGCATCACAGGACCGAGCCCAACCTTTCGCTCACATCTAGGACACTAGGTCTCTGCCCAGATAGAATAGTCACGAGGAGAAAGAAGATAATGGTCATCTACGCATTTATTCAGTGATGCTTACTGAGCACCCACTCTACTCTGGCACTGCCAAGCACTGGGCATGCAGTCAGGACAGGATGCTACATGTGCTTTGATGATATTTCCCAGCCTCCTTTGTGGTTAGGAGTAACCATGGGACTGAGGTTTGGCCAGTGGAACACTAGCAAAAGTGATGTGCAACACTTCCAGATGTGGCCTTTAAAGTCTCCTACACAATCCTCCACAGTCTTTCTCTTTTCCTGTGTTTGCCGGTAGAGCAGACGATCCAGAAAAAGACTCTGAGATCCTCGAGGAGCCATAAAATGTATGGAGCCTGAGTCCCTGATCACTGCACACAACAGAGGTCTCTCTGAACCCCATGCTGACTGGAATTAATGGGAAGAGAAATACACTTTCATTGTGTGAAGCCACTAAAACTCAGGGATTGTTTGTCACAGCACTTAACCTATCCTGACTAATGCACAGCCCTTCACCTTTTACTCAGCACTCTTGGCAGGCATTGCCACTTTCTGTTCCAAGAAAGACAAACCATCCAGAGAGTCCTCCAACTTCCTTCTGCTAGATCCCTGACTTGTCTGTGTGTCTTCACCCTTTCTTTGTCCATCCCCACCACCCCCCAGGGTGAATCCATCCACCAGGTGCTTGTTCACATCCCCCTATCTGTTTTGCACCTGCATTCTATTGACTGTCCTTTGCCAAAAAAATAATAATAATAATAATACATTGAACTCTCCTCTTTCCTTAAATGAAAGAGAGTCCCATCTAGAAGCTGGGTACTTGAGACAAGTCACCCTCCTGGTCATCCCAGGAGTCTGGAGAGATTGTCAGATTTTCCAAACAGATTTAGGTGCGGGCAGAGGGTCCACATTTCCTGAGAGCTCCATTGATCTGGCCCTTTGAAGGGGATGCCTATCTCCTGAAATAAAGTCTGTGAAAGCGAGCTGCTTAACCATCCTGCATCCCCCTAAAGCAACCAACCTATTTGTCTCTGACCCTTTACTACCTAATTCCTGATGAATAAGCCAGTTACTATTTCTACCTTATCACTCATTGATTCCTTAACCCACAGAAACCTAGTTTCCTCTCCCACTGCTATCCTGATACTTTTCATTCAAAGGTCACTGATGACCTCTAACTGTCAAGTCCAGGGGATTTTTCTCAGCCTCTTCCAGCTTAATTTCTCAGAAGCACTTGACACTTGCTCAACTTCTCCTCTAACTCACTCTTGCTTAATGTTTGCAGCCCTCCTCCCTCCTAGTTCCTTCTGATGCCCCTAAATGGACGAAGGCCCCCATGTTCTGCTCTCTGCCAACTCTTTTTTCTTGAAATTCTCTTGTTTGGCACATAAGGCTACTTAATAATAATAATAATAACAATAACTAACATATATTGAATACAAGTGTCAGACAAGTGCCACGCATATCACATACGTTATCCCACCTCACCCTAACAAGAGCCCTCTGAGGTTGCTGGTGCTATAGCCCCATTCTACAGATGAGAAAGTCTAGGCAAAAAGCATAGGTAAGGAACTTGTGCCAGGCCACCACTGGCAAGGGGTAGAGACAGACGAGGCTAGTGCTTGCCTGCAGGATGCCTTCTATTTACTTTTGGACAAGTCAGATGCAGCCCCATTCCAGAGTGCGTGTTTTGGCAAGTGGAAGGAGCAGCTGGCCGCACTTGCCCCTTAGGCAAGCCCCTCATGCAGAGCACAAAGTGCAGGAGTGTGCAGGCACTCGGAGAGCCAGAATTCAAACCCTGGCCTCTCTGACTCCAGAGATGCAGTGCCCCTCACCTCACAGGGCACTGTGAGGATTAAAACTAAACAGAGCACACATGGATGTAAAGCTCTGGGCTCAGCGTTCAGCATATAAGAAATATACAACGTAGTTACTATCATTGTCATTATTATTCATCTCACCATTCTCATCCACTTCCAATGTTTCAACAAGTGAATTCATCAAATGTTTAATCATCTCTCATGAGTCAAGCGGTAGGCTAGATTCTGAGGTTACCAAGATGAATAAAACACTGTTCCTGCCTCATTAAATTCAAAATCTAGCAGGAGAGAAAGCCATGCAAACAATGTACTAAAATTAAAAAGCAACAGGCGCAGTAACAGAGCTGCTGCAAAGTGCTGTGTGAGCACAGAGGGGAGAGCATTATGCCGGCGTAAGGCAGGGAAGGGAACCAAGGTAAGTTTGGTGGCAGCTTCAGAGAGGAAGGGATATTTCAAAGCATCTGGACCATGAGGTGGGATAATCCAGAGAGGGAAACTGCATGAACAGAAGCATGCAGGTGGGCAAGTACATGGTGTATGTGGCCTGGAGTTTGCACTTGGCAATGGGAAGTCATTGAAAGCAGTGAGGCTGTGACGTGGTCAGATCTTGGTTTTAGAAAGAAAGCCCTGACATATAGAGCAGTGTTTTGCACATAGTAGGTGCTCAGGAAACATCTGATGGACGTTAGTTGAAAGGAGAAATGGAAGAATGAATGAAGAACTTGAAGGAAACTTTTTTCCTGGGTAAGCACTGAGACCCTGCACGTGAATGTCAATGTCCTCTGGAGCTGTGTAAACATGTATGCTCACATATTTATTAGACTTCACTGTGGAACAAAGTTGGACTTAGAGCACATTAGCACTGGAAGAATCCCTGATGGGGAATTGTTCCTGTCCAACCCAACCAGCCCAGAAGCTGAGGCCCAGGGAGGGAAGTGGCTTGTTGAAGGGCTTTGTCTCAGGGGCCAGAGAGTTTTGGCTGCTGCAGTGTGGCTCTCCTTGAGTCTAGTGGCCTAAGTTTCTGATTTGATCAGGTGCTCCATTCAGGAACTCTATTTCCTACTGAGCACACCTTTCATATTTCCACCTCCGCTCCTTGCTTATATATCGGTGGCCCTGCCTGAACGCCCCATCCTGTGTTCTTTCCAAAGAGAATCCATCCTTCAAGGCTCTTTTCCTCCAGGAAGCCTCCTCTGACTACCCTGGCATAAAGTGATCTTCTCTTACACTTGTAGTAGTTCTTGAATACTTCTTATGTGCCAAGAACTGTGCTGGGTAACTTACAACCTCTACTATACTTAATCCTCACAACAGCCCTATGAAATATGCATCATTGTTATGCCTCATTTTCAGAAAAGGAAAGAGGCACCATCAATATACTAAAAGCTAATAGTACACCGGACAGTCGACTAAATACTTTTCATGGATTACCTAGATTATCCACACAACAACCCCATTAAGTGGCACTGTTACTATAATTTCTACTTGACTGATGAGAAAAGTGAGGCTCAGAAAGCTGAACTTGTCCAAGTTCGCACAGAGATGAGGGGCTGGTTCCAGAATCGAACCCAGCATTCTATCTCTGCAGTCCCACTGGCTCCTCAGTGAGGTGAGGACTTGCTTAGGGTCACCCCAGCAAAGGCAGAGCCAGGGTACCAGCTGACCGGAAACCCACACTTCATCCCCTGTGCTGGATAGTCCTCTGTTGCCCCTACTGTCCATCCAAATCACCCATTTGTCTCTTTCCATTGCTATTAAACAGCATGTTTGTTCCCGTGTTTTACTTCTCTAACTGGATTGCAAGTGCCTTCTGGACAGAGAATATGCCTTTGAGATCTCGGTATCCCTCAGGACCCCAACAAAGTGCCACCAACTCATGGGTGTTTATGACTGATTAATTGATTGATCAGTAAGACAACTCAACAATGGAAGTCATGTTGTATTTTCTCAAGTATGGAGAGGTTTGTGGAAGCCAGTAGCCCAAAGTTATTACAGAAGCAGTGACTACAGATTCCATTTACTTTTTAAACCTTATAAAGTAGATCCCAGAACAAAAATGTTAAGCTTATTGTCATGTGCTCAATTTAAAAAATATTGAAATTTATATTTCTCTTGAAGGCAGGTTGCCTTCTTTGAATGCCACTCTTGTTCCTAGGACCACCACTATAAATACTTCTGATCAACTGGTCCATAAAGACACATTATATCTTAACACTGAGGACAATTTTGTTAGATTTTTTGGTTCCCTAGACTCTTGTAATATAACCTAAATCGCATTGATTTTATACTGGACCTGATTATGTGAATTTCTTCTCTCACTGACCTAAAGACCTACTCCCTGAGAACAGACTATAAAGTTTTAAAACAGCTTTCTACAAAAAAAAAAAAAAAAAAAAAAAAAAAAAGTAGATCTTTTTTTGTTTTACTCCCAGACTTTATTTTCCCAGCTCCTATATGAGGAGGTTACATGTTTTCTGTAGGTTTCCTCCTCTAAACTCCAGCTTTAATCCATTGTGTTGCTGCCCCCTACTGGTGACAAATGGAGGGTGACTTGCTCTGTTGGGTTAGGGCTGGAAGCTTCTTGCCTTGAAAACACCCCCATGCCTTTGCAGCTAAGAATGTTTTGTTTTCAATAATAAATCTGCCAGCCAGAGGTAGACGTGTTACACTTACCTAAATAAAAAGCTTTTCCCAATTCTCAGAGCCCTCCAGGACTAACTGTACAATTAACACTTACTTTCATTTTTTTCATACTCATACCCTACAACCTCATTCTCTCAGGGCTGCTCCTGAGGAATTCTGTTTTGCTCATCTTTGTTTCCTCTGCACTTAGCACAGGTTTTGAGATATAGTAGGTACTCAATAAAAGTTCATTAAAAACCGGTGTGCTTAATAATGAATGCATGAGAGGATGGGAGAGAGGGAGAGAGAGGGAGAGAGGGAGAGAGGGAGGGAGAGAGGGTGGGAGGGAGGGAGGGAGAGAGGGTGGGAGGGAGGGAGGGAGAGAGGGAGGGAGGGAGGAAAGACATTTTCTACAAGCCCCTCAGCTCATGGTGAACTACAGAGAGCCACACTGAGTTACAGAATCATTTAGTCAACAAGAAGGGCTTCAGCACTTTCACCAGCAGATTCTAAAAACAGGATAAAAACTTCTTTCCTTTCTCCCTTTCTCCTATAGCTGAGCAGACAAAAGCCTGGTATTGTTTGAATTGTGGCCATTAGGCTCTCGACTCACAGGCTGTACTTCTCACTTTTTTCTTGAGGTTCTCAGTAATTACAGGGCAGCTGAGGTATTTTCCCTTTTCTAGAAGGGAGAGTAAAGGAGACTAGCCCTGCATAGCTGCGGTGAACATCTGCAGGTTGGGCTATCCAGTGTCAGTTCCCCTTTCTATTAGGGGAATGCCTGCTGGGAGTAGCCTGGGAGGGGTAGGGCCCTGTCTCCATCTGGTCCCCTGGCAGCCATGGTCCTGGCATGGAACCCAAGATCAGCCAATGGAACACTCTTGCCCTGTGCTTGGACTCCTGTAGGGGTGGTGGGAAAATGGAAAGTCATTAAAATTCTTTTATAGTAGCCGTTATGGTGGTTGGCAGAAGGGCATCTATGGCTGGGGTGGCCATGTCTACATCAGGAGGCAGTGTCTCAGCCACAGCTCCCTCTAGACAGTGGGGCTCAGGGGCTGACTTCTTGGACCTCTGGAGCTGTCTCAGTTCTAGCCTCTGTTCCAAGCGTGGTCCTCCAGACTTTCTGGAAATTCCATGAGCCCACATAGTCTTCCAATCAAATCCTTTTTGACTCAGTGAAACCAGTCAGTTTCTATCACTTGCACCTGAAAAAAATTTAACTAATACAATAGGAATCAAAGGGAAAAGCGAAGACAAAAGAGAGAGAAGGAAGGAAGGAAGGAAGGGAGGGAGGGAGGAAGGAAGGGAGGGAGGGAGGGTGAAGAAAGGGAGAGGGGAGTCCTTTTCTGGTTGTCAAAATGGGTGCCTAGCCGCTGCTCAATGCATAGTGGGCAGTCAATAATGGTGAATGCAAGGAAAGTTCCTTTACAAAATTTAATATAGTGTAAGATGCTTGTCTGGTAGTCTCCTTACCTGATCCCCACCTCAGCTCTAGCGGTCCTGTAGGGATCAGGTAAACTCAAGTCAGCTATTAAATTGTCCTCACGACTCAAAGTCTGTGGTCCACAGACCAGCAGCAATCACCTGGGTACTTGGAGAATGCAGACTCTCAGACCTACTGAGTCAGAATCTGTACTTTAACGAGGTCCCCAGTGATTGGTTTGCACAATACAGTTTGAGAAGCACAGGTCTTTGAGACCGTGGTTAAGTTACTTACCCTTCCAAGTCTCAGATTTTTCATCTGTACAAT
The DNA here is from genome assembly GCF_025265405.1 of Mesoplodon densirostris. NCBI lineage: Eukaryota > Metazoa > Chordata > Mammalia > Artiodactyla > Ziphiidae > Mesoplodon > Mesoplodon densirostris. The sequence continues at coordinate 56,168,922 of NC_082662.1, read as the reverse complement.
GAGAATAACAATAATAAGACCTAATGCACGTATAGGACACAGGCACATGAAATTGTCCATATTTAACCATTTTGACTTAACGGAAATGACAATTCCATGTGGTTCAATGGAATACTTGTACAGGATTGAATAAAATTATCCACAGAAAGTGCTTACCGCAGTGTCTGGCACAAGGTAAGATCGGTAAATCTGTCCCCAACCTAAGTTCTAGCAGAATTTTTTCAATTCAAGTTTCACACTCTCAGGACATTGGAAGTAAACTCCGACAAGCCTTGGATAGAAGGGGGAAAGGTGATGAATTAGCAGACACAGGGAGAATGCAAGTGATTATTTCAATTAACATTATCTTTTATGTGCCAGTCACTCGGCTAGCTGCTGTGGATCCTGAAGAGAGCCTGACAGACAGGGGCCTGGGAGAGAAACATCAGCCATGTATTCAGCACCGTTACCTGCAGGAGGAAAGTCACTTGCCCGTGTTCTCTCATTTTATTCTCAAAGAATCACGAGATGGGGATTAACTCTACATGTACATGAGAGAACTAGGCTGACAGTCTAGCAATTGTCCAAAGTCAATGGTTAGTAGACGACGAAACTAGGTTTAGAATCCAGATAAGCTAACCAGCATGCTCAGCTGTCACAATATGTCAGCATATTGTGGGCTGGAAGCTTTCCTCAGGGCCACCTGAGCTTTAAGGCCTCCTTCCCAACAGCCTGGCTTCTGCCGGCCCCGCCACAACCTCACCTCTTTCATCATCTAACTCTGATTTGATAAAACATTGCCTACCACACCAAACAGTCTGGTTCCTAAATCAGAGAACTCCTTGTAATTCCGGGTCTAGGATGCAGCACAGCATTGGACTGGCAGCATTTCCTAGAGATCCGTGGGAAGTGTTTTGGCCCTAGGTATTATTCTGCCTCTCCAGCTTGAGCTGGTTTTAGAATTTTCAAGTCCTCTCTTCATCCCCAGCCCGGTGGAGGGCCAAGTCTTCCAGACGATGTCGTCTTACGGTTATATCTGAACGCCTGAGGTGTGGAGAAGTTACCGCACCTGGGTGCCCTACTCTTGCCTGCTGCACCAGTGGGTTACCTCTTCAGCCTTCGCTGTAGCCTTGCTAAAATGGGTGCAGCTGTGGATTCATCAGTTTAGTGGGAAAACACTGAGCGTCATCTGTGGCCAGGCACTGCCTGGGGTCTGGCAATACCTTAGGGTAACAGATGTTGCTGGTGCCCACATTTTTTTTTCCAGGTAGGGGTGACTTTTATTTGAAACCAGAAAACACCCTATTTTGGGGTTCATCTGTAACAGTTAAAAAAAAAAAAAGAAGAGAGAGAAAGAAAAACCAGTACTCAAAGGTCTTCCCATCTCAGGGTGAGCTGGCCCACAGACAACATCTGCACCTCTTTGCCTTAGGGATTTTTCTTTGTTTTTCTGTTTTTTTGTTTTTCAATGGAGGAAAATGGCTCTGCCTGCTACAAGGCAGGACCGACAAGTCCTAGAATCCATACTCCAGAGGGGCAGGACTCTGGTGAATTCTGGCAGTTGGTATATAAATACTCCAGCTCCTGGGCTCCCGTGGGCAGGATAACCCAAAGACAGGTATTCTACATTGGCTCCCACGGTCCCCTGTGGGGTCAGGCTCCAGTTTCCCACAATGGTAAGGTGATTGAAAACACGTTCCCCCTTTGCTTTCTTTTCTTCTCTGCCTCACCTCCACAACCCCCTGCTGGTGCTGGGCACCTCCTAAATAAACTGTCTACACTTTCCCAGTCTTGGAGTCAGCCTTTGAGGAAACCCCAATCAGGGCCAGCTGTACACAAAGCTCACATCCTGCCCTCGGGGACACACTCAGGCAGCAGTCACTTGCTGTGCCTTCAAATCACTCTTCTCTGATTATTTATTCAATAGTTATTAAGTGAAGGTTGCAATTTCCTATGGATAAATGCTATGAATAAACACCGATTTCCTATGAATAAATACTATTTACAGAAACAATTACTAGTTCTTGTCTACTGGCTGAAGCAGAATCAATGTTCAGGAAAATCTGACAAAACTTCCTACCTTTCAGAATTCTGATTCTGTCTTCAGTTTTCTTTGCTGACTTCCTGAAGTGGACTTCTTAAGGAGGCACTTCAGAGGATTTTTAAATTTAGATGATAAAATGAGTCTTAAGTTCCCAGGAAAGAACACTAACCATGTATTCATTCTATGATTTTCAGAATTTCATCAGAGTGCGACCATTGTGAGTTTCACAAAAACTCAACAGAGATTGGCCAGGGCTAGCCAGAAGCATTTTTCATTCCCAATGACAGATGCCATCTCCCTCAAGGGGAACAGGACCAATTTATGTTTTGCCAATTTTGTCCAGTGACGTCCTAGTGCCCTGTATAGATGAGCATCCTGGCTGGCTGCTGCCTGGCCTGCACCTTCATTCACCTCCGTCCACCTCCACAGTGCTCAGTCTGCACTGACTTCCTTTTGGTGCCCTTACTTCTTGGCATTAAGAGACCCTAACTGGCAAAAGTTTGTGGGCTCCACGGCCAGAAGCTAAGGTGAGCTCTACTGCGTGTCACTGAGACTTAGGACATGGCTTCTGCGGCTGCTTTCCTCTCCACCCTGTCCATGCCCCTTCCCCAGACCCTGGGTGGGAGCTATCCTGCTGCCAGAACAATCTGGAAGTCACAGGGATGGAGAGAACCCCAAGATGTGAAAAGTCTTGCTGGGGCTTCAGAGCAAGTAGGCACACGGGAGCCCCAGCCTGCGGCAGGTTCTTGAGGACTTCCTGAGCGCTCCTGACTCTTTTTTTTTTCTTGACAACTGAGAGAAGTGGGTGAAACACTAACTCAATTTGACCTGACAATTATTTATGGAGCATCTACTATGCCCCTAGCACCATATGAAAGCCCATGGAGGGAAAGGATGCTAAAGATGTCCAAGGTGTGGTCTATGAATTGAAGGAATTTATAGCCCTCTTATCAAGGAAATGATTAATGTGAATTAAACAATTAATTTTTAACTAATTAAGTCAGTTAAAATTTAATCAAATTGATTCAATTAGAATTTAATTAGATTAATTAAACTTAATTAACAGCATGAATCTGATGGCTATAGTACAGACCATTGGTCCAATTTTTGGAGAAGGAGCGGCAATGCGGAGAGGAGAAGAAATAACTTCTATTAAGCACCTACTACCTACTATATAATTTAAATTCAGTTTCTCAGTTAATCGTCCAACCACCTTATAAGGTAGATATTATCGTTATTACTATTCCCATTATCATTATTTCCATTTCACAAATGAGGAAGCCAGAGGCTCAAAAAGAACAATTTGGTTACATAGTTATGGAGAGGGCAGAGCTGGGATTTGAGCCCATGTCTGTCACATTCTAAGCCTTGTGTTCTTTAATATGACATTCCATCCAGAGTTAGACTGAGTTCATTTGGATGAACATAGTGAGAGAAGTCTTTAAGGGAGATGAAGGATTTTAATTGGGTACGAGAGCAGGGGAGGATTTGGATGGGCAGAGAGGAAGAGGGAAGTCGCTTTGAGTGTGGGAAATAATATGAAGGTGATGTGTCATGGGGTGTTCAGCACCTAGAATAGAGTCTGTTACATGGAAAGCTGTAGGATGGATGGATGGATTCATGGGTGGATGGAGGAATGGATAGATGGGTGGGTGGACAGATAGATGGAGGGGTAAGTGGACGAGTAGGTGGGTAGGTGGATGAGTGGATGAATAGGTAGGTTGGAAGGTGAATGGTTGAAGGAGGAAATAGATGGAAGAGTGGGCAGATGGGCAGGGGCAGGAATGGATGGATGGATGCCACTACATATAAGACATGATAGTCACTTATAAAACAGGAATACAGAAATAGGAATGATTTTTAATATGCATATCAAGATTTCAATTTGAAAACCACTGTTATCTCTCAAATGGGTCAGCTCAGGGAGCCTGTAAACATATCACCAGGAGGAGTTCACCTGCCTTAAGAATTAAGAGAGTTAAGATGAAAGGTAGTTAAGGTGGTTAAGATTTCAATTTGTATTTCACTATTTCCTAGCTGTGTGACTTTGGGAAAGTTCCTTAACTTCTCTGGGCCTTGGTATCTTCATTTATATAATAAGAATAATACCTTACAGCATTCTTCAAAGGGATAAATGAACCAGTCCATGTAAAGCTCTTAACATAATACCTGACATTCAATAAAAGGTAAAGAAACTTTCAAAATAAGTAAATACCATGGGGTTGATTAACCTGGGGCTTTTTGTGGCCAGGAGCCTACCTAACAAGCAAGACTTATTATTTATTAAAAGCATTTTCAGGGAGACAGAAGTGGTCTAGTCTGAAGAATGCTAATTAGAGTTTCTAAACAAACACATGACAGACCAGAGACCAGATTTGGGAGCCAAGCTCCTAAAATCTAGAAGATTATTCAACAGCACAGGGACTTCAAACCCAGAGACTTCAGAGGTAGAGTCATTTTGAAATCTGGAAACAGCTGTTGTTTACTTAATGGAAAATCAGTGGGTTGCGAATGGGAAAGAATTGCATCTATCCACCTGGACCCCATGGGCTGCGGTCGTTGCAACCAGAGTGTGACCGCAGTGCGGAGGCACAAGGGGATTTACCCAGAGCAGAGGATGCAGGCAGTAACTGAGCCCCTCAGACTCCCCTGCAGTCTCCATGGTGCGAGATCAGAGTAGGGGCTCCCTCAAAGTGACCCACAGTGCTGGGAGGGCTGGCTGCCCCCTGGGTTCTCTTTTCCCACTGGAGGACCTGGAGGCTCAGGGGAGAGCTCTGCGTGCTGGGGGAGGGGCAACGCGGCCAACATGTACCGGCTTCTCTTACCTTCTAACGCGGTCTGTCTTGGTCTCTGAGGTGCAGGGGGGTGCTTCAGCCTCACCCTATGCTCTAGGATTCTCTTGGTGGTGTCTTGTTCTTGAATAGACGTTACTTCTTCTTGTGAGGGGGAGCGAGGTCAGGATCGACCTATGTCAACATCATGGTGACGTCACTCCTCCCGCCATGCCTTTCTTCTCCCCCGGCCCCAGGCCTTCTTCATTGAACTATAATTGTCCTTCTTTCTCCCTCAGCAAACCGAGCTTCCTTAAGGACAGAGACCACGTCCTTCCTTGCTCACCATTGCATCCCAACTGGCACATAAATATTTGATGATATATAAGAGGAAGGAAGGAAAGGAGGAAAGAAGGAGAGAAGGAAGGGAGTTAATTTCTCAGTGAACTTTGAGAAAGGATTATCTAGAAAAAAAGGGATATGCTCGTGTTCAATGGCCTGCGTGCATTTCACAGGATCCCAAATACAGCAAGGAGCATACAGCAGCCACTCAATAATTGCTCGTTACTTCACCTGGCCAGTTACGATCATTAGAATGCCTAGGTCCCCATGTAAGACCAAGACTTAAGATTCCCAAAAAAGACGGTTTTAGAATCAGCCATTGTGATGCTCCTTTTGACAGCATCTCTGCATCAGCCTGTGGGGAAATGAGTCGTGGAAGATGTTCAAGCGGGTCCAGGAGAGTGCCTGGAGCCAAACCCACAGAGGCATATCCTCAAGCTCCCTAACAAGAGTGACCTGAAGTGGGTGTCAGGAGCTGGGGTCTCTGGAAACACGGGGGTCAGAAAGGCAGGAAGAGCGAACAAGTGATGGGGGGGCTGTCTATATAAGGCAGGGGAGGAGGTCTGAATGGATCCTGGACTGCTCCCAGCAGGGCCTGCAGGGGCTTCTGGCAGTACAACAGCTGGATATGCCGGAAGCATGCAAAGGTCAGAGTGAAAGTCTGGCAATGCTGGGGTATAGGCTCTCCTCTGTTCACGTGGTTCTTCTCTGCTCCATGAGTGGTCTCATCCTCTCCCCACCAAATTCCCTTTGTTCCCTGCTGCAGCCCGTTCTCAAGGAAGAAAAGAGCTGGTGCCCTCACCCACATGAGTATCTAGGGCTTTGAGCCATACACTTGCCTGCTGGTTCTCTGACCCATCCCCACCCTTCTCCTGCTCTACCCCGAATCTCATGACCATGCTTGCCAATGATCCTTAAGCTCCTTTGTCCGCAGGATTCTGGCTAGGTTCAGCCAATGGGAGGCCCTAGTGGGCAATGGAGGGCTTGGGCTGGGAAGAAACCAGGGTGTTTCGCTCCCTTTCTCTCAGCTCCAGGCAGCATCTTTAGCAGTGGTCACATCTCTGTGGTTCCACTTCCCACTAAGCACCCTTCTCTCGGTGGTCTCAGCTCTTGTCAAGCAACCCCTGCTGTGGACTCTTACCTGGTGACCCAGGCCACGGGGCCCCTCACACAGCCCTTCCTCCAAGGTTCCAACTGCCACAAGGCAACTCTGGTCCTAGTCTCTGGTGATACATCTCCTCTTCCTAAACTCATTCATTTCTGGGTCACCTCACCTTCCTCTGGTTGTCCTTTCAGCCCTTTCGACACCTCTGTAACAAGTTCCCTAAATTAAACTCACTCTATTGAGTTCTATTTCCTGACTGGACTCTGGCAGGTATAGGGTTAATGTGTTATCTTTCCCAGGCGTCTGATCATTTTAAAAGAAAAATATAGGCTGAGGGCACTGTATATCACAGAGAAATGAAATACCGGGATTTTACTTTACAAGAGGGGAGATTTAGGACTGTTGGCTTCTCAAAACACATCATTTAAGTAGGTGTGTGAGTCTTCTGGGTCAGCTGGTCTCTTAGATCACAAAGAGCAGGGACTTGCTCCAAGTGAGCCCCAAATCGAAACACTAGAATAAAATAAGAAGAGCTGACCCCAGGATCCAGCACAGTCAGACATCAGAAAGCCATTGTAGACCCAAGGCTAGGATCCTAGGCTTGAGGTATGCGGTGGGCTGGATAATGACCCCCAGAGACATCAGGTGTGTAACCTGTAACTGTTACCATTAGTCAGCTCAGGCTGCCATTACAAAATACCATACACTGGCTGGCTTAAACAGTAGAACTGTATTTCCTACATTTCTGGAGGCTGTGGAGTTCAAGATCAAGGTGCTGATCAATTTGATTCCTGGTCAGAGCTGTCTTCTTCCAATCCAGCTTGCAGATGACACCTTCTCTCTGTGTTCTCTCGTGGGCTTTTCTCAGCGTGTGCACGTGGAGAGAGAGAGAGATTTCTCTTCTTCTTATGAGGCCACCAGTCCTATTGATTAGGACCCCACCCTTATGACCTCATTTAATCTTAATTGCCTCCTAAAAGCCCAATCTCCAAATATAATCACATTAAGAGTTGAGGCATCAACATGGGAATGGGCCCCCCTTTCGCCCACACAAAAGCAGTTCATAGCAGTTACCTTATTTGGCAAAAGGACTTTGCAGATATGACTAAACTAAGGATCTCAAGATGGGGAGATTACTCGGGGTCACCCAAGTGGGTCCAAAATGCAATTACAAGTATCTTTATAAGAGAGAACCAGAAGGATATTTGACACAGAAGAGAAGGCAGTATAGCCACAGAGGCAGAGATTGGAGTGGTGCAGCCACAAGCCAAGGAAAGCTAGCAGCCACCGGAAGATAGGAGAGGCAAGGAAGGATTCTCCCCCAGAGCCTCGAGAGAGAACACAGCCGTCAGACATCTTTATTCCAGATTTCTGCCCTTCAGAACTATGAGAGAATAAATCTCTGTTGTTTTAAACTGCCAAGTTTGTAGCCATTTGTTATAGCAGCCGCAGGAAACCAACACAAGGTGTGGTTCACTGCCTGCTGCTCTGCCTGGAGCAGGCCGCAGCTCTGCACGCATCTGCTGTACTCTCTCACCCTTGTTCCCACCCTCTGCTGTATCTTTTCTCCACCTCAGAGTCCCTGCTTCCTCACCGTTTCTGCCCTCTCATAGCGTTGGCTTATGCCTAGTCTGTCCCTGTCCTCTCTGGCTCCTGTCTGTATTAGAACCTTTCAGCTTTGGGACCCATTGCTCTTTTCACTGCTTCCTATAGTTCACATTCTGCCCCAGGGCACACAGTTTGCTGGACAGCATATAGGTTGGCTGCCCTTAAGCCAAGTGCCCATCTGTGGTCCAGTGGCCCCTCGTCCAACAGAGATGTAGGACGATCACACCGTATGTCGCTGGAGCACATAGGACTGTGTCTTCCTTGGTGGCTATGGGGAAAACCCCTTCACTTGGGCAGGGCTGCGAATGTGGCAGATGGTGGGGCTGCCAGATATGGCTCCGCTCAAATGTCTAGAAATTTTTAAGCAAAATGATCGGATCTTGGTTCTGAGGCAGCATGGATGAAAAGAAGGAGAAAACGATCATTCATAGAGTTAATTCTTCCTAATGAGGAATTACCAAAATCTTATAGGTGGGCCAGGGCCCTAATTAAATGTGGCATTCTTACTCCATTTCCTATTTATGTTTAGTTGGGGGGCTGGGGCTGATGGGACAAAGAAGAAACTGGGCTTTCTTTCCAATCTGGTTTTCCAAATAGCACTCGTGTTGCCATCTTTCAAAACTTGGGTGGCCGAATGAGACCTGTCTACTCAGTGAGCTTCTTGGTCCAGTAACAGTAGTTTGGCCGTACTCTAACCTAGAGCAGGGCTTCCCAGGAGTTAATGCTGTGAAGTCACCAGAGGATTCAGTGGGATATGGCCTGAGATTCGGCATTTCCAGCGAGCTCACAGGTGATGCTGCTATGCTATGCTGCTATGCTGGTCTGAGCACAGTGCTTTCAGTAGCAGGGCTCTGGAGCAGAAGTTTCTGAGAACTCAGTTCCATGGATGTTTCTAGGTGTGCCCTTTTTTTCTTTAATTTTTATTGGAATGTAGTTGATTTACAATCTTGTGTTAGTTTCAGGTGTACAGTAAAGTGAGTCAGTTATACATATACATAGATCCACTCTTTTTACCGTCTATTCCCATATAGGTCATTACAGAGCATTGAGTAGAGTTCTCTGTGCTATACAGTGTCGTTATTAGCTACCTATTTTATATACAGTAGAGTGTATATGTCAACCCTAATCTCCCAATTTATCCCTCCCGCCCCCTTCGCCCCGGTAACCATAAGTTTGTTTTCTACATCCGTCTCTCTATTTCTGTTTTATATATAAGTTCATGACTACCATTTTTTTAGATTCCCCATATAAATTATATCATATGATATTTATCTTTCTCTGTCTGACTTAACTTCACTCAGTATAACAATCTCTAGGTCCATCCATGTTGCTGCAAATGGCATTATTTCATTCTATTTTTATGGCTGAGTAACATTCCATTGTATATATGTACTACATCTTCTTTATCCTTTCATTTGTCAATGGACACTTAGGTTACTTCCCTGTCCTGGCTATTGTAAATAGTGCTGCAATGAACATCAGGGTGCATGTATCTTTTCAAATTATGGTTTTCTCCAGATATATGCCCAGGAGTGGGATTGCTAGATGATATGGTAGTTCTATATTTGGTTTTTTAAGGACCCTCCATACTGTTCTCCATAGAGGCTGTACCAATTTACATTCCCACCAACAGTGTAGGAGGGTTCCCTTTTCGCCACACCCTCTCCAGCATTTATTGTTTGTAAATAGATTTTTTTGACGATGGCCATTCAGACTGGTATGAGGTGATACCTCATTGTAGTTTTGATTTGCATTTCTCTAATAATTAGTGATGTTGAGCATCTTTTCAAGTACTTTTTGGTCATCTGTATGTCTTCTTTCTAGGTGTGACTTGAAAAACATAACTGGGCCAAATACTTTGGGGAAAGAGTGAGCACAGCAAAGTCCTTCAGGTTCCCTTACTTTCAGGACTTCTTGCCTTGTTCACATGCCTTGTGACTCTTGGAGACTGATATAAGTAGTGGTTCCCAAATTATCTGACCACAGGATTTGTGTTCCCATATACATCAAAGACTAGGATTTTATAAAGTATACCTCAGGGAATGCTTCTCTGGGAACCCAATCCTTACCCCTTGCTTTCTGCCCAAGACTCCAGGGAGAGTTTTTAACAATGAGAAAGAACAGGAAACTGTGTTCTTGGCTTCAGAGCTGGACTCTCCCTTCAGGTAAAGACATACAGCAGAGAGATTAGCAGCTCTTAAGACTAAAGAGTGTGTAAAGTGTAATGGTTGGAATAACACAAACCTAAGTTTGTGTCCTTGCTCCAAAATTTACTAACCGTATGACTTTAAGTCAGTCATCCTCTCTAAACCTTGGTTTCTTAATCTGTAAAATGGGGATACTCCACACTGCTGGCTCCATCACCAGCACAAGGCTGAGAAGGAGATATTATTATTCTCTCATAGAGAGAAGGTAAGGCGTTTATCCTGGGTCACCCAGTAAGTGACAGAGCCAGACTCTGAGCAGAGGACTGTCCACCATAACCCTATTTTGGAGGCTTATGGTGAGAAATAAATGAGTTGAATGCATGTAGAGGACGTGGTATGTTGCCTAGTACATAGTAAATGCCCAGTGGAGGCTCTTATTATTACAATGAGGCAAAAATGTCACAACATTTCATTTGCACCCCATTTTTTACTCCAGTTTTTTTTTTTTTTTTTTATTTTAAGAGAGAGGGAGAAGGAGACAGGGAGAGAGAGAGAGAAAGCGCAAACATTCTGACTTGGAAGGCAACTTGTGCTTTGAAGCTGACAAGTATAATTTGTCTTGAGACTGCCAAGCTCTTGGGCTGAGCCTTCATATTGGAAAAAAAGAGACAAGTGAGATTAATCTGGGGCCTTCATTACTTACTCCATCTGGCCTGGCTTTGGCACGGCCCCTTCCCTCTACAGACCGATTACTCCTTCAAAAGCCTCAGCAGAGTGGCCGCTAATGGGTTCTGACATGGCTGGAATGGCGCTCACACAGCACAGAGATAAGGGCTCCAGCATCAGGGCCAAAACACTTCCAGTGCCATGGCCCAGCCGCTCCACCACAAAAGAAAGAAATGAACTGAAAAGGAGCCAAGGCCTCTGGGTCAGGGTAGCTCTCAGGATTCCCGGGAACACCTGGTTCCCCACAGTGGGGAACGGCAGAAGCAAGGCTCACGTGGATGAGACCGGTGACATGGGTTATCTGACTGGGGTGTGTGCCAGCGTCCACGGGAACTTTTTAACCTGGCTTCACAGTCACACTGGGGATAGGTAGGTGCTTCCAGGAAGTGAAAAAGGTTGTTGTTTTTAGGCCTTTGCCAGTAAAAACCTGCTGAGGAGGACTTCTCACCTTTTCTCCCTATGCACATGGCTGCCCCATGGTGGTGGGAGGGGGAGAAGGAAGGGAACCGATGTTCACTGAGCACCTACTGTGCTCCAGGCAGGGCGCCAGGCAGTCTACATACAGCTGGCTCCATCACCAGCACAAGCCTGAGAAGGAGATATGACTATTCTCTCATTGGGAGGAGGTAAGGCATTTATCCTGGGTCATCCAGTAAGTGACAGAGCCAGGATCTGAGCAGAGGACTGTCCATCTGTGGGTCTACATTGGTAGTTGGGCTATTTTGCACCCTCCGTAGCAGCCTCTGGATTTGAGAGAAATTATGAATAGGGAGAATCTTTCACAGCCTCAGGAGGTACCAACTCTGTGACTTGAAGTCTTCTCTCCTGGGAGATTGTAGAGCATAAGGGAAACCTTTGGGCTACCCTGAGAAAGATGGAGTTCTTGAACAGAGGAACCAAACCAGAGCAATCAGTCGATCAATCAGGGAGTGTTTATCTTGGACTGGGGGACAGCCAGGCTCTGAAACAAAGGCTCTGCTACTGAGCTGCTTTGAACATGCAGCTCTTTGAAAGGGCCATGAACTTTGGCTTCTGGGGCACTGGGTGTCAAGGCCAAGCCCAGTAGCTCCCAGGGCCTGAGAAGTGAGTTTGAGAGGCTTGACGAGTCAAAGACTGTACAACACTGCCCTCTCCTGGGAACAAGGTCCATCTGGTCTGGCCAGGCAGAAATCTAGCTCAGAAAGAATACCTGACTAAATTACGTTAGTTTCTCTGCTTCCCCCAGGGAGCCTTCAGTGATCCCATTATGAATCTGGACTGCTGGTGTTTATTTATTAGTTAACAAAACCCACAGAGATGGAAAGTATGGGCTTCCAAGTCAAACACTGACCTATTCATTTCACTTTTTTTCATTCAACAAATATTTACGGGGTAACTATTTTGTGCCAAACACTGTGCTAGGCACTGAATGCACAATGATGATCAAGGCATATGGTCCCTAACTTCATGAATTTTCTAGTCCCGTGGAAAGGATGGGCTAGAAACAAGGAATTGTCTTATTGTAAACAAGGAATTTGTGCATTATTACTGCGACAAGTGTTTAGAGGGAAAAGCACAGGATGCTGTAGGAGTACATAATGTGGAAGGGGAGAGGAGGACCCTGGCCTGGTCAGTCAGTCAGGAAAGCCTTCCCTGAGGACATGCTCTATATGCAGACACCTGAAGGATGTGTAAGAATTAGCAAAGCAAAATGATTTAGGAGAACAACATGTGTGAAGGCCCTGATACAGGAAGGAGCCTGGTGCATTTGAAGAACTAAAAGAAGTTCTGTATTGATGGGCCATCAAGGGAGAGAAGAAGAGTGGTGTGAGGTGAGGTTGTAGAAATAGGCAGCAACCAGATCACACAGGGCCTTAGAAGGACATGTTAAGGATTTGGCCCTTTATCGGTCAAGTGTCTTTTTGTTACATATGACAAGACTTAATGCAAACTAGTTTAAGTTGAAAGGGCAATTTATTGGTTCATATAATTGGAAAATCTGGCATTAAAGCTTCAGGTATGGCTGAATCCAGGAGTTCAGACAGTATCATCAAGACTTCCTTTTCAATGAATTAGTTATCTTTGTTTCTGCGTTTCTTATTAGTTCTAATTTTCTCTTGCGCTGACATATTCTGTCAATCTGGTAGGAAAATAGGCTGATATTCCAGGCCTATATCTTTACAACCTATAATCCAAAAGGAAGAGAAAGTTACCCCTCTATCTCCATTTTGAAAAGAAAAATCAGGGAAAGACTCTAACTGGCTCAGCTTTGGTCACATGCTGGAACCATTAGACTCACTGGACCCATCACTATGTCCACAGGGAGGCAGTACAATGATCTGCCTAACCTGGGCCATGTTCCTACCACTGTAGCTAGAATGAGGGTGGAGGGTGAATAAAGGAAAAGGGGAGGCACCATGACTGACAGACGTAGGGCCATATGGAATATGGGAGATTTCCCCCAAAGAAAAGTGGTGCTGATTATAGAAGGGAAATGGGAAAAAATGTGGGATATGCAAAACCATTGACAAAACAACATCATAATTAACAAAAAGCTATGAGAAACGACTGAAAGCTTGCATGCAAGTGAAAAACAAGATAAGGTTTATTTTTTTTTTTTTTTTTTTTTTTTTTTTTTTTTTTTTTTTTTTGCGGTATGCGGGCCTCTCACTGTTGTGGCCTCCCCCGTTGCGGAGCACAGGCTCCGGACGCGCAGGCTCCGGACGCGCAGGCTCAGCGGCCATGGCTCACGGGCCCAGCCGCTCCGCGGCATATGGGATCCTCCCAGACCGGGGCACGAACCCGTATCCCCTGCATCGGCAGGCGGACTCTCAACCACTTGCGCCACCAGGGAGGCCCAAGGTTTATTTTTTTTGAAAGATCACACTGGCTCTTGTAAGACTGGAATGGAAGGAAAAGGGTAGAAGCAGAAAGGACTTCAGATTCTAGGCAAACTGAAACACCTCCCAGCCACCTAGAAATTATCTAGAAATGCTCAATAAATCATAGCAAAGATGCTTTTAAATGCACAGTAGTACTTGCAGGAAAGTACGAGAAATCCTCTTGGGGGCAAAGACCAGGAGGAAACTGAAAAATAAGTGTTAAGTGAGTACCTGAATCTACTTTCCCTTGGAAGTTCTTCCAGTCTTAGATAACCAAGAGACTTATGTTTTAACAGCCGCATGGGGAAAGGAGAGAGGGTCTCAGGCCTAAATGAGATGGGCATTAGATCTGAGAACCTTCCTACTCCTGCCCATACCTCACCTAAAGCTGGGAATTTCAGTGAATGGTGAAATAATGAACCAGGGCAAAAAATGCACCCATCATCAAGGAGAGAGAATAAGAAAGTATTTGCATCTTGGCCTGGCCTCTGGGTAGAAAAAAAGCCATCCCCTTTGAGAGTGTATAGATCTGAGTCTTCTCATGGGTTTGGGGTTGAAATTTATTCTGCTGGCATGGTCCTGAAATCTTCAACTTTAAAGGGATTCCAAACAAGTCAAACCCAGCAGGGTACTTGGAAGAAACAAACACAAATTTCTCTAGAGACCCTCAATCTAGGATGCACCCAGAGAAATTCCACTGAACATGTGCTCACAATCCCATGCTGAGGTTTTCAGCCATCTTTTTTCCCCTGTGATGACCCCACATGGACCGTTAGCTGGCCAGTGGCCACTGGAGCATCCTGACCCCTTCCCAATCTGCTTCTGGCCTTCCTAGTGTCTGTCCTCATGATTCCTCTTCCTGCCTATGGCTGAACTGAACCCACTATAGCCCTGATATTTGCATCATTTCTCTGGCTTGGAACTTCTGTCTTCTTCTCAACCTAGTCTGGGGTTTCCTTTAGTTATGAAGCCCCTGGCTGCCCCCAGTGACAGTTTTTCTCCACCTCTTAGGCCCAGCCTGGCTTTGGGATCTTATACACCGGCATGGCTCCATGTGCACTATGCCCCTCTCAGTTTGTCCTGACCCTGCTTGCTGGACCAAGACAGAGGGAACAGGAGAAAAGGAGAAATGAACCAAGGCAGGCTCTGGGTTGGTCTTCATGCCAGTCTGGGGCATCTCGTGGAGGTGGTGTGGCCTGGGCTCCTCCTGACACAGAGCCCCTTTGCCCTCTTGCTGACCAGGCCCGAGTCAGGCGGTGGGTGTGGGAGTCTCTCCTGACTCCGCCCCCCAACTGAGGAGTGCCCAGACGGTGCTCCAGAACCTGAATTCCTTCCCACACCATGGCCTGTGGCAGTGAGGCTGGCAACACAGAACACTGGCACAGAGTTCTGAGGTGGAAATCAAATAACTATCTGACTCAAAACAGATCCAACACAGCAGTCTTTGTGAGAAGAGAAAAGCCACCAGCAGGCCAGAAACATTAAGGGAGGGGGTTGCCAGCTGCACCCTGTCCTGAAGCCCCGAAGTGAGGAGGAAAGGTCCGCCCACCTGCTGTCCTGAGAGACAAGGGCCTTGACAGCCCTGACAGGCCAGGAGAATAAGCACATCCAGGCACCCTTCCCAGGCAGCCCTCAAGGTGTGGAGGAGGGTGACAATGGGCCCCATGAGCTCATGCATGGGGATGTGCTTTGCTAACAGCACTGGGTAGAAGCTGGCTCAGGCCCTGGGATGTGCACCCGCGCAGGCACCTTGGACCCACCATTCCCGCAGCTCTCCGTGCACACAATCCTCTACCTAGTGCCCGTTGCAGGGAATTGCTGTTGTTGGTTTAATTACCTTTGCTCTTGACTAGCACGTGGTCTCCAATGTAATGTGGTGGCTGGTACATAGCATGGGCTCAAGGAATGTTAGGTGCCCTGCATATGAACGAATTCTGTTCTGAGAGTCCGTTTGTAAGTGCAATTTGTTCTTAAGTCCAACAAAGTTAGCCTAGGTACCCAACTAACACAATCGACTATATAGTACTGTACTGTAATAGGTTTACAGTACTTTTCACACAAATAATACATAAACATCAAACAAACACGGAAAATAAAGAAAACATTTTTAATCTTACAGTACAGTACCCTGGAAAGTACAGTAGTACAGTACAACAGCTGGCATCCAGGGGCTGGCATCGAGTGAACAGGCAAGAAGAGTTACTGACTGGAGGAGGGAGAGGAGGTGGGAGATGGTAGAGCTGAAGGATCGTCAGCGATAGGAGACGGAAGGCAAGCTGCACTTTCACTTACAGCTTATGTGATTGGACATGCGAACACATGTTCACATCTTTGAAAGTTCACAACTTGAAGGTTTGTATGTAGGGGACTTGCTGTAAATGCATTATAGATCTCCATTTTCTTGCTGCAGACAGAGGAGGTTAGACCCTATCTCTAAAGGACTTTCCTTTGCATACAATTTAGAAGTGCAGACTCAGAGACCG
This sequence comes from Mesoplodon densirostris, assembly GCF_025265405.1. NCBI lineage: Eukaryota > Metazoa > Chordata > Mammalia > Artiodactyla > Ziphiidae > Mesoplodon > Mesoplodon densirostris. The sequence goes on along the minus strand of NC_082662.1, from coordinate 56,152,856 downwards.
AGGACATGAGTGCAGTCTGGCTCCACCACCCACTGTCTTGGACTTGCAGCAAGTTTTTTAACCTCCTTGTCTTCCATCTGTAAAACGGGCATGTTACAGTAATCATCTCGTGGGGGTGTTATGAAGGTGAAGTGAGGTCACTTTTGCAAAGCACTTAGCACCCTGCCAGGTCCATAGTGGGCACTCAGCAAACGTCAGACTCTGAGCTTATTTAGTGTCTACATATATTTATTTCATTATTCATTTGCACGTTCAGTCATTCATTTAATCATCACAGTGGATTCAGGGCATTGTGAAGACAAAAATGAACAGAAAGTCTTCACACTGGAGGAATTCATAGTTTAGGGGCATTTGCTTTATGTTAAAATAAGAGCTCTACAGACACAAAAGGCCATATATTATACAATTCCATGTATATGAAATGTCCAGATGGGGCAAATCCATAGAAACAGAAAGTAGATTTGTGGTTGCCAGGGGCTGAAGGGAGGGGAGAATTGGGAGTGGCTCTAGTGGGTACCAGTTTTTTTAGGGGCAAAGAAGATGTTTTAGAATTGAATAGTGATGATGGTTACACAACCTGCACAACCTTGTGAATACACAGAAACCAATGTACACTTTAAAAGGGAGAATTTTATGTATGTGAGTTATAACAATTTTTTAAAGGGCTCTAGAGTCTAACTGCTTGCCACTTATAGCTACTGGACCTTGGACAAGTTACACAACGTCTCTGGGCCTCAGTTTACTCATCAGTAAAATGGGGATAATAATCACCATCTGGTGGAATACTGGGGAAAACAGCTCATTCACCACGCTGACTTTACCAGTGTTATTTTAATTTATAGGATCACACAATAATTCCAAATTGCCAACCAGACAAGAGTAAGATCCGTTAAAAAATAAATTAAATAAAAAATAAACTTTTATAAACATACTGCTTGGGTTTTGTCACATCACATATCACATGATCTGCAGAAAACTTCCAGAGTATTTGGAACCTATACCATTCCATGACTTAAGCTTTTCCAAAGGAAAGCAAACAAGGGCTTGACTCGAGGATCTGAAACTTTTTACTCTAAAGTTCAAATTTTCAACAGGAAAGCATCTGGGCATTAAAAAAGAATCCCTTCTTGAACAAACAGCAACTTGAATTAATATTTCAAGACAAATAATGTTCAGCCATATTTAATCAACTTTTTCTCCACATTCCCTGGAACGGTACCTGGCATAAAGCAAGTACTCATTGTTAGCTCTGATTATTACACTATGGGAATTTCTCTGCAAAGGATGTGAATAAATTAAATATGAATGAAATAAATGCTGAAGAAACATGAAAAAAAGAGGGACCAACTAATGGTGGAAAAGAGCTGTAGGTCAGAGCATCTTATTCGTTCATTCATTGGTGAGTAGCAATGCTGGCTAAGATGAAATCTGATGCAAACTATCATATATAGGATGGATATACAACAAGGTCCTACTGTACAGCACAGGGAACTATATTCAATATCCTGTGATAAGCCATAATGGAAAATAATATGAAAAATAATGTATATATTTATAACTGAATCACTTTGCTATATAGCAGAAGTTAACACAACATTGTAAATGAACTATACTTCAATAAAATTTTTTTTAAAAAAGATGAAATCTGATTAAGAGTGAGGACTTGACTGTGTTTTATCTGAGACCTGTCACTTATTAGCACTGTGACCTCGAGCAAGTTACCTAAACATTCTGCACCTTTGCTTTTTCATGTAGAAAATGGTAATAAAAATCTTCTATTGCTGTGAGCATTACATGAGTAACATAAAATGTCCAATTAAAAAAAAAATCCTGACAGCCTAGTGGAATGGGGGTCACAGCCAGATTTAAATTGCCTTGAGATAATAAGAATTGTGAATTTTTCTTGCCCATCTGAGTTTATGGACTCACTACACATTTACTGAGCCTCTACAATGGGCCAGACATTGAACTAGACCCTGTGGATACAATGCAAGACATCATTTTTCTCCTTCAGAGACTATTGTAAGGAGTATGAAGTGTTGTGTTCATCTGAAGGAGAGGGTCTGTCTTACTCCTGGCTAGGTAGATTGAGCAAATTTGTTCTTGTCTTACCTCAGATTCCCAAGAGAGAGCCTGATCATTCCAGCTCATCTTTTGGAACCAAGCCGTAGGTCAGAGGTGATAATTTGTTAACAGGCCAGTGGATTGGCTGCCCTTGAGTCAGGTGCTCACCCCTGGTCTAATCCGCTGTGGCCAGGAAATCTGAGGGTGGATCATGTTCAAGGCATGGCCATATCCTCCTCCCCAGCAGAAGCTAGTTTCCCTTAGAAGGGGAATTGGGTGGAGCAGACAGTATGACATTAGCACAACAGGGAAAATTTTTCCAACAAGTGTAACAGCACATGAAAAGTCAGACCAGTGTGGAAAAGTATGAGATATTGGGGGAACTGTGAGGCTGGAGGGTGGAGAAGTTGGATTGTGACTGGAGATAAAACTGGAAAGGGAGGCTGGGGAAGAGCAGCTGGAGTGAACATCATCCCCTTTCTCTGGAAGTCAGGACATTCTTTCACTGCAGGGCAGGAGTGACGGTGGTAAACATCATTATCCCATAAACGCTCACTGTGGTCCCAGTCTGGGTCAGAGATCATAGTGGGCACTAGAGTGGGAACCCCTGCCACTGTTGTCAGAGGTCCCCTCCCCACCCACCCCCCAAAAAGACATTTTGAAGGCAACCCTTCATTTGCTGGAAATTGCTATATAACAGGACATAAATGTGCCTTGAGCGTGGAGGTGGGAGCATAAACATGAACGTAGGGGCCCTGAGAGGAACTGCTCTTATGATGCCAAGCACTTCCCTAGCACAACAACCAGGCTAGACTGGTTCAGGGAGACTGCACAGATGGCGGCAGACCCCCAGATCTTTCCTGCCTTCTGTAATCAGCCACATTGCAAGGGGCTCTCTCCTAACACTTGGGACACCTGAACTTGGGTTTCTATTCAGACTAGACTTGACTTCTCCCCAAGTATCAGTTGTGTAAATATCTCCCTACCACCACCACCCATCTGTCAGAAATATATTATCAAATTATACATCAAGTTTTATCATCAGTTCGTCTTGCTAAAATCATCATTTAAAAAATTAGATCTGAATAAAATTTTATTTCCCAAAGGAAGTAACTGAGGCCTTGTTTCTTATTCTAGGTTTTACTTGACTGTCATAATCTGATCAACTCTGGTTTAAATCTCTGTTCCACCACTGGCTAACTTTAACCTCAGGCAAATTACTTAATCTCTTGGCCTCCACTGCCTCATCTGTAAAATGGAACTAATAATACCCACCTTTAGGGTTATGATAAGGATTCAATGACATGGCGTATATAAAGTGATTAAATGGTATCTGGTACCAAAAAGGTGATCAATACATATTAGTAGTAGTAGTGACTTGTATGATTTGGGGCAAATAATCTGATTGCAAAATGTCATATTTACTTCAAATCTACCTATTTGACAGCACTGTTGTGAAGATTAAATTAAAGAATGCGGGTTGAGTGCTTTGAAAAGTGCTGTACAGCTTTAGGAATCATGAAGTCAGACACGGGGGACTGTTACAGGCGAGGCTGCAAAGTGGCAGATGGAAAAAGCCAAAGGGTAGAAAAAAGCTGGGCCATGAACTTAAACTACTGAAATCAATCTTTAATTCACTTCTGAGTTTAAAAATATCTGTACAGCTATTTTATTAATATGTTTTGTACTATTTCTGAAATCAACTGTGATTTATCTCATTTAGTAGTAAATACTAATTTTCTGTATATTGGGTACATATTTTTTTATCAATTTACAGATTGGCTGGTCTATTTTCAAATAGGCTTTCACACCCACAAATGTTAATTAAACATTTGTGAAAGAAAGTAGGAATATTCCTCAGAAGTAGCAAATAAGTTTTCATTGACATTCTCACTACCATTGATTAATATATCTTGTCCAGTGCATTGTATTGAGGTGTCTGGGGCCCTATCTGGACCTAGTAGAAATAGTGCTGCAATTGATTAGTTACGTCTGTCACGGGCATGGGAATGTGAAATAATAGAACGTCTATACTTAGAAAATTGACAAATGGATGCTCTTGGTGAAAATAATTTCAAGATTAAATTGATTCTCCTGCCCACCTGACTCAGAATGGTATATTTAGTGGGGGGAGGGGGTGGAATATTCGAGTATTATGACAGATTGTGTTTTCCATAAGATGGCTACAGAGCTTCCAGCTAACGTGCTCTTCTGCAATGTGACCTTGCCACTCCTCCAAGAGGTAGAGTGTAATACCCTGTCCTTCAATCTTGGCTGGCCTGAGTGGGTCATAACCAATTGGATATAGCAGAGGTGAGGCTGCCTGACTCCCGAAGCTAGGTAGGAAAGGAATCCCAGCTTCTGCCTGGCTCTCTTGGCATACCTGCTCTTGGGAAGCTTCCTCTGGGAAGCCAGCACCGTGCTGTAAGAAAAGCAAGCTACACAGAGAGATCATGTGCAGGCCAAGCTGTCGACATTCCCAGCTGAACCCAGCCTTCAGTTCTGAGAAGATCCAGATGATTCATGCCCCTGGGCTTTGAGTCATTCCCAGCTGTTCTGGCCTTCCCAGGTAAGGGCTCAGAAGTCGTGCAGCAGAGACGAGCTATCTCCTCGGTGTCTGCTTTCCTGACCCACAGAATCTGTGAGCATAAAAATACCATGCAAAGGGCTTCCCTGGTGGCGCAGTGGTTGAGAGTCCGCCTGCCGATGCAGGGGACACGGGTTCGTGCCCCGGTCCGGGAAGATCCTACATGCCGTGGAGGGGCTGGGCCCGTGAGCCATGGCCACTGAGCCTGCGCATCCGGAGCCTGTGCTCCACAACGGGAGAGGCCACAACAGTGAGAGGCCCGCGTACCACAAAAAAAAAAAAAAATCATGCAAAAGTTTAACACCACTAGATTTGGGGTGCTTTGTTACACAGCAATGGTAAACCAGAAGAAGCATCCCAAACACCAAGGGTGGGTGCTGGTGGCAGGTCTGCTTTTTCCTTCATCTTGATTGTGAGAATCTGCACAGGACAGGAAAACTCTCAAAGTTTCCATTCCTTTATCTGGGATAATAATAGCCTTCCTATCACAGTACAAAAATGAAGTCAGAAACCAATAGAGACTGAGCTTTTACGAGACAGAGTGTTTAAGAAACAACACTGTCATGACAAGCAAATAATTGCTACTCTTGACCAGCCTTTCCGTCGACTGGAGAGTGGCACTCTGAATCACGAAAGATGTGCCTTTGGGAAAATAGTTATTACCCCACATCCACAAATCCAACTTAATGGATCTAGGTAGAACTTGCACATTTGGTAAAAACCAAACCAAAGCCCTCAAAAATTCCCACATGACAAGCAGACATGAGACATACTCTTACTGGCAGTGACCTCACTTCTCTTAGATAATGACACGCCAAGTTTGTGGGACTGCTTCTTGCCTCTGATAATAAGAATGGAGAAGAGCCTCTCAGCCTCCCAGAAGTACATGCTGTGTGCCCTTCCAGTGCAAGCCCAGGGCCAGCTTGCCCACCTAGTCCCATCATGACTGCCCTTCCGAGAACCTGCTTGAGGCGGGGCTTTGGGGCTTGGGCCTGCCTTTGTTGAGTCTACTTCTTAAAGAAAAATAACTCCTTTTGGATTCAGGCTAAGTTGGTAGAACCCTCCTCCAGCTACACCCCCAATTAACTTTTGTAGCAATGGGAGATAAGATATTTTTTAACATGTAAATCTAGTTTTATTCAAAGTGACCATGATACATATCTCCCATCTCCTGCCAGCATCTCCCCCCGACCCTCTGTCCTGGGTGCTTCTCCCCTTCAGCCTCTAAAGCTTTAGGAAAGAGTTCTTGGCTAGCCAGTCACTAGCTGCAAAAGTTGGTCAACTCACTGGTCACCTGTAAAATGAAGCTAATCATACCTCACAGGTTGGGGAGGTCACAGTATAAGGAAACACTCTGCCATGCAACAAACAGATTTCATTCACTCTTCTCTTCTTTTTTTTTTTTTTGTATTTTTTTAACATGTTTATTGGAGTATAATTGCTTTACAATGGTGTGTTAGTTTCTGCTGTATAACAAAGTGAATCAGTTATACATATGTTCCCATATCTCTTCCCTCCTGTGTCTCCCTCCCTCCCACCCTCCCTATCCCACCCCTCTAGGTGGTCACAAACCACCTAGCTGATCTCCCTGTGCTATGTGGCTGCTTCCTACTAGCTATCTATTTTATGTTTGGTAGTGTATATGTGTCCATGCCACTCTCTCACTTTGTCACAGCTTACCCTTCCCCTCTCCATATCCTCAAGTCCATGCTCTAGTAGGTGTGTGTCTTTACTCCCATCTTGCCCCTAGGTTCTTCATGACCATTTTTTTCCCCTTAGTTTCCATATATATGTGTTAGCATATGGTATTTGTTTTTCTCTTTCTTGCTTCACTCTGTATGACAGACTCTAGGTCCATCCACCTCACTACAAATAATTCAATTTCATTCCTTTTTATGGCTGAGTAATATTCCGTTGTATATATGTGCCACATCTTCTTTACCCATTCATCTGTCGATGGACACTTAGGTTGCTTCCATGTCCTGGCTATTGTAAACAGAGCTGCCATGAACATTTTGGTACATGACCCTTTTTGAATTATGGTTTTCTCAGGGTATATGCCCAGTAGTGGGATTGCTGGGTTGTATGGTAGTTCTATTTGTAGTTTTTTAAGGAACCTCCATCCTGTTTTCCATAGTGGCTGTATCAATTTACATTCCCACCAACAGTGCAGGAGGGTTCCCTTTTCTCCACACCCTCTCCAGCATTTATTGTTTGTAGATTTTTTGATGATGGCCATTCTGACCGGTGTGAGATGCACTCTTTAAAAAAAACACATTTATTGAACTTTTACGATGTGGCAGACATGGGGCTGGACCCTGGGTGAACATTGGTGAAAAAGGCAGTCTCTGCCTTCTGGGAGCTCCAGGGCAGTAGGAGAAATGGAAAATAAACAGGTAGCGTGCGATAAGTGCTGTGAAGAGGATGCTGCTACGGGAACACTAGAAAAAGCCCCCAAGCCAGAGATGGGAAGGTCAGAAGCTTCTGAGGCCTGAGGAAGGAGTAGGAGTTGGGGAATATGGGGAGGCTGGGGCGGAGGAGAAGGGTGATGCAAGCAGAGAGAAGAGCAGGTCCGAAGGCCTGGAGACGAGGGAGCACGGTATTTCCAGAGAACTGCAGGTGGTTTCACGTGGCTGAAGCATCCAACATAAAGCAGAAGGTAGAAGAAGAGGAGCGGGGGGTGGGGTGGGAAGCGGCAGGCAAGTTTGCATGGGTCTTGTAGGCTACACAAGGCATTGGGGAAAGAGCACTTGAAAGAGTCAGCGTTGGAAAGAGCACTTAGCCAGTGATGAGAATAGCGGATGAGAGGGGACAAGAATGAAGGCCAGGGGCCACGAGGAGGCCTCTGCGGTAACCCAGGTGGGATGCAATGATTCTGTGCATGATGGCTGCTGCTACTCATTTCCAACTCCTTTTGCTGGGGGTTCAGAACATAGAAATATGAAGGGTGCGTCTTTTACATATTATGTTTTCTGGAAGATTCTAACACAGTAAGGCCACTTTCTGTCCGATGAGCCAACAGGAAATGCAGCAGAAGCAGCGTGGGATAAGCTCTGAGGCAGAGTGGGCAGAAGGCCCCAGGCCCCAGAGCTGGCCCCCCAGGCACTGCAGGGAGCTCGGCCTTTGCTGTCATTCTCCATGAGGCAGGGCCCACCCCCTGGAAGCCCGGCCATTCCCTGGGCCTGAGGAACATCCCTGAACAGGAACCTCCTTCTCTGAAATCAGAGCTGAATGTCAAGAGGGAAGGGAAAAGTTGAAATTTCAGAGTTGGGCCCCAGACAGTTGAAACCCAATTTTCTCACTGTAATCCTCACCGCACCCTAAAGAAAACAGGCCTGACTCACGGACCACATCAATCCTGGGAGGCGGGGAAGCTTGGCTGTGTGCTGCTGGCCGGCCTCTCAGGGTTCCGTCTCCCTGCACGCCTGGGGGCACGTGTTGGGGTGTCTCTCTGGAAGCCACAGAGGGAGGGAGGGCCGCCCATACCCCAGCCCAGCCCACTGCTCCATGGCCCCAGACACCTCCCTCTTCCTCCTTTGAGCTAACAGCTCCCAAATGTATAGCCAAGTGGATCAGGGAAAGCAGCTCAATTATGATCAGGGATGAGGAGGAAATTCTTGAAGCCGCTCCAGGGGCCATAGACCCGGGACTGTGTGCAGCTGATTCAACAGATGGGGGGGCGCAGCAAAGGGTCATGGAAAATGAGCGAGATTCGGGGTCAAAATTCCACTTCTACCACATGGTAGCTGAAAACCTGGGGCAAATTACTTAAGCTTCTGTTGAGTTTCAGTTGCCTCAGCTCTAAAACAGGCACAAGAATGTCATGCTTGGAGGGTTACTGGAAGCCATCTTCTGAAACAGAAGAGGCGCTTGGAAAATCTGGATTCTAACAGCATGTGTTGCCTACACAACTCTTAAGGCACTTATCCTACACAGCCTTTCTTTCTTTCTTATTTTTAATTGAAGTATAGTTGATTTACAGTGCTCTGTCAATCTCTGCTGTACAGCAAAGTGTCTCAGATATACACATCGATCTATCTATCATCTATCTATCTATCTATATATTTTTTTGCGGTACGCGGGCCCCTCACTGCTGTGGCCTCTCCCGTTGCGGAGCACAGGCTCCGGACGCGCAGGCTCAGTGGCCATGGCTCACGGGCCCAGCCGCTCCGCGGCATGTGGGATCTTCCCGGACCGGGGCGCGAACCCGTGTCCCCTGCATCGGCAGGGGGACTCCCAACCACTGCGCCACCAGGGAAGCCCTATATTCTTTTTTTTATATTCTTTTCCATTATGGTTTATCCCAGGATATTGAATATAGTTCCCTGTGCTATACAGTAGGACGTTGTTGTTTAGCCATTCTAAATGTAGTAGTTTGTATCTACCAACCCCAAACTCCCAGTCCCTCCCTCTCCCTCCCCCCACTCCTCCTTGGCAACCACAAGTCTGTTCTCTATGTCTGTGAGTCCTACACAGCCTTCTATTTGTGTGGGACTCCATTCCTCTAGCTAGTCTCACAGGCAGCTGGAGGGCAGTAACTGTGTGTTACACAGCCTTTCCTTCCCAAGGCATCTCACGCTTAAGGTGGTCAGTACGTGTTTCCTGGCTGACTGATACACCCAGGTATCCAAATCCCCAGGGTAGGGGTTGGACAACAATGCCAAAATTAATAGGGTCTCTGGCACCCAAGGCATCACCCTTTAATCACCAAAATACAGGGGCATTTGCACGCCTTTCTTCCACCTGTTAGAAGTCGTTGAGAAGTAGCCAGTTAGTACTAGAGGCAATACAAAGCATTGGTAAACCATGCAGGACTAGGGCTGCCCTGCCGGGGTACATGCCACCACCCTCCCGTGGTGCGAGCTTGGATGATGAGCTGAACCTCATCTCTAAAGTGGGGATATTCAGAGAACTTACCTCATAGTTATTGGGAGCATTTACAGAGTATATGGAAAGCACTCAGCACAGTGCCTGGCATAGGATTAATGTTCAGTAAGTATTCATCTTCACCTCATCATTGTCAAAGCTCAGTTCTGTCTGCTGGGCTGGACTCCCTTGTTAAATGGCAACACTGGAAATCTCACCCCAGATAAAGACCCTGCCACCTGGAATGGGGATTCCACCCTGGGTCGGGGAGGGGTGCAAAGCTGGGCTGTCTCTCTGGAACAGTCCATACGGCAGGTGACTATGGGAAGTGCCTTCCAAACCATAAAATGCATTTCAAATATTCGTTTTATAGTTTTTGTTTTTCCGATTCTTTAAAATCTAGAAACAATATTGTAAACATAATCCTAGTTCCCATTTATTTGATAACCTACCATGAATGAGATACAGTGCCCATGGCTTTTCACAGACTTACTTGCTTTATATTCTGAATGATCCTACAAAGTCAGAACTATTTTTCAAGCCCATTTTAAAGATAAGGAGAATGACATTCCAAGATCACTCAAGGTCTCATGTGGTATTCAAACTCAGGTCTGTTGGCTCCCAAGACTATGTTTTAACTACTAAGTTACGCTCGTGGGCTGAATATAGTCTAAGATGAATAAGATGCCAACGGGCTCAAGATTTCCAGCCAAATGCCAGAAATCCTGCTCTCAGATTCCGAGAGTTCTGTTTCTGTCCCCTCAACAGGCAGGGTGGCATCTCAGCACCACAAGGCACAAGACAGTGCTTTGCTATTTAAGATCTCCTGAAAACTATCTTCCTTTTCCTTGTTCCAAGTTAACCATGTCGAGCTTAATTTATCCACCTCAGAAGGAGCTAGAGTTCAGCTGACCCTGCTAAGATTTGAAATTATAGTTCTTGAGTCTAATTTTAAACCAAACACAGAGAACATTTTTTTTCTAACTAGGACATCCAAACAAAATACAATACCACCCACCCCCTCTAAAAAAATCTGGTTTCTTTCTGAAATCAAAAGAGCGTTTTGTAAGAAAGAAAAAAGACATATAGAAATGGTAGCTTATTTTGCTTTAATATCCCAAAATATTTGTGTGAATGGGACTACGCTGCAGAACAAGCCAGAACTCTGTAGACAAGCACATCTCACTCTGAGGAAAGAACTGATTGGAGAGAAGGCACCAGAAACTGCATTTTGCTGGATTATATGTAAACAGTAAATGGGGGGGAAAGGCTCACAAAGGAGAAAGGAACTTGCACTGTCATTTCACGGGTGGATCCTAAGGATGGAAATTAGCCTCATGAGCTGATGCTCAACCTCCATCTTCCATGGTAATGTAAACAGGACCTGGTGCTAAGGAGACAAACACCCACACACCAGTGGTGCACGAGGACACGAAAAGGAACTGACAGTAGTATAAGCCCCTGGGTCCTTTTTTTTCTCTTTCCCGCATGGCTCCTATGGGCCTGTCTATTGGCAATGCCTTGGAATTGTACCATTTGTCAATGACTGGTTAGTGGAAAAACCGAATCCTAAAAAGCCTGGGTGAATACACTTTGTTTCTGTTCATGCTCTTCAATCAGATGACTCGGAGGGCCTGGGGTGGAGGGATGTACCGCATCTGGCCTGTCTTCTTAGGTGATAACAGTGGGTGCAGTGCGTCCCGTCCTTTCCTGGAGTTGGGACAACTTCAGGGCAATAGAAATAAGGGGGGCCAACATGACCTGAGGGAGACACAAAGAGAAAAACCTTTGCCATCACTTTCTCTAGACACGGATCCATAGCTCCAGCCCTGAGTAGGTCTCGAGCTCCAGACCCATGTCTGATTGCCTACTCCAATAACCCAAAGGCTCCTCCAACTCTGTAAGTCTAAAAACAAAGACATGTTCTTTCTTCACAAAAAAACCTAGTTCCAGCATTCCCTATTTTAGTCAATGATCTATTACATAAAGCAAATGAATGACTAGGAGTCATTCTTGACACCTTCCTCCCTCACATTCCTGTTGTCCAAGCCACCAGCAGCCTAAGTGACTTATCTTCTACCTCTCTCCCACTGTCACCCAGTTCTCTCCATCCCAGTGCCACAGCTCTCACTAAACCAAGTCCTCCCTCTTACCTGGAACAACTGTGCTTCAACATCCGCTTCTGCATCCTCCTATTTGTTTCCCTCACTCTACCCAAAGAAGTCTTTTCAAAATACACCACCCTCCCATCTACCTCTCACTTAAGGGAAAAAAAGAATTCTGCTGTTGCTTAAATAAATAAATATTTTAATATGAAAAAAAGAAAACTATGTGTCTAGTTGAACTGCCCATTTTATAGATGAGGAAACTGATACTCAAAGAAGTGAAGTGATTTGACCAAGTGATTCAAGGGCAGAGCCAAGAGTAGTACATTTTCTATTGACCACTGTTGCTTTCCCTCATCTAAATCTCTACCAACTCATTACACCTGGAAGAAAGTTGGAGAACCACTGCACACACTGACATACCACTTGCCAATCCCCTTGGGGCTCCAACAGTCCCAAAGAAGTGCTGAGGCCCAGCAGCTCTAGAGTAGGGAAAGGCACGTCCCCAGATAGAATGGTGGTACACCTGGGCATGTGGGCACCTTGCATCCTTCAGGGCCCTCCCACTTCCTGAGGACTATGGTTCAGACGAAACTTAACTCTCACTCATTCTTTGTATTTACCATGTGTCAGGTATTAAGACAGCGAAACACAACTTCCTTCCTCTTTTGCTCTTGCTCTATTATTCTGTGGATCTACAATGTAGACACCATCGCCTTTGATTTTAGTTTTAGGGATGCCTCAACACCACAGCAATCTGGCAATAACTGGAGCTAATGCCTGGCCACTGGAAAAACTGTAAAAGTGAAGGATCCTCTCATTTCTCTCTTTTTGTAATAAAAACAATTGTAAGAGCCACTTTTCCTCAAAAGCTAATTCCATATGTCAGGCACAGTGTTCAGAATTTTGCCTTCATCATCTCCTTAAATCTCTGTAACAACTCTGTGAGGTAAGTAGCATTCTGCCATTTTACAGACAAAGAAACCAAAGCTCAGAACATTGAAAAGACTTACGCAGGGACACACAGTTATTAAGGAACTGAATTTAAAACAAGATCTAACTCCAAAATGGGTTAGAGATCAAAATCACTATGCCAGGGGTTTCCAAACGAGTTTCACAGGATTCTAATTAGGTGTTAGAAGGAAAAAGGCTTTGTGGGAGAATAGACATGGCGAACATTATTTAAACAGGCATACGTACTGCAAGTCTGCTCCGAGCTTTAAGGCGAGGTGTGTGTTGTGAGCTGCTAAGACGGGGCTAACGTACCCCAGCACTTCCTAAACTGTTTTTGGCTCTGGAGCTCTGGTTGGGGAGCAGTTCCCAAAACAAGGAACACACGTGGGGAAACTCTCCCCTGTGCGTCCCTGCTTCCCCATTTGGGTGGCTGTCCTCCAAGTTCTCTGTTCCACCTCTGGCTCCCAGGGCCCCTCCTCACTCTAACATATTTCTGGAGACAGTCTGGGTGGGGCTGGGACCCCAAAACACAGGTTGCAAGTCCGAAGACTCTCCCATAAAGACCTTTCTTTCTGGGCCATGAAACAGTCTCTCCCTGCCTACCCCCTAGCCCTGACCAAATCTAGAGCCCGTGTATGTTCTGCCAGGGCAGGTGATGAGACCAAGCAAAGTGGCAAATAATCAGTGACAGACCAGAACACCAGATCAGGGGCTGATTTTAAAGATTAGTTCTCTTGAATCTGCCACTTAACCAGGCGTGTGAACCTATTAACTATTATTTAACCTTTCTGAGCCTCCAGTTTCCTTATCTGTAGAAGGGGTATTCATAGATAAGAATAACAGATTTGAGAATGAAATGAGTATATCCATTTGGGTAATGGGTTTAGAACAGAGCTTGGTGAATAGAAAATGCTCAGATAATTGTTAGCTGTTATTGTTTTCTGATGCACTGAAGGAGACGTGGAGGAAAGTGAGCCCACCTGTCTGATCATCTGAGGAACGGGTTGTGATGACAGGCGCAATGGAGCCACTACCCTTCCCTCCAACAGGAAGAACTAGCCGGGGCACAGGGCCTGGGCATTACCTGGGGGTCCTGGTAGATCTTGGCGATGTCCTTCTCATAGCTGTCGATGTACAGTCGAATGGTGGCGCCTGCACTCCCGGTGCCACTCAGTCGAAAGATGATGCGAGAACCATCTGCAAAAATGAGCCGCAAGCCCTGGGAAAGGTAACAGAGTTTCTTTTTTCCTCACATGCTGGAAGAAAGACTGAAGGCTGACAAATTATGAGGGGTCTATTTGGAGATCTAATTTCATCCGTACTTGATCAATCGGAGGATTAGATCCTTGAGAAACGGCCACAGTTGAGCCCCGTGAGTCTGCCCTCGGTCAGCCTGTCACTGCATCCAGCCAATGGGGGTTGGGCTTATGGGGGAGAAACATCCCCAGGGTCGGGCGGGAGACAGGATCCTGGGGAGGCTGGCTGACACAGCCCTGCCCTCTCCATCCCGCTTCCCTGTGATTTATGGACTAACCATTCCAGTTTGAAGCCTAATAAATAAGTTAATAAATAAATAAGCTGCTAGATACGGAAATCTGATTTCCAGATCAGGAGGGAAACACGGTCAGAATGGGCTGAAACCAGAGCAGAGGAGGTTTCAGGTGAAACAGAGGAAGAACTCTTTGCAAAACACTGATGGAGAGCCTCAAAATAGAACAGGGGGCCATGTGCCCCAAATGGCAGAGGCCAGCTATTCCAACCTATTGAGCCAGATCCAGCGGTCGGTCTCCACTAATGCCTGATGACTCAAAGCAGGGCCCATGTGGGTGCAATGCCAAGCCCCGCCCCTCTATCTCCTGCCCTCCCTTCCCTCTCTGGCTGCATCTCTTGTCCTCAATAATCTTGATTCAGGGAGAAAAGGCTGGGGACTCTTGAGGTAAGAAGGCTGAGCAAGACAGTTATCTGAAGACCCTTCAGTCTTGATGAGTCTGTCAGTTCTTCCATAAAAAGAACTTTGCATAAAGCTGATAGCCTACCAAAAGGAAAGATACTACCTCTTATCTACTATTTGTCACCAGATCCAATCCAGGGTTTAATCATGCCACTCAGCACTGAAGACAGCAGATGAAATACACAGAGTACATTCCCACTTAGTCAACATGGGGAGGATACAGTTAATACCCGTTTACCATTTCCTGCTTTCTAGACACATACCAGGGTTGGCCTCCTTCTCCCACAACTTTCAACTTGAAGCCTCTAAATTTTTTTCACTTGATTGCAGATGCTATATCTACTTCAGAAGATTTTCTCTCCTCCCCGGTCTTCCATCTAAATGCTCAGACTTTCTGATTATAAAACGTGGAGCTGCTGACTTCTTCCTCTGAGCACAGAGCACAGGGCCCGTGCTCATGCCGACGCCCCTCCCATGCATACCTCAGCATCCCCCCTCTCTCCTGGTACATGCCAGATGCGGCGCAGGGTCGGGGTTTACTTTGCCTAAGGGTCTGTTCTCTCTGAAGCCTCACCACAAAATCTTCTGCTCTGCCCACCCCGGGCCCCACCCTCCCCTTTCCTACGGCCACCCTCCCCTTTCCTACGGCCACCCTCTCCTCCACCCCAGGCCTCTCTTTTTCTAATTATCTCAGACATCATTTACGATCATCCATACTAGACCCAAAGTTCTCACAGATGGTGAAAAAGCATAAGGAAGAAAAGCCACGGGGCCAGAATTTTGACAAAGGGAGCCTCAAGGCATGCTCCATCCACTCGTCCACTACCTGCTCTCCAGAGAGAGACTTTAAATAAGCCCTGCAGCCCAACTGCTTCAAAGCCTTCTGGATGCCTTGAGAAGGACCCAGCCAAAAATCTGGGTCTGGATCAGAAAAAAAGCTAACTGGACAGCTACAGCATAATCTAACCTCCCTCTTTATTATCTCGGTTTCTAAGTTATGAGTCCATTCTGTGACAACAACAACAGAACCAGAGGAGAGAGGAGGCTGGGCCCGGCTGTTAGTGAGAAGCCTGGAGAAGGGCTGACCCAGCCTGCACCCTGGGTGCCTGGAGCCCAGTGAGGGAAACGCTAACCGTTCTGTACATAGCCAGACACGGTCCAGGGTCTCAACTGTGATGTCCTCCTACACGCTGCTGTGTTAGGGTCAGCTGCGAGTCACACGCTACAGGTAATAACAGTGAATGTTTCTAAGTCTGCAAATGGCTTGTCTATTTTTTTCTTCTTTTTTAGAAATCAGAACATATCACAGAAATGTCTATGAAGAGGCTACTCTCATGCCACGCCGGCATTCTGCTACAAGCTCTTGAGAGAGAAGAAGGAGGTTGAGGTCTAAGGCAGCAGTTCTCCATCTTTTTAAGATTCTAGGGCTCTTTTCTGCGCACGCATTCAACATGACCTCTTGCATAGAATTCTGGAGGATGTAAAAGTCTTTCTGGAGTCTAGACTAAGAATCCCAGAATGAGGGCATAGGGGTGTGCATAGAATCAGGGCAAAAACCATTTTCCCTACAAGTACCTGTGTAAATCATGTGTGACTCAGCAGAAAGCCACTTGAGAAAACAGGGCAGCAAAGGACAAATGACCAAGAAGTCTTTTTCTTTTCTCTCTTGAGATTTCAGAGATGAAGCTCCGAGGCTTCTCTCCCACATTGCACATACGTCTGTTCCTACCTGATTTCTTGAAACACTTCCATCCACCGGATCACTGTATTCAAAGTTATCAATTTTCACCACAGTGTAAACTTTATCTCCCACTGGGAACTGTTTCCCCACGAAGGAGTGATCAGAGATCAGGGCCTCCAAGTCCTTCATCATTTTGTTTGCGCCCTCGGCTTCCACCTCCTCGTAATCATACCTGGAAGAAATCACAAAGTTGAGGCCTGCGGGCTGACTTCAGATCACACCAACTTATATCACCACTTTCTACAGCATTTGTTTGGCCCTCCCCCAAACCATCTAACTTCAGAAGAAGCTGGCAAAAATATGAGCCTGTCATTCTCTGGGGATGGAGCAGACCAGGGATGAAAAGAAGGGTTTGGAAGGTTTCAGGAAAGGGTTAGGAGCTTCTGAATAAGCAGAAAACTCCCATCTTGGCTCTTCTACAGAATAAAGCTCTTAGAAGCTTCAAAGGCTTTTGAGAGATGTTATCTAACATTTAATCACCACATCCTGAGGACGTAGAAACAAAAGCAATGTTATCTGCATAAAGGCACACGTGACTCAGGCACTGCTCTTCCAAACTGCTGGAGCTTCTTTGGGATAAATGCTGGGAAGGCTCCCAGTCTGGGACCTGCCGGAGGCTGCTAAGATTTTGGATAAGGAGAGTTCCAGTCTCCACAGGAGCTTCCTCAAGTAAGGCCAATTCTTCACTGACCAAATGAAGGAGCCAAGCCTTAACTCTTTTTTTTTTTTTTTTTTAAGCCCTAACTCTTTACACCTGAAATGCCTTCCTCCTCTCAGTGAGAGTAGATTCCGGTCCACAGCATTCACCCTGACAGAGGAGGCCTGGTGTGGCTGCAAAAGGGCCAAGAAAAAAAAAAGTACATCACAAATGAAATTCTATGACTGTTACTTTTCCTCCAAGAATTGTTCTTGACTTCTTCCTTATGAGGTTAAAGACTCTTACAGGTGGCTTTTCTTGTCCTAGTGGCACACACCCTCTTGAGAGAGTTCTTTTTTAGAGGCTCAAGATAGCAGAGTCTATGTTTATTTGCAATAGTGAAACAAATATGATATGTGCAAGCAGACACCTCTGAGACATGAGAAATAACAGGGAATTAAGGCCAACTATTCTGGCTCCAGGATTCTATGAATCAAGGACAGCAGTCCCCTTAATCCTGAAGTCAGCTCTTTCCCCCAGTTAAAATGATAAACAGCAAAAAATTACAACCAGGTGTTTGTGCTTTACATCTGTGACCTTTGGGTGTTTGAGGGAAATGTTCTATAAATCCTAGGCACAGAGGGGTATAATGGAAAGAATCTGGGCTTTGGAATCAGACAGAACGAGCTATGAACCCAGCCTTTATTGGTTACTAACTGTGCAACTATGGGAAAGCTGCTTCATGTCTTAGAATCTCAGTTGCCTTATCAATAACTGTTTTCGAAGCTGATGTGAAACAATGCATGCAAAAAGCACTTTTGTTAAATAAATGGAGGGTATAACGGAGTCTTAACTAACCATAAATTCAGGTTCTGAGGACTTTGTAATACTTGGTTAGCAGTTATTTGAAGTTAATAAAAACATGTTAAGGGCCTCCCTGGTGGCGCAGTGGTTAAGAGTCCGCCTGCCGATGCAGGGGATACGGGTTCGTGCCCCGGTCTGGGAGGATCCCATATGCCGCGGAGCGGCTGGGCCCGTGAGCCATGGCCGCTGGGCCTGCGCATCCGGAGCCTGTGCTCCGCAACGGGAGAGGCCACAACAATGAGAGGCCCGCATACAGCAAAAAGAAAAAAAAAAAAAAAAAAAAAAAACATGTTAAGATAGTTTTTAGATGGAAACTCCTAACTGATTCAAGAGTGACCCTCTCTGAACAAACCCTCCTAACCGTATTCCATTCTGGTTACTTTTCATTTGTTAACTCATTCATTTATCTATTCAAAGCATATTTACACAGTCACTATGAATTAGTGTTTGGTGATACCATGGATTACAAAAACAGATATGGTCCTGCCTTCATGATCCTTTAGGCTCTAGAGAGTTCATGACTGCTGTTCTAAATTACCAGATTTCTCTGGTTCTTAGAAAGTAGAGATTCTTGCATTGGTTACCAGGGCTACTGTGTGGTACCATGTGGCAGATACTACTTATACCTTCCACAAAAGAATAACCTGAGGGAGAAAGATAGCAATATACTTGTCCAAAGACAAAAAAAGGATTCTGATTAAGGAGACCAAGTTCCTGAAGGCTGAATTCTTTTCCTGACTATCCAAAGATCATGGACAATTAAATCTGTGACATATTTTTAAAATTCTCTAGTCTAACTCACCTATTTTATAGAGAAGGCAACTGAGGCTCAGAGAAATAATACCTTTGTATTTCTTACATAAATAATTTATTTAATATGCTTTTCCTCATATTTATTTTCCATAATTAGAACAGTGAGGTTCAAGAAAAAAATTATTAGATTTTTACACTTACTGGGGGAAAGGCAAATTGAAATCAGTGAAAAGTACAACTGGAAAAAAATGTTAATGCTTCTTAAAAATAGAAGTATGTATGGTAAAGAAGACTTACTACCTAGTCTAAGTATTTTGTCCACTGATGAATCCCCAGTGCTTGGCAGAAAGTAGGTACACAGTCAATATATATTGAATCAATGAATGAAGTATTGATAACTACACAGCCTTTGGGGACCTATTTTAATGAGTCAGAAAAGTTGATTTAGACTAATTGTTTCCATAATTTCAGAAAAAGTTTCCATACTTTCAGTGTCCCAGAGCTTATAGAACACTTTCAGACTCATATTTCATTTAATCCACTCAATAGCTAGACTGTTATTTCCATTTCTACAAATGAGAAAACTGAGTACAGAAAGAGGTTAAATGACTTCCCAATCTACTAGGGGGCAGAAATAAAATTCAAATCCATTCTTCTGAATCCAAATCCAATGTTATTATAATGTCCACCTGATAGGTACATTTAAAAGGCTGACAAAACATTCATTCTTTTTTTTTTTTTTTTTTTTTTTTTTTTTTTTTTTTTTTTTTGCGGTACGCGGGCCTCTCACTGTTGTGGCCTCTCCCATTGCGGAGCACAGGCTCCGGACACGCAGGCTCAGCGGCCATGGCTCACGGGCCCAGCCGCTCCGCGGCATGTGGGATCTTCCCGGACCGGGGCACGAACCCGTGTCCCCTGCATCGGCAGGCGGACTCTCAACCACTGCGCCACCAGGGAAGCCCCAAAACATTCATTCTTTTGAATATGTTAGCTAACTAAAAATTTTAAGCCTCGTTCTTTACGGCTAACATAAAAGTTGACTTCATCTCGACCCTGACTGAATTACATTAAAAATCCCCAATTGATAGAGGCTGAAGGGACTGAGGTTTTATTATCACTTAAGACAGGAAAGAATTTGTATGCATGAGAATTCTCTCTGTCCACTTCCCCATGCTACCTCTGTACCCAGCCAGGCTGTGGCTTACCTGGTGAAGAAATTCCGGCCATACTTTTGCCAGTGATCTTTGAGGATGTCCTCCACACTCTGTTTGCGGGTGGCTAGGATGGAGAGCCAAGCAAGGACAGCCCAGAGTCCATCTTTCTCACGGATGTGGTCAGAACCTGGTCAGGGGGACAGCATGCGGCTGTGAGAAACGTGATTTCTCCAAAATACTTGGGAATAAACTCCTCAACAGTATATGACCCAACCGAAAAAGTCATAAAACTTTACTGAGGAACTTGAATACATGGAAGAAACCGCATATTGAATAAAGCCACATACTATTGAAAAGAAGGTGATGCTTCCCAAAGTAATTTAGAAATTTAAGGCAAATGCCAATGAAAATGTCAGCAGAATAATTTGGTGGAACTTGATGTATCAATTATGAAGTATTAATGTGAGTGGAAAAAACAAAAGAACATGACCACTGTGAGTTTTTAATAACTAAAATAGTCTGGTAGCTTAACGGAACAAAAGAGAGCACCCAGAAAGAGACCCAAACACATATGAGACTTGAATAAATGATAAAGGTGTCACTTTAAGGCTATAGGAAAGAATGGATTGCTTTTTAAGTAGTATTTGTCTAAATAGCTAAACAGTTGGGAAAAAATCAGTTTTTTCCCTATAAAACACCATACAAAAAGAATTCCAGATGAATTATACATTCAAATATAAAAACTGAAAACCTTTAAATATTAGAAGATATATATAATTTTTTTTAAATCTTAGAGATGGAAAATACATATAAATTCAGAATTCATAAAGAAAAAATCTGTATTTTTCTACTTAAAAATTAGCATTTCTATCAGCAAAACTACTATAGATAAAATTAAAAGGCCATTGGTAAACTAAAAAAAAGAAAACCTACACATTTGCAATATAAAGTAGATATTTAAAACACTCAATATAGAAAAAGTTCTTATATATTCATAAGAAAAAAGTAAAATCTCGATAGAAAAACAGGCCAAGGATATAAATAGGCAATTCATCGAAGAATAAATATAGGTACTCAATTTACATAATAGAAAGCTGTATTATTTTTAAGAAGACAAATTAAAGTTAAAACCACAATAAGAAACTGCTGCTTGTTTGACAAATGGCCATAGATTTAAAAATGAGAACACCTAGCATCAGGGGAGGTATAAGGGAAATGGGATTCCAACATGCTGCTGCTGGGAGGGGTACAATCCTTCCAGAGAGCAATTTGGCAAAAAGTATGAAAGGCTTAAAAATGGATCTACTTAAAAAAAAAAATGGACCTACTTGTGGATCCAGGAGCTCCAATTCTAGGATATCTTTCTTTAACCAAAAGGGGTTTGGTTAAATAAACTATGGCACATCTGTCTCCTGCTAAAGTCCTTGCTAAACTCTTTATCAAAAATAACAGGGCTTCCCTGGTGGCGCAGTGGTTGAGAGTCCGCCTGCCGATGCAGGGAACACGGGTTCGTGCCCCGGTCCAGGAAGATCCCACATGCCGCGGAGCGGCTGGGCCCGTGAGCCATGGCCGCCGAGCCTGCGCATCCGGAGCCTGTGCTCCGCAACGGGAGAAGCCACAACAGTGAGAGGCCCGCGTACCGCAAAACAAACAAACAAACAAACAAAAAAACAAAATTGGCTCCTTTGGATGTGCTTATATGCATGGAGACCCTTTCCCAAGAGCCTGATGGGGAACAGAACTCTCATTTTTTTGCCTTTGACTTCCTTATTCTAAAAAGAGCAGACGATATTGAGCTTTACTTTCTGATTTCTAAATAGGACTCGATACAATCCCTCTAATAATGTTTTGCATGTTATCGTGCCTTGAATTTTTTTATGTACCTCTCTGTCCTTCTTGACTTCCCACTGGGTCTTATTCTCCTTAAAACTGTGAGAGTATCTAGCACAATGCTGGCGATGAGGCATGAGGTAAGTTTGTTTCCTTCCTCTCTTCCTCCTTTTTGACCCAGCTCAAATATCCTCTCCTATCTGAGACTAGCTCCCAGCTTCCCTGGACAGTGATGAGCTACTTGTTCTTCTTGTATAGCAACTGTTCAAAACATGTGGTGTGGCGCCATACTCCTTGAGCCTCAGCCATCTATTTATGAGCCTTTTACCCCACTATCCATGTATGTCTTGGCGGCATCTCTTATATCCTTGTAATTTAGTCTGGTGGCTAGCATAGCACATGGAATATATTAAATAACTAATTGTGAAGGAGTTCATAAATGAATTAATCAATTAATAATCTACTCCAACATCTTCTCTTTCTCTTTTTGGTTCATAAAAATATACAACTTTTTCCCCCAAAAGAGTCCCTCTTCAGTAAGACACTACTTTTAGAAACAGCAGTTCTCAAAACATGGATGCTGGCAAACTAGAAATATCAGGCAATACTTTTAGCACTTTATATAACAAATTGAAGAAATGTTAACCTAATTTTATTAGCTATGGACTTTTATTTGCCTTTAGTGCTATTTCAAGGAACAGAAAGTTAGCTCTCTGGTTCCTACAGCTTTTTTTTTTTTTTTTTTTTTTTTCCTGTTGTACGTGGGCCTCTCACTGTTGTGGCCTCTCCCGTTGCAGAGCACAGGCTCTGGATGCGCAGTCTCAGCGGCCATGGCTCATGGGCTCAGCCGCTCCGTGGCATGTGGGATCTTCCTGGACCAGGGCACGAACCCGTGTCCCCTGCATCGGCAGGCGGACTCTCAACCACTGCAGCTTTTGCAAATGATGATATGTTTTGGCAATAGTTTACCCTGAGCAGGAAGATCCTGGCAGCTTCCCCAGTATACTGAGAATTCATGACCTAAGTGTACAGCTTGGAATTATTCATCTGTGAGCCCCTAGGTTTGTTTTTTTTTTCTGTCCTTCCTTCCTTTTTCTTTTCTTTTTTCTTGGGGGTGGGGTGCAGAGAGGCGGAAGGGAAGTGGCTAGACTGAAAGCATAGGGGGCAGTGTTCCTTTGTGCTTTTCCTATTCTAAGTAATGAATTGGCTTTTTCCTTTATGTAGAAATGACAATAAGATCTAAAAATCTCACCCAACTCTGACCAAGTTACTTGGAGATAACTAAATCACACACCTAATATTATAAACAAATCATCTGCCTTGGATAATCTAAATAAATATTCTATTCCATTTACAGAATCTCCAGTCTCTTTGAAAATTCTCATTAATTTCACTAATCACCTTGGATGTATCAAAACTCTAGGTAACTCTGACTAATACTCAGGAGGTCTGGGTAAATTTCATTTTCTTTAGGGTTCTAATGAATGATGACAAGTTAGTAGTGAAAAAAGGCAATGGTGTGTGTATGTGTTTCTCAAGCTACTGTTGTTTTTGCAGTTGTGGCAGTTGTTGTTCAGTGGAAAATGTTTTATGCTTAAGAGTCAGAAAACCTGAATCTGAAACTTACTTATCAGCTGCTTGAATTTGGACACGTCACTTAACTTTTCCAAGCCTCAGTTTCTTCAACTGTAAAATGGGGATAATGCCACCTTTCTCACACAATTTTAAGACTTTACTGTGATAGAGAGTGGAAATAGTTTATAAATTGTTAAGTATAATATAAATGCAAGATACCATTATTAATAAGGGAAAATAAAAAAACTTTTAGGGAAAATTAACATTTTCTACTACCTCATTAAGCTTTCAAAAATAACGTCTCCTAACTCTACATAATGGGAAAGAAAATGGAATATAACCCAATATGTTCTTTTTTTCTGGGCAGTGTGATTACAGTGCTTTTCTTTTCTTCCTTATCTAATTTTTTCCAGTTATGAATGTGAATTACTGGTATCATTTTTTTAATTAAAAAAAAAAAGCCAATCCCACTGAAGTGTAAGGAAAGGGAAAACTATCAGCAAGCACCACTGATCCCAGCTGACAGGAGTTTTGCCTCAGGTCTTTTCATATTTAGTCCAGGTCAGGGACCAACTAAGTCTATGGGGATTCTGCCCTTTCAGCATCTTCAAACACCTGTCACTTGACTTTGGCTTAATCAGCACCTTGTGATATGTATAAACTCTGCTCAGTCAGGGCACACTCTGGTCTCAGCCAAGAAAAATGTCAACCTTTGTTTAGGGAGCCAAGAGCCAATAGTTTCGGGATTAGGTTTCATTTACCAGTACGAGCATTTCAGGAGTGCCTGGGCTCCTGCCTCTGCCAGGCCAAGGCCTGTGGATGGACTACGGCAGCAGAAAAAGAGCTCCACAGAGTTCTCTGAAAACCCTAGCATCCATCTGTCTGTCTCTGTCTCTCTGCCTCTCTTTCTCTGACCACCTCTATCTCTCCTTCAAACTCCTAAACATGCCTGGAAATGTCCACCCCACATATACCTATTAGCTTGGCTAACATCTCCTGCAACTACTTTCAACTTCCTCCTTATCTAGGATGCCTTACTTGTTACCCTCTGTCCTTACCCCTATTCTATCACACCCTGTCTGCTCTTACCCCAACCTACGCCAAGAATTGTATCCCCAGCTTGTGCCTGGCATGCAGTCAGCTCTCAATACAGGTTTGCCCAGAGAATGCCCAGACCTCAACTGACTGGCTGGGAGGTCCAGCAGACCTGCTCTGTCCACAGTGCTGTCCTCTTTGGCTTCCACTGCACAAATGACTTCCCTGTGAAAGGGCAGATAAGCTCCTCAGGAAGCCTTTTCCAGACCACTCCGGCCTTCAAGGGGGCTCCTCCTCAGCAACCCCCAAACTTTCCATTTATCAATTCATCCTGCGCTGCTCCATGACTGCCCCTGGAACTTTGTTTCCTTTGGAGGAAATTGGTAAGCGCCTGACAGGCAGGAAACGTGTCTTAACCCAAACTCCATTTGATACTCAACAAATTTGAATCAGTGCCTACCATGTTCCAAGTATATGAGAAAATACTAAGATGAATAAGATATGTTCCCTGCCCTCACAGATGAGCACAGATGTACAGATGAGGGAGACAGACATGCAGGTAACAGTTTAACTGAGTTAGTTATAATTAGGGTATCAGCCTGAGAAATTTCCAGAGACGGGATGCTCTAACCTTCCTGCGGGGGCTTTACCTACAGGAAAATGTACTCAGTAGGTATGCAAATCAGAGCAGGCAGAGAAGTAGATAGGACATCTAATCCCCTACACCACAGAACCAGGGTAGGCGCCCTGACTATACAGTTCCCAGAGCATACTGTACTTCAGTTTCTATCACTTTCGATTACACTTGTAATAGCCTGGCCGGGGTCCGATTTCCTTCCCCAAATGTGGCCTCCATGGAGTCCTCCACAGGGAGGTTATGCTTAGCACTGTGTTCCCAGAACCTAATTCAGTATCTGGGATACAGTCAAAGCTCAATAAACATTTGAGGAATGAGCTGATGAAAAGAAATATGAAGGACTTTTCATAAGACATTAAAATTAAAAGAAATCTGCAAAGCATGAATGCTGTACTTCTTCAGGATATCACTCCTATATAATATATCATCACTAGGACCTTTTCAAGATGGGATGGGGGAAAAATATTGCTAACCTTTGGACCCAACCAGATCAGAATCTACTGGCATATTTCCACATGATACCAAGTTAATCCTCAACCTGGTTTCCTATCCCTCTTTCCTAAGACCCCCCACTTTTCCCAAGGAAGAGTTTCAAAAGCAGTGACATTCTATTCTATTCAGTGACTTCACTTTCTATTTCCTTCCCAATTTCCCAAGAATTCAAGTTTCCCTCCACCCTTGTGCATGAACACATGCATCAGCATCCACAATTAGGGGGGCAAATAACTGCTCCATGAGATCAACCGAAAACAGCAGGTTCACCCTGTCTAGTTCTGGTGCCCTAACAAAAATACCTTTATCCCTGGCATTTGTAATGCTGATGTCTGAGGAAGTGTCATAGCCTTGGTGGCTACAGTAATCATGTAAGACAGTTGCTGTTTCTCCACCATGAACAGACTAACGTATACTTGGTAAGAGTCATATTATGGCTTGTGCTTTTAAATGCTAGTGGTTTGTTTTATTTGGTGAGCCAGTTCTGAAGTCTGACTCCTATGCACCTCTTTGCCAGTAAACTTCTCCTTTTCTTTCATGAAAGGTCATCTCGTCTCACAAAGTCCTTGGGTCCTCAGCTCTGGACTATGGAGAGGGAATGATGCTGAGTCCCCCACAAGCGTCCCAGACTGCAGCCAGAGGTGAGGTGGGCATTCTCCACGGAGGTGGGTGTTTAAGCAGAAGAGCACTGACTGGTTATTTATGACTCCAGCAACACACAGAAAATTATGTCGGATAACGTTTAAAGTTCTTTCCTTTCCAACATCAGGATTCTGTTAGTCTGAATGGAGGATGCCAAGTGAAGAGTGTGTTCTCCCATTCATTCAACAAGTGTTTGCTGAGCACCTGGTCCATTTTGGGATTTATAGGAGGCTCTGGGGATATGACGGAGAACAAGACAGATGTGACTCCTGTCCTCATGGAGCTTACAATCTAGTGGAACCAACAGACGTTATTCAAGTAATCATAAATAATTGTAAAGTTACAGCTGTAATACGTGCAAGGAAGAAGTATGCGGTGCCATGAAGTCCAATAATAAGGGGATTGGACCCACTCTGGAAGGTTAGGGAGGCTTTCCTGAGAAAATTGCCTCTGCTCTCGCCTAGAAAAATACACAAATAAATGACCCTGTACTCAATTAAGCTACAGAATTTAAATATTTCAAGGCTTGTAGAATCACTTCTCCTTTAAGAGAAGCTCTGTAAAGGAACCGTTGGAAGCAACTGCCAACAACAGACATAGTAGGTGGAAATTAACTCCTCTATAAATAAGGAGATCAGAAGTTCAGTTAAGTAAGTTCAGCTGCACTCACTCAGCAGTGGAGACCCATGGCTATGCAGCCTGGTTTTTTAAATGCTTATCTCAGAAATATTGCACAACAATTGTCTTTTTTTCAGAGAGAGAGAGAATGAGTTTGTGGATTGTTCTTATGATGAATTCTGTCTTTTGATATAAAAGATATCAAAGGGAAGATAAAACCATGGTTGGTACTTAGTATTTGATGAGTGGGTTAATAAGTAAACAAATAAGAACAAGCTTTAACAAGAAATAATTTAAAATCTAATACTTGGGTTCAAAGAAATCAGTTCCACAAACGTAACATGGGGACTTTTCTTGGCAAATGTTCCTAAGTAAAAGCTTAAGGGGGTTTAATTATCTACATTACATGGGCTAAACAGTATTATGAAATGTCCTAAAAGCTAACATAAATGAAAGTTACATCAAGAAAACTACAGGGTCCAGTTTTCTAGAAATAGTCATCCCATCTACTCTTTTTTTTTTTTTTGCGGTACGCGGGCCTCTCACTGTTGTGGCCTCTCCCGTTGTGGAGCACAGGCTCTGGACACGCAGGCTCAGCGGCCATGGCTCACGGGCCCAGCCGCTCCACGGCATGTGGGATCTTCCCGGACCGGGGCACGAACCCGTGTCCCCTGCATCGGCAGGCGGACTCTCAACCACTGCGCCACCAGGGAAGCCCCCATCTGCTCTTTGTCAGGTCAACCCCGGAGGATTTGGGCTCAGTTCTAGATATGATCTTCTTCAAAGGGCATTGGTGAACAGGGAAGCATCAAGAAACTCATGCTGGGTGTATAACCAACGTGAAGTGGGGGATGACTGGAGGACTAGGGATGGGTGGCCAGAGAAGAGAGGACCTGAGAACTGCCCTCTGGCATCTGAAGGCCTGTCATGCGAGGGAGGAGCAGCTTGTGCCGTCCTGTCTTCAGGCCTGTTCCCAGCCAGTCAACACCTAGTTGGCTACTTGGCTCTAAGACTCTGACCCACCTTGACCAATGCTACCCACATGGGTCTGTGGGGCAATATGTTACTAGATATACCACAAAAAAGAGATATCGCAGTTAACTATACTTAGGTAAAACTGTACAAACAGGATTCCTTATAGCAGAATGTTTTGGAATATTCAAATGATAACATCATCACGAATATCCAAGATAGAAAGGTATATTCCAAGTTTCCCAATCTGTATTGAACTCAGAACTCTTTCATGGAACTAGTATCTTTCCACACATCCAAACACCCTGGAAAGACCTGTTCTAGACTTTTCTCTTTTCGCTAGGCTCAGCACTGAAATAGGTACATGGGGTCAGGAAACCAAAAGTTTAGACATGGTGCCTGCCTTCAAAGACAGCTTCATCCATAGGGAAGAAATATTGACACCAAGTCTGCACTGGATAACACTGAGGAGATTTCATGGGAGAAGACCACCTCACAGGTCCATTGGGTATTCATCTAGTATCCCATGGAGTAACATGGTACCATCCCTACTTTATGAGGTAGGAAAGGACTAAGCAGTAGACTTGTTACCTCTTACCAAAGACCTAGAACCTTGGGAAATCATGTAGCCTTTTTTGTAGACATTGTTCAACCCCCCAGACTCATCCATCTTTCTTAATACTCTCCAATTCCATCAAGCCAATTCATTACCAAGAAGTACTGCCACTCCCTCAAGGATATTAAACTGCTTAGAATTTTGTCAATGGGTGTCTCAAATTTACCAGCTCATTCTACCCACCCTGCCCTAGGACCTGTAGGAAAAGAAATCAGCATTCTATTCTGTTTAACTAGCATGACTTGCAACTTAATGGCAAGGCTGATAGAATGCTAGATTTTGATCTTTTCTTTGCTAAAGGATGGAAGAATAGTACTGAAGGACCCAGAAGACTGGTCCTTTTACTTCAAAGTATTGGGTAGAGGAAATAGGGCCACTGAAGTACCTTGTAACCTGGCTGCTGGAGACAACACGAGGGAAAGGGCCACACGCCTGAATGAATGTTTAGAAAAGAAAGAGACTGATGTAGGATGGGTTACAGGAAAGGTCATGGAGGTGGGAATTCAGGTCGATATTGGACAGACATAGAAGAGGAGAGAGAGCATAGAAAGTGGGATCTAGGGGTCTTGGAACATCTCCCAAAGCGTACCATGTTCTACACTTTCATCATACCACAATTTACATATAGATCCTTGTCGTCAACTTCTTGATCACCTAGCAACTTAGCTCCACCCTAATGGTCTCCCTCCACTTAACCGTAATAAATCACAACCTGTTGCTATGGAAAACGTGTGCCTATTAAAGAGGAAGATGTAATGCTGTGGTGAAACCTTCTCTTAAATAAAAACAAGAAACTGACTCGCTCCACCAGATTTCTTCCTAGAAATGAAAACATTTATAAAGGTTTCCTTGACCACTGAGGGAAGAAAAATGTGTTTATCACTCTGTTTAATCCCCACAGACTCAAGGATCAAACTTCCTGCCTCAGTAGATGTGATCCTCTGAAAGTAAAATTAGCCTTCCCTGGCAGAACGTGCTCATTGCTTTTCAAATGTGTACACTCTATCAGGGTTGTTATAAATAAGCTGTATCTTGATTTAGGACACATCAGCTACTGTTGCTATTTCAGTGCTGCCTTTAGCAGTCTAAGCTTTCTTTCATTGCAAGTAGCATTTACAGGAAAGAAATCGGTGGCTCAGGACTGCACACTTACCGGTCCCGAAGCTCTCCTCCCCACAAAGGGACAGTTTGCTTGCATCCATCAGATTCCCAAAAAACTTCCAGCCAGTTGGGGTTTCATACAAAGTGATCTTTGTAGCATTAGCCACCCTTCAAAGGCATGAAATCAAAGTTACATCACAGCAGGACTGCTAGCATAGCCATGTGAGGGATGGAAAACAGCAACCATTATTGTATCAAGGGTCTCATTTAGTATTCCTCAGAGGTACACATAATTCTAAGATTGGTGAAAAATCATATGAGAAAACTTGCACACAATGTGCTATTATATGTGGAGTCAGCGGAGGGGGGAAAGAGGACGAAGAAAGAATTAATTCAGGTCACTGAGTTTAACATTTTAGAAGAAGCAACAGTGGCAAAATGGGCAAGGCTGTTTGGGGGGCCATTTAAACCCACATGTTTTGGATATAGACAGTATTTATAACCATTCCATAGTGAATAAAAGAGTGATGTTTTGATGCACCTATAGTCATAGAGACATAGAATACTGGGTCTGGGAGGTCAGTATTTTACTGAGAAGGAAACAGGACCCAGAATGTTATGTGATCAGCCCGAGGTCACACGGCCAGGATGACCAATGCCTGCTATTCAGCTGCCCAGTCAGTGCTCCTTTCATTTCCCTGGAAGGCCCCCCAAGGACAGTGCCCAGTGCGGTCTCCCGTGTGCACCAGCTGCATACACATTGATGTATGGTCCCCTGTCCCCTCCAACATATCTTTTACCTCTCCCTATATTATCCTTAGCCTATTTGAAACCTTTGAGTGACTGTTTTTTTAAACCCTTGTCCTTTGAACAGGAAAAGTTACCTACATTTCATTTACTCTTTTAGTGAGATTTGCTTTCCAAAATGCTTGTCTTATCACTAGCAACACAATATCATATTTCAATTCTAATATTTGAGGAAAATTAGATCTACGATTTTGAAACCTGTGAAAGTACAATGAACTTTTTTCTGGGTAATGAGGTATTTTCCATTGTGATGCTATATGTGGATTATCAATTTTTTCAGAACTTGGAATTAAACTGTTTTGGATTACACAGAAGGTATTTCAGGACCTGATCAGTCTAATGTACAAGAGCGTGGCCACACACCAGCTCACGACTTTGGATGGAGGATGTGAAAGCAGAAGTACCAGATTCTAATTCTAGCTCTGATGTCGCTGTGGGGTCCCGGGCAAGACTGCTAACTACTCTTTTGGTTTCCTCCTCTTTAAAATAAGGACTGCTATGAGGATCAACTGAGATGGTGAATGTAAGAAGGTGCTGTGTCAACTACAAACTACTATATGAATATTAGCCATTACTTTGTTAGCTGAAGTCAGCACTAGTTCTGTAACACACACACACACACATACACACACACACACACACACACACAATAGAAAACTACTGTATAGCTCAGTGGTTGGGAGCAAAGGTTCTGGGTTCAAATTATGCTCCATCATTTACTAGCTGGGTGACCTTGGGCAAATTAGTTAATTTCTTTGTTCTTTTGTTTTCCCACCTGTAAAGAGAAGTTAAATATAGCATTTACTTCATGGGGTCGGTCTGAGAATTAAATGACTTAAAACATATCTAGTGTCTAGCATAAGGTAATGTTCAATTAATATTAATTATGATTGTAAGCGCCTAGATACATACATTCTGCTTTTCTCCCTGGCCTCGACCTTTTATTCATTCACTTGTTCTTTATCTATTCATTCAGGAAACATTTATTGGACACCTAACATGGTCTAGTTAATACTCTCCCTGGTTGGTCCTCATTTATAACTTATATTTTTCAGATGTTTTAGATGTGATCACGTAAGCTACCCTAAGGCCTTTGCAAGTGAGATGAAATACAATCAATCAATAAATAAGCAAGTCAGAGATATCAACTGTTTACTGTCACTGGTACTGCCTTTCTCAAAAACTGAATGCATTTGTTTTTAACTATTTTAGCTTTACGTTTACTCAGGTTTTAGATAAATGAACATTTACTATGCTTGTGTGTGTATGGGCATCTGACGGGGGCTGGATGAGGAATGTTTTTTGAAAGTTCTGCTGAAACACTGATCTTCCATCAAACTGCTCTTTCACCCAAACTCTGTGTACACTGCAAAGGGAAAGTGAGTCTCTAGAATGATGTCTTGACTACAACAAAGTGCTATCCATTCATTTATTCATTAACATTCAATCATTCATTTTTAAAAATGATGTGTGTGTGTGTGTGTGTGTGTGTGTGTGTGAGGCACACCATGATCAGGAAGAGTTTAGGACAGTGAATAAGATATTCTTTTCTCTGTAGAAGTTTCTAGTCTAACAGGGCAGATAGTCAAGTAAACAGGTTATCAGGACACAGTGTGATAAGGGCCAGGATGGAAGAAATGCAGGGTGCTAAGGGAGCACAGAGTGGGGACAACCAATCCAGAAAAAAGTTCATCCATTCCTTCATAAAATAAACACTTCCATAGCACATACTATGCATCAGATGCCCTAGCTGAAAAGGGAAGAAGGATGTTCCCAGCACTGTGAAGGGCCTGGCGGGAGCCAAGGGAATGGAGAGACGTACCGGTCCAGGGCACCACTGGTGGGCATGCTGCGTGCAAAGCCGCGGACCCCGGTTTGCTGGAAATATGGAATGCTGAAGATGTTAGCAGCAATGACAGCCACGGAGTCTGAAGGGTTCACAAAGAACCCACGCTTGCCCAGAATCATGTTTCGATCCTTTGGGAGAAGGGGAATTCAAAGGAAGATCTCTTAATCAAAGCGCTGAAGGAACCAAACTATCTTACATGGAGGTTTTATAAAAGTTAAAACTATGATACATTTATTCATACTGACTTCTAAACACTGGACTTTATTCCTAATGGATCTGTACAGCACCACTGGGCCAATGGCACCTCCGTGCCGAAGAGCTAAAACTGTTCTAAATTAAAGTGCGAGCACGAACTCCTTCTGGGCCGAATCCTCTCTTCTCCCTCCAGAGGCCAGCTGACTGTAACCTCCTTGACCTTTTCCAAACTCTGGAACTAATCACCTCTCTTCTCTCCCCAAAGAGAGGAGAGATCACAATGAGAGGAAATATGGGCTCTTTAGGGTCTGGTAGGTCTACCAGGCATCCTTCAAGGAACAAAGCAGATTTCCTCAAGGAAAGGCTTCTAAATCTTGGGCCCTCCGTGTGGTGCAGGTCCCAACAGAACATGCTGCCACCTCACTGCTCTCCTGGTGCCTGACATACTGGAAGTACTCAAGTAACTGAGAGTATGGAGGGAAAAACTCCCATCATGCACTGCCACAGAAAGATGCATTGCAAATGATGTCTGCTAGGGACCCTTTTAATTTCCCCAAATTTTGATATCGGAAAATCTCTTTTTAGGAAACAATGAATTCTAGATGATGTTAAAGAATAATAGCAACCACCAAAATATATTTTCGACGAAGTAAATATGTGTAGTGTTTCCTATCTCTGAGATATCAAGTATACAAACCTAGGACAGTTTCCCTCCTCGTCTGTCATATACTCACCAATGTAAATAAAAGTACGTGTTCATTTAAAATATTAATTGTAGCTAAAGAATAAAATGTTAATTCTCTCATTATAGTTTCATCTTTCAGCTAATGTGAATGAACAGGTGGGTATATTATAAGGCCAAGACCCTTTCCAGAGATTAAGTAGCTAGCTGCTCATTTAGAGCAAAAACCTACCTCAGGACAGGGACCTAGAACCCAACTAGTTCATGAAGCACCAGTCATGACATCATAACCAGGCCCCAATTACCCTGCCCCTCTTAGCAGACATTAAACACATGAGTTCCATTTCAAGGACTCATTCTGTTCAAGAGGGTCTTCTAATAATTGAGCCCTGACTCCAGTTGCAATGAAGGAGGTTGACTGGCAATCCTAGGCCCACAGGGCCTGGTAGAAGCAGTCTGCTTTTTCCCCGTCTTTAGGATCAGGCCTGACCTGCATCAGAGTTCACTTAAAAACACTTGTACCCACCCCATCTCCATCAAAGGCAGCCCCAAAATCATGCTCTCCTGTCTTCATAGTCTCCACCAGGTCAGCTGCATAGGTGAGGTTGGGGTCAGGGTGGTGGCCTCCAAAGTCCTCCAGGGGAACACAGTTAACTGCTGAGTTTGCGGGGGCTCCGAGTTCTTCACAGAGGATCTTCTTCACATACGGTCCCACAACTATGCAGAGCGTGAAATAAAGAACCAGAAAATAAAACTTACTACAGGAGGTGAGGACTTACTACATAAGGTGGAGGTGTTCTAGGGAGAATGGCAAAGAGAACATGCAAACTGTATTCAAGGGCTTGTGGGGAGACAAGTCTGGAGTAGAAAGTTCTACAAACAGGAATATTGAGAGATTGGGTTGGAAAGGGTGAGGCCATTTATTGAAGGAAAGAATGGGGGAAGGGAAGGGAGAGAACCATTATGAAGGCCCTGCTACACACCTGGGCCAGGTGCTTCTCAACTGTTTTCTCACTCAGTCCTTCAAAAAAGGCCCATGAGGTGGTACAGCTTAGTGCTTGAGAACCTGGACTCTGGAATCAGAGTGTCTGGGTTCAAATGTCAGCTCTGCCAATTATTGGCTGTGCCATTTGGGGAAAGCTATTTAATCTCTTTGCTGTGCCTCCGTCTACCCCACCTGCAAAAGGAGGATAATAATAGTAGCTACCTAACAGGGTTGATGTGAGAATTAAATGAGTTAATAGATATGAGGCACTGAGAACAGTACCAGCACACATTTTACAAATTTTGTATTACGATTATTTCCTCCAATTTATAGATAAGAAAACTGAGGTTCTGAGAGGAAGCTATTTGCCCAGACTTACACAGCTAGTAGGAGGGGGAGCTAGGATTCACAGCCCTGATCCTTCTCCTCTGTCAAGCTATCCGAAAAACGGATCAAAAGAATACAGACAAACGAACAAAAAACAGTAACAATGAACAACAGGAAAAACCAGTCACATACATTACGGTGATACTTAGTGTAACGATCAAGAATGTTCATCTCTAAAATGCTGAGAATGTTTTTTCACCAAGGAAGGTACCGACACCAGTATATGCCACAGAGGTCAGAACAGTATAGAATACGTGTCTCCCATTAGGGGCCTCCCGTTAAGGAGGCTACTGACACACCGCAGAATGAGGCCGAGGCAGCCAGGGCGGTGAGGGGTATAGCAACTGAGGCTTTTGAGGAACAACTTCAAGGCCTGGAGAAAGAAGTCAGCTTCGTGACCAGTAGCGACTAGCAAATACCCCATCACAGGCTCCATTCTCAAGCCAGCCCAGGCTTCTGCTCATTCCCCTAACGTGACTTCTATCTTTCAGCTTTCATGCATTTGCTACAGCCAACTGCCTCAGCTGGGAATGACCATCACTTGACTCTCCACCACCCTACGTCTTTCTTTCATAAAAGATGAGTTGGTTGCCACTTTTTCCAGGAAACCTTTCTTGATACCTTTGATCAAACTGTGCCTTTTTCCACACCCCAAGGAGAATACTTGAAATTCTACCTAACCCTCATTTTGCTGGCCCGGCAATGGTTGGTTTCTTACCTACCTCATCTCTCCAAGCATCGCAAAGCTCTTTGAAGAGAGTCTCCACTGAACCCCTGCCTACCCCCAAGCATACATGTAGTAGCTACTCAATACCTGTCTGTTGAATGCTTTGAAAAGTCAGAATAGCCTTTGTCT
Organism: Mesoplodon densirostris; assembly: GCF_025265405.1. Lineage (NCBI taxonomy): Eukaryota > Metazoa > Chordata > Mammalia > Artiodactyla > Ziphiidae > Mesoplodon > Mesoplodon densirostris. Next base: position 56,117,901 of record NC_082662.1, on the reverse strand, counting down.
GAATCAAGAAGGACACCCATTCTATGGGACTCCAGAGGCAAGTTAGGACCCAATGGGAGAAGTTCCCGAGACAGAAGATTTCAGTCTACCAGGAGAAGTTTTCTAACTGTGGTTTTGCAGTGTAACAGAAGGCCCTGACAGCACCATGGAAAGGGTTCAAGCACAGGCAGAGAGTCTTCCACAACCAGGCAGGCAGATGGATTCCAACACCAGGGAAAATCCCTGTGACTCAAAGAGTCTAAAATAGTAAATTATTACAAAACAAATAAACTCAAGTGCTCAGGAATTCCCTACATGCAAGAGAACCTCATGGTTCTGGTTCGGTGACAGCTGCTCTCTCTACTGACCTGGCCACTCAACCCACAGAGGAAGAAGAGGGAGAGACATACATCCTGTTGTTCCTGAATTTAATCCTCAGCCTGCTCTGGTCATCTTCTAAGTAAAGGCGTATGTGGGAGCAGGCAAGTGGGGTGTGGGGCTCAGGAGGACGTTTATCGCATCTAACCAACCACAGGCTCCCTCGGAAATAGATGGGGGCATTTAGGAAGAATGTAAGGCATCTTCTGAGGGGGAGGGAGAGTACACAAAAATAGTTGCCTGTTACTCAAAACCTGATGCTTAATGTGGAAACGCTGACCTTCACACTACCTCACCACGGGGAATTTTTCCTGCATACAATTAGATTTTTATCTGCGTGAATATTACTCTGAAATTTTTGCAACGTAACTGTTTAAAAACCGTCAAACAGAGAGAGTCTTAAGAAAAGGTTTATTAAAGCATCATAATACACAAAGTCGAGAGCTGCTTCATGTCTTTGAGGGAAGGGAACAGAAAACAAATGGCTCCATACCTCCATGCATGGCGTCTATACGGATCTTTAATCGGTTTGGACCAGAAAGCAGTTCTTTCAGTGCATTGAAATCAAAGATGCTTCTCAGCATCGTAGCATAAGCTTCCACCGAATCCACAATTTCCACTGTGAGAACAAGCAACATTAAAGATGGAGGAACTAAACACATTTAGAAATATTCTCCTCTGAAATGATCATATTGCTGTAAACGTGCAATTGCTATTTTAAAAAGACATTTATGGAGCAGCTCCAATGTGCCAGGGCCGTTACATGATCTCTTATTCAATATTAACAAATTTCCTGAGAGGTAAATGTTATCAGTTCTATTTTATAGACGAGCAAGTTCAAGTTCTGAAAGATTAAGTAACTTGCCCACACAGCTGGGATGGGGCACAGAGGGAATTTTGACAGAGTTTTGCCTGATGCTAACCTCTGTTCTGCTGCCGCGTTGGTTCCCTATCAGTCTCCATGAGAAGTGTATTTTGGTGTCAAAAAATAACAGAAAATGTAACACCTACTTTATTTTACTTTTTCCAGACCCCTTGCCGTCAAGACATATTAGTAAAAAGCAGAGAAAATAATTTTTAATGAATCACTTTTCACATGCACTGCTAAAGGAATAAAACAAATGTAAGAACTAAGTATTGTTCTTGTTGTTGAATTTTCACAGGTCTGAACATTTTCAAAACATGAAATGTTTAAGAAGTTCTCTACTGGTGTTTTCTAAACCCTAAGAATGTCTTCAGAATGTACCAAAGCACCCTTTCCTCTTTGTTGGGATGCAACTGTCAGCTCCTTATGGGTGGGTTCAAACAAAAAATGCCTCCCATAAACTTGCAGCCCAGAGGAAAGAATACATGTTAGAGCAAAGCTGAAACGCAAGTCATGTTGCTAACCCATCTCATCCTCATTTATTAATATGAATAATTTTTTTTTTTTTTTTTTTTTTTTTTTTTTTTTTTTTGCTGTACGCGGGCCTCTCACTGCTGTGGCCTCTCCCGTTGCGGAGCACAGGCTCCGGACACACAGGCTCCGCGGCCATGGCTCGCGGGCCCAGCCGCTCCGCGGCATGTGGGATCCTCCGGGATCGGGGCACGAACCCGTGTCCCCTGCATCGGCAGGCGGACTCTCAACCACTGCGCCACCAGGGAAGCCCTAATATGAATAATTTTATAAACATTTATTCCATCAATTATTGTCAAAACTTGGCATTCAACAACAAAATGTTTACCACAGCTGCTACACAGGGAGTTTCAATTTAGCCCCCAAAATGGTCTAAGTTGATTTTACTGAAAAGGAAATCAAAGCCCAGGCTTTGGAATCATTCACACCTGTGTCTGAATCCTGGCTTACCACTCACTGACTATGTGACCTGGAGCCCGTTACTTAAGCTCTCTCAGCCTTTGTTTCCTCATCTGGAAAAAGTGAACACTGACAGTGCTGCCCTCACAGGGCTACTGTAAGAATAAAATGAGATAATGCATGTGAAGAGCTTGGCACATAATAAAAGCTCAATAAAAGATAGCTATAAACATGATCTTACAGGTCTTCTCCTCAAGGCCGTTCGTTTTATAGGTATGGAAACTGAAGCCGAGAGATTTGGAAACAACTCACCCAAGGTCACACAGCTGATCCCCAGCAGGGCCCAGAGAGCCCAGGTCTCTAGACTTCCAGACCTGCTAATTAATGCATGCAAAGCTTGGTGACCACAATCTTTCCAAAGATAAAGACCCATGTTACTAAAACCTTGAAAGGCAAATCCCTCAAGTTGGAACTAGGAGTGGGCAAGAGAGGAGAAGAGTAAACATGCCTGTGAAGGGTTTGAACTTGTTTTCCAGGTCAAACTGCTGCTTTCCCAGAACCCCAAGGTCTACATGCAGGTCAGGACAAATTGCATAGTCTTGGATTGTCTTGCTGATTTGGAAAATTTTATCAGTTATTGCTTCCGGGGCAGGACCTGGAAATCAAACAGCAAACAGTGGGTCATTTTGTACAGTTGACATGGAAATACAAAGGACACAAAGCTCATCAACTCCTCTTTACTAGCACATCTGCCATGCCACCATTCAAGCAGCAAAGTATCGGAATTTTCTAAAAGGAAATATTATGTTACTGATCATTCAAGCACAGCTCCTCATACTCAGGTACAGCAAAATGAGAAGCATCTCATTTTCACCAAAAGGAAACAAAAAGCTCCCTTGCTAAGGATCAGAACCGGAACCCTGACCTCCCAAGGCCTTGGTTATCAGTTTGTCCTACAGAACATAAAATTGGCTATACTCAAAATGACAGCAAACTCACCTCCATTGGAAATGTTGAATTTGATTCCAAAATCTCCATTGGGTCCTCCTGGGTTGTGGCTGGCTGTCAGAATGATCCCACCAATGGCTTTGATCTTTCTAATGATGCAGGATACAGCAGGGGTGGAGAGGATTCCATTCTGTCCAATAACCAAGCGACCAATCTAGGAGAAGAAATCCAGAACACACACTTTAACGTTAATAAATCCAGAGCTACTGCACAGAAATGCCAGAACAGCCAGATGGACAAAGAAATATTCTACTGGACAAGAAAAGATGTCCTTTAATGAACATCTAACAGCTTGGGTTAATAGTATTATTATATCGAAGTAGAGTATTTTATTGCTGTTTTTGAGTAATATTATTATTGAAGTAGAATCAGCATTGCTGAACAAAGCCATTCCTTCAGATAGCTTTTTGGGACTTTGTAGTGTATGATCCAGGGATGCTGTAAGGCTTTGGCAAGAAAACAAAATACAGCCTTTCCAGACTAGGTTCATAATTTGGATACATTAAAAATTTGTGAGAAAACCCACATTTTTATCCACTATAATCATACTTTCAATCCACATTGGGAAAGAGAATATAAATTTAACTAGTTAAAGGAATTCTAACCCAAACAGAAGGCTTCTGTAAACTAAAATATCTGGCAAAGTAAAAAGGGCAAATTTTACATGAAGAAATGTTACAAAATGTATCTCATAAATTTATGTTTCCATTCAAGCTTGGATTTGGGGGTTCCTCAAAGCAGGACACACCTACCCATGCTAGGGTATACCTGAGCTACCTCCTGGGCCTAAGGCAGGGAATGCTGGGAGTGTTACTGGGTAAACCAGCCAGAACACCTACATGAAAGAGCTACAGGTGGTTCTTCTGTTGCGTTCTTAACTCACCTTCCCATATCTCTCACAGATGGTATCAGGACAGCTCCTTTGCTAAAATGAGAGTAATTTATATCTGTTTCAACACGACGCAAGTTGGAAAAGAAGGAAGAAGTTCTGTTCGTTCCTCTGACTAGAGAAGATGTGACTGCTACATGAAAAGATTTAAAAAACAAGGAGTTTGTGCCCTTCCTCCATTCTCCCCGCTGAAAGAAGGAAGGGACGAGGATGTTTTTAAGTTTTCCAGTTGTTATTTCTTCTTGCCCCACCCAACATAAACATGGTTGAAGAAATGACTTGATGGTGGAAGATGCGTTTCTAATGTTGAAAATGCCAATGAGATACCTGGATTCCCTGAGGAAGTTTTTCTGGGACTGTTAGCTTTGCCACCTTCCCGCAGGTCACTAACAGCTTGACTGCCTTATAATTAACTCTCTCCACTACCAACCACCTCTCAGGAGGCAGCCACTTCATTGCAGGCACATCTTGGATCTCATGTGTCTCTCTCTGAACAATTTCTGTTATCCTAATATATTTCTTATGTTCTGCCTCCCTGAGGAAGTGGTAGCTCCCTGACTCAATACAGTGGTAATGGTAACATCTCACCCTTCCAGCAGCTTCCGGGTGTGGTTCTGATGAAAATAAAAGCCTATGGCTGAGCAGTTCCATAATTTCGTTGAGAGGAGCTTACAGATGGCAATTTAATTAGCCAGAGTGGCTGGTGGAGTTATCTGAAAACAGTGTTTGCCCATCAAGCACGCTGACTTTTACTTGGATTCTGTATGTTCTTAATGTGGAAGGGGAAACTGATCAATGAATATTAAGCTATGCCACCCAAGTCACCCCTTAATTCTACCACTCCTTATGGAGAAATCTGCAGTCAGGAATGGTCCAAGACTGAGAGGACTATATCAGAAGGTAAGAGTAAGAGAGAAAGTCAAGAGAAGCAAGGGAAGTCCATGGTAGGTTCCTTCTCCTGAGCCCAGGAATAGGTACAGCTGGCCAAAATATTCCCTTCCAGAGCAGACTCTTTTCCACGAATTATTCTCAGCAATATTAATCCTCAACGTGATACTGGGGAGATATTACTCTATTATCTTCCTCCCCTTAAGGATGTCTGGAGCATTGTAACAGCTCCTGACTCAACTTTCCCTGCCTCTCTCCCACCTGTACCTCCCTTGCCCTACCCTGGCTGAATCTATCTGACCTACTCAGGCCCACCTAGTTCATCTTTCTAAACCATAGTTCTAACTGTGTCCCTCCCCTACTCAAAAACCTTCCCTGTACCATATGATCCAGAAATTCCACTTCTAGGTATAGACACAAAAAGAAAGCAGGGAGCTTCCCTGGTGGCGCAGCGGTTGAGAGTCCGCCTGCCGATGCAGGGGACACGAGTTCGTGCCCTGGTCTGGGAAGATCCCACATGCCGTGGAGCGGCTGGGCCCGTGAGCCATGGCCGCTGAGCCTGCGCGTCCGGAGTCTGTGCTCCGCGACGGGAGAGGCCACAGCAGTGAGAGGCCCGCGTACCGAAAAAACAACAACAACAACAACAACAACAACAAAAAAAAGAAAGCAGGGACTCAAACAGATATTTGCACACCCATGTTCACAGCAGCATTATACACAATAGCCAAAAGTGGAAACAACCCAAATGTCCATTAAAAGATGAATGGATAAACAAAATGTGGTATACACATACAATGGAATATTATTCAGCCTCAGAAAGGAAGGAAATTCTGATACATGCTACAATATGGATGTACCTTGAAAACATTATACTAAGTAAAATAAGCCAGACACAAAAGGACAAGTATTGTATGGTTCCACTTATATGAAGGACACAGAACAGGCAAATTCACAGAAAGTAAAACCAAAGTTGCCAGGGGCTGGGGGTGGGGGGAAGAGAATGGGGACTTCTTGTTTAGTGGGTACAGAGTTTTGGATGAGATGATGAAAAGGTTCTGGAACTAGATAGTGGTGATGGTTGCAGAACATTGTGAATGTAATGAATACCACTGAATTGTACACTTAAAAATGGTTAAAACAGGGCTTCCCTGGTGGCACAGTGGTTGAGAATCTGCCTGCCAATGCAGGGGAAACGGGTTCGAGCCCTGGTCTGGGAAGATCCCACATGCCGCGGAGCAACTAGGCCCGTGAGCCACAACTACTGAGCCTGAACGTCTGGAGCCTGTGCTCCGCAACAAGAGAGGCCGTGATAGTGAGAGGCCCGCGCACCGCGATGAAGAGTGGCCCCTGCTCGCCGCAACTAGAGAAAGCCCTCGCACAGAAACGAAGACCCAACACAGCCAAAAAAATAAATAAATAAACAAATGCGGGGTTTAAAAAAAAAAAAGAATTTAAAATTAAAAAAAAAATGGTTAAAACAGCAAATTTTGGGGCTTCCCTGGTGGCGCAGTGGTTGAGAGTCCGCCTGCCGATGCAGGGGACACGGGTTCGTGCCCCAGTCCAGGAAGATCCCACATGCTGTGGAGCGGCTGGGCCCGTGAGCCATGGCCGCTGAGCCTGCGCATCCGGAGCCTGTGCTCCACAACGGGAGAGGCCACAACAGTGAGAGGCCTGCGTAACGCAAAAAAAAAAAAAAAAAAAAAAAAAACCAGCAAATTTTGTTAGGTATACTCTACCACAAAAAAGAAAATTAAAAAAAAAAAAAAACCTTCCCTGGGTCCCAAGTGCCTACCAACTTAGAGATACCCCTTGATCCTGCACTGGGAGTCCTTCACCAAGCAGCCTTTCCTGCCCTTCCTCCTGGCCCTCCACTCCCTTCTGTAAGACTCACATCCTGCTGCCAAGCTGGATACCTCACTCTCCCCGCAACCCCACATTTGATAGTTAACCATGACAGGGAGCAAACTTTAAAGTATTCCTTTTAATTGAAAATAGGGCCTGGTGTTTTCTTATGTTTCACACAAAAACAAACAAAAAAACAAGTTCCATTTTCTTTGCTCTGCCAGTCATACACACAGGTTCTATTCTCATTTCTAAAATTATCTCTAGGTTTAAAGCTCGGGGGACTGAATGAGATACCCGTACTATAAACGGGGCTCCACCAATGTTTTATTTTGCACATTAAAATTGCCTGTAAATGCAGACAGCTCTGTGCAAATAAAAACAAAGGCAGAGTGTATTCCATTATCCATAAATGTACCAGATAAAACTGTACTAAAGGGGAGAAATGAAATGATCTCCATGTAGCTCACTAGGCTGAGAAGCTCTCCTAGAATCGGCTCATGGGTGGAGTGGGTATTGACAAAGCTGAGGAAGGAACACTGACTTCTACCAAAATCTGTGGCAATAAATTTTCTTTCCTTTAGATTGCCTCCCTAAAGTTCTGCCCACAAAGGGATGTTAAAATCGTCAGAATTTAGGATATGTTAGAAAAAGAATTCAAACTATATAGGATTTGATAGGTTTTATCAGATGAAAGTGCTTTATGAGTCCACTAAACGTTTTATGTAAGTCAGCTGGGTAGTGTGACTGTTTTAAATGCAACACTATTTTTAATGAGGAATGTCCTTGAAAAGACTTGAAAATATTGCTGGGGCTGTCACAGCTCTAACAAATAGGCAGTTACCATATTTAGTCAATTATTATCACTTAATTGTATAATTTAGCAAACCTTCAGATGGTAAATCTGAGAAAGTCTATAGCGTCTGCCTCAATTACACATTCCTACCACGTCTTCCACATCCTTCCGCTTTGCACAAAAATGAAATGAAGCCAAATATATCACAGCAAAGGGGACAGTGTACCAGATCCACTCAACAATCTAGATATATTCGGAGAAGTAATGTTCCATTCGTTCTCCCCCAAAAGATTAAAAGCATCTTAATACCGTTCGTTCCCTTTGCAGCTCTCCTCAAAGGTGAAATTGATAGCATGTCACATTTTATCTTAAAAATGTGTATGTGTCATAATTTCATATTTGAGTACTTTATCAGCAAATTTTACATGAGAGGCATTCACATTCTGAAACTGGGTATAAAGGAAACCTCACATAAACAATAGGATCTACAAACTCTTCTAAATTTGATAACGTATGCTTTTTTTAAATTTGGCTTTTGCAATCACACCTTCTTAGTGTTGTTAAAACAGACTGAAAATGAATGCCCAACACATTTGGCTACAATGCTAAATTTTTATGTTCTCAGAATCAGAATTGCTTCCAGAAAGGAAATAAAACAGATTTTTAAAATTTATAAGTACTGAAGGACTGTGTGCTCCAAATTATTGCTAAGTGTAATCTAAAATCTAAAAATATATTTTTGGTCCCAGAGAGGAATTTGCAGAGCAAAAACAGCAATGTCCTGATGCCTGCCTTCCTGGATATCAGTAAGGCTGTGCAAATTGTTAGATTATCAAGATCAATGCTTCCTGGTGCAAGATTCCTTCTGATTTGGTTAATTCAGTCAACACAGTTTTTCATGATGCCGAGCTTTAGCAGAGCCTCCATACATTATAATCTTACAGGAGTTATTATCTCTACCCTGCTGCACAAATTCACCACACACAGGGCTTCTTTGTGTTCAAGGTCATTATAAGTGAGTTCCCCTGTTACAGGTCCTCTTGGAAAGCTCACACCTAACATTTTCCAATTCCCTCCTAGCATTTCTGCACAACTACCAGGATCTACAAATAACAGCGTGCCCTGGCTTTTGTTTTCCTGTTTGACAAGTGACTGAACTTCAACAAGGAAGCCATTGAAAGAAAACAAAATCTTCTTCTCTCCGCTGCTCATTAGAGCCTCATACACAGGACAGAGTGTCCCTCAAAACTAGTTAGAATGTAGATAAGACAGCTTAAGGCTGGGGTATGCTTTGAATGTCTAAAAGCAACAGGTACTTTTTCAAGCAACAGGCACAGAGCACAACATAAGAAATTAAGCTTACATTCCCATATCCCAATGTTACTAATGTAATTTCAGGGATAATATCACAATATACAATCTCTGAAGTCACAAGGAAACTTAATTGGATGTTAGTAGCATTGAGGTGTTTACAATATACAAATCTTTGTACTTGTGTATATTTCTGCAAAATTAAGAGGTTATGTGGAGAGCCAGAAGCATAGCAATACTTATCGTATACCAACCCCATTGGCAGCTGCCATCTGCACTATTGTCTCTATTGCTGATTTATTAAAATACCGCCCATCTCCACCAACCACAAGTGAGGATCCCTGGCGATCTTTTAGGTCTATGGAAAAGAATACACTCTGGATGAAATTCTCCAGATAGCATGGCTTTGCCTCAAAATAATAGGTTTTCTTCCGTAATCCACTAGTTCCTGGTTTCTGGTCGTAGTAGGGAGCTGTAGCAAAAGTCAACAGAGGGAGGGGACCTTCTTCCATTTTTCTGTATTTCCCAGAAATCCATTCATCAGAATCACTCATCTTTCACCTCCAGCAGTTGGCTCAGCGAGGGTTCCCAGAAAGCAGTCAAGGGTCCCCCAAATAGTCTGTCCAAACTGAAGCTGCAACAGTGTTGGCCGAGTAAGTAAAATAGAGGTCTTGCCTGGAAGATCACTCTCAATGAGGAAGCAGAGTTAATTCCTGTTGTCGTCACCCCTTGTGAAAAAGTTAAGGACCAAACACCCACCCACATCCACAGATCTTCAAAGTTGTTTTGCTGAGGACAGTCTGCCCACATAACCAAGCCAAATACCCTTCAATTATTTTTGCCTCGTTTCCCTGTTAGGGTGGAGATGGGTCCAGAGGGTGTTGCATGCAGCAGACTTCAGTTACAAACACCAGGTGGCCTCCAGACTCCACTCTCAGAGCCAGACAAAGACGGAGCAAGTGCAGTCCTAAGATGCAGGATCACTAACAAGACACCCTGGTGTGGCTCCCACTGCTACTGACACCCCTTAAAACAGAGCCTCTCTGGGCAGTCATCACTGAGAAGGCCATCTGCAGCTAAAGTTGTTCCAGGCCATCTCACAAGTTAAAGGTCAATCTTAAAATGGAAGTGAAGGATCTCAGTTACCTCTGGTTTCCTTTTATCACTGTCATTTTGATACTTAAGTATTTGATACTCAAGTGATTTTTTTTTTACTTCCCACATGCAATCCCAGTTAGAAGGAAGAAAAGAATCTAACAGAACAGATTTATTCACTGGCCACCAAAGATTTAACAAAAAAGTATTCAGTTCTAGAAGAACAGAGATTCACAAATATGCCCTGAATGACCAACAGCTTGGTCATTCCCTTGATCTTATAGAAAGGTAGGGATGGAGATGCACCAAATCCTTGAAAACATAAGCAGAATAGTGTGTGTGTGGTAGGGGGATAGGGAAGTAAGTTTTTCTGAATGCATGAGGCTTGACCAAGTTATTATTTGGAAAAATAATATGAACATAAGATTAAAATTTGTATATTCATATTCTCAGTTTTAAGTAGACTTGACTTTTAAGAAAACATTTTTAGTGAAGCAGTTTAAGTCCTTTGCATTTGAAGAACCTAAGATGTTTAAAAACGTTCTACCTCATCCCATTTGATCCCTGAGATTTTATTAATAATCTATTTCAGTACATACATGTTGTGTTCTTTATCTGGCTCAGCAAATGTTGTCAATTACGAAGCTCCATTGTCAAGGTTTTGGTGAACTTGTTAACAAGGCTTAAAAAGTAAATCAGGACTAGTTACGCCACGTTTGGGGAGTTTGATGTGCACATAAAAGTCAGGTTTTCAAGGGAAAAGTAGTAATCTCTTCAGAAACAATATCTGAGTATTTTTCTACTAATTTGTCAAGCCAGGTCCAAAAGCAGACAGGCCCTGAGATCAGCAGACTGCCCTCTGTGAGGCAAGAATGTCTCTGTGCTCCAGGGGCTACGCATACTGGACCAGGAGAGCTAACGGGCTCATGAACAGAAAGCAGGCCACTACCAAGGAAGCCTAGTCTCCTTCAAATGGCAAACGGGGCTGGCCCACCTGAAAAGAGGACCTCGAGACATAACATTATAACAATTCACAGGACATATCTATTAAGCTGAAAACCAGTCAGCCAAAAGACAATTGCTTTTTATAGCTTATTTTTCCCTCTTATTTCAATTTTAAAACTAAAACTCTTATGAAGTAAGCTTCCTTTATGAACAGTAGTTTACACACCCAATGTTTTTCAACTTACTACAAATGCATTTTTTTAATTCACATTTTTTAAGTTCCGTGGCCAGTTTTCTCTGGTTTTAGATAGGCTCGCAAATTATGCCAGTCTATGTGTCTTGACATATTTAATAATAGATCCGCATTCATGAAATATCAACTCAACAGTCTTTTCACTGGGAATAACAGAGCAACCAACCATGTAATTGGTAGTGTCCTTAACAGGGTCTTGAAAGCCCAGCATAGATTCAGGGACACTTCGTTGCAAAGGGGCTCCAATATCCCCACTAAAGTGTCTCTGCCCACACATTCCAGCATGTTCTCTGTTGGTGATCGACCGCTCTCTCTCGAAGCTCTTTCTGAAGCCAGAACTAAAAGGGTAATGTTTTGTTGGGGGCTTTTCCCACACATTCACTTATTTTATTTACAGTTTATGGTCAATGCAAATCAATTCCGTAAAAATGAGAAATGATGAAGAATCAAGGCATAACTATGAAAATTCAAAATCGATAGATGTTCAACACAAAAAAACCCACAAGCATCAAAATGGGTTTGTTTGCAGCATAAGATCCAACAGGTGTTATTTCAAAGGATGGCAAATGCTTGCTTTTTTTTTTTTTTAAAGACAGTGGCCACATCATATACTAGAACACCTCAGCTTAGCAATGTGTTTTCATATGAACTAAAATTTGTTTCTAAAAATATTTTTCACATTGAAACTGTTGTAAGAGCTACACTTCTCCAGGATTAAGCCTGTTCCTAGGCCTAGTACCAGTTTCTAACCACCTAAAAACTGACTGATACAGAAAGTATTCCAAACGTAAGTATTCTGATTCTTAAAGGTTAAAAACATATATTCTAAAGTAGTTTAGAAGAATCACTGCAAACAATAATGCTGGTACTCTTCCACTCCTAACTCCCCAAATAGCTGATGTGCCACTTTGGGGTTCATTATCTGATGGCCTCTCACTTTCAAGGTTTTTAAATACACCTCCCAGTGGAACATCTTCATATTTAAAACATTATTGAACACAAATGGAAATAGACAGCAGTGTTTGAGCACTGAGAAGTCCTACCTGTGAAACCTGGGGAATCAGGTCACTAGGTGAACCCAGCGCCCCCTTCCTGGATGGGAATGTCTGTGTGGGCACATACACTTTTTAACTTCACTGTATGTGAGCCAGCTTTACGGCGAGGTATGGACTGGAAAAGACCCCATCTCTCATGGCCCTTGCACATGCCAATGAATATCCAGCAATTTAAGTGCACATCAAATCTAAGGCTCCGAAGGAGAGAGTTCTGTACCCCAAAATGAAGAGCAATGTTTTCACCAACTACATGTGTCAGCATGATGTTTGTCAACATACAAAAAAACTAAACCAAAAAGATATAATCCTTGCCCTAGAAAAGCTTCTGTTCTAAAGATGGGCCTGAGTCATAATTTTATGGACACTATAGAATTCAACCCCACATAAAAATATTACCAGAAGCAGCAATGTTAGATGGACTGTGAAGTGTGGTCAAAAAGAAGAAGCATTAAAAACATTAAGCTTCCGAAGACGCTCAGACTAAGTGGGCTGGCTATTAAGAAACTCATTTGTCTGAGCTCTCCAGCAAAGGTTGAACTTCATCTTCGGAAACATTACTGTCGAGCATAGCGAACCCAATTTGGCCTAATGAATTCGCCTGCCTTGCCAGTACTCCTTCACAATGACACAAATTACATTTAAACCATGCAGGGGATTTAAGGATTATTCCCTTCAGACAAGGAACTTTCATACTGGTCTTGGGTCCAATCAATTTCACAATGGCAGAGTTATGAACCCCTTCGCTCCCAGCCTCGCAAAGGCCCCAGCTCCCACTCTGATCAGCAATGATGCCTTCCTAGCAGAACACAGCAGAAACTGAAGACTTGCCAATCCTTTATTCATTCTATCTTTCTTTCTTTTTTGCCATTCACAAATATTTACTGGGTTACTAACTGCTGTGCCCCAGGGCCAGTGGGAGGGCTGGACCCAGGGCCTGAAAAGGTTCACCTCTTCACACCAAGAATTACTCTTTAGAAAATGCCACAGGTGTGGGCATAGTGGATAGAACTGGTAACCCTTTCTCTCAGCACAAGCACTAGAAAGAAAGCGACTAACTGGGCTAAAAGCAGCAGGGGTCATTAGAGCCCCAGCCCAAAGCCCTGCACTTGCGACAGCTGCAGGGGCCTGCCTGAGTGCTTGGGGTGTTTGACCCCAGTGACAGGAAACAAAAGCTGAGAAAAGTCATTCATTTCTCCAACCAACAGTAAGTAGGCATGTAGTGAATGCCAGCCCCAGGAGAGGCACTGCAGGATAATGCAAAAACCACAGGTTCAGGAGCCAGACACAACCAGGTCTCATATCTTGCACTCTAAAATGTATGAGGAGGTATAATCTTGAGCAAGTCAACGGACTTGAGCCTGTAAGATAGGGATAGCTGTCAAGGTTGTTCTGAGAACTGAATCAGGCAACAGGTGTGAAAACACTTAGTACCTGTGTCTGGCATACAGCAGATTATCAGTAAATGTCAGCCCCTCACCCTTCCATCCTTAATGTCCTCATCTCTAAAATGGGATAATGATACCTGCCTCACAAGGTTTGGGGGACGATGACTTCCCCGAATGTCTGTGAAACCCTTTGTGAACTAGAAAATGATGTAAAGACATAATTTTTTTTTTTCACATTCTGAGGGGTGATAGGGATAGGAAAAAAAGGCGAACGGACTTTTGTTCTTAAGAAGTTCATTTTGGAGGAGCCATCACAGCCTGGTGGCCTCGGTGCTGTCCTGGAGGTACATGGACAGAGCCATGGCTCGCAAGAGGTTGCAGTGATGGGGTGAGGCTGAAAAGTAGTTGGGGCAAGAGGATAGAGTCTCATGAATCACAATGAAGTTCATTCTGCAGGCACCAAAAGCAATGGAAATGTTTAAGCCGGAGGAATACAAACTGCTAGTTTTTGGAAAGTTGAATGGCTGCCAGTGGTGCATCAAATAGCTTGGAGGAGAGACTGGAAAAAGATGAACCAAGGCTTGCAAAAAAAGGATTCCCTCTGCAGCTGAGGTGGCTCTGAGGATCCTGGTCTCTGTGATCTTGTCAAGAGCTGCTCCTCTTACATAGGACTTCAACTTTGAGTCTTGGCCAGTTTGGGCCCTGTTAAGTTATTTTCCTCCAATATGAAGACACCACCCGAATAAGCTCTCTTTCCTCTGACCCCTTCAGTTCACTCTCTCTCTTCTCTGATAACTGCCCCCTACCCCACCCCACAAGAGTGGATACCTAGGGCCAAGTTTCTACTGCAGGACCCTGATGGCAGGCCATGATCACCAAGGGCAGACACCTGACCAAAGCTGGATCACTCATATTTTTTCTCCTAGGAATCTAGAATTAGGACTCAAAAGTGTGCCAGTCAGATTCAGTTAGTTCTTGAACTGGGAATACAGGTAAACTCAGGAGCTGTGGGGCAGGGATGTCGTGTCATGAGAATATCTATAGAATTGTAACTGGCAGCCAGGTGATACACGAGAATATGAGATGATATTATGCAGGATCCAACACTGGGTCACCCAGGCATCCCTAAGAGCTGGGGCCCTGATGTATAGGAAGAACTGGAAAAGAATTCAGAGTAGATTCAGGCAGAATATAGGTTAGATGAATCTTCTCAAGTGGGTAAGGGTTGTAGACTTGTGAGACATGAGAATTGGGGATTGTGGTCTTTGAACGCAAGCCACTTGAGACTCCCCTGGTGGCACTGGCATTCTGGACTGGGGTGCTTCCATAGCCAGATTTCTGGTCAGTGTCATCCCCAATTCCATTGGAAAGGTAACTCCTAATTGCTTGGGATAAGATAATTTTTTTAATAGATCTTTATTGGAGTGTAATTGTTTCACAATACTGTGTTAGTTTCTGTTGTACACCAAGGTGAATCAGCCATATGCATACATATGCCTCCATATCTCCTCCCTCTTGCGTCTCCCTCCCACCCTCCCTATCCCCCACCTCTAGGTGGTCACAAAGCACAGAGCTGATCTCCCTGTGCTATGCTGCTGCTTACCACTAGCTAACTATTTTACATTTGGTAGCATATATATGTCCATGCTACTCTCACTTCTCCCCAGCTTCCCCCTCCCACCCCGGGTCCTCAAGTCCATTCTCTATGTCTATATCTTTATCCCTGCCCTGCAATTAGGTTCCTCGGTACCAATTTTTTTTTTTTAGATTCCATATATGTATTAGCATATGGTATTTGTTTTTCTCTTTCTGACTTACTTCACTCTGTATGACAGACTCTAGGTCCATCCACCTCACTACAAATAACTCAATTTTGTTTCTTTTTATGGCTAAGTAATATTCCATTGTATATATGTACCACATCTTCTTTATCCATTCATCTGTTGATGGACATTTAGGTTGGTTCCATGTCCTGGCTATCATAAATAGTGCTGCAATGAACATTGTGGTACACGTCTCTTTTTGAATTATGGTTTTCTCAGGGTATATGCCCAGTAGTGGGATTGCTTGGTCATATTTTAGTTCTATTTGTAGTTTTTTGAGGAAACTCCATACTGTTTTCCATAGTGGTTGTATCTATTTACATTCCCACCAACAGTGCAGGAGGGTTCCCTTTTCACCACACCCTTTCCAGCATTTTTTGTTTCTAGATTTTTTGATAATAGCCATTCTGACTGGCAAGAGGTGATACCTTATTGTAGTTTTGATTTGCATTTCTCTAATAATTAGTGATGGTGAGCATCTTTTCATATGCCTCTTGGCCACCTATATGTCTTCCTTGGTGAAATGTCCATTTAGTTCTTCTGCCCATTTTTTAATTGGATTGTTTGTTTTTTTGATATTGAGCTCCATGAGCTGTTTGTATATTTTGGAGATTAATCCTTTGTCTGTTGTTTCATTTGCAAATATTTTCTCCCATTCTGAGGGTTGTCTTTTTCTCTTGTTTATGGTTTCCTTTGCTGTGCAAAAGCTTTTAAGTTTCATTAGGTCCCATTTGTTTATTTTTGTTTTCATTTCCCTTTCTCTAGGAGGTGGGTCAAAAAAGATATTGCTGTAGTTTATGTCAGAGTGTTTTTCCTATGTTTTCCTCTAAGAGTTTTATAGTGTCTGGTCTTATATTTAGGTCTTTAATCCATTTGGAGTTTATTTTTGTGTATGATGTTAGGTAGCATTCTAATTTCATTCTTTCAAATGTAGCTGTCCAGTTTTCCCAGCACCACTTACTGAAGAGGCTGTCCTTTCTCCACTGTATGTTCTTGCCTCCCTTGTCATAAATTAGGTGACCATATGTGCGTGCGTTTATCTCTGGGCATTCTATCCTGTACCATTGATCTATATTTCTGTTTTTGTACCAGTACCATACTGTCTTGATTACTGTAGCTTTGTGATATAGTTTGAAGTCAGGGATTGGGCACTTCTTAACATAAAAAGATTTAGAATTAAGTGTAGACATGAAGTAAATCAAACTCATAGTAGAGAGATAATAAATCATAGTATTAATATTTTTGCAATAAGCTTGGGAGAAAACCTATACTTTAAGTACTTTAAGAGACTCTGGGATATTGGTTTATCTAATAGATCGGCTCTGTGATTCCAATTTATAAGATATAGGTGAGTAA
This sequence comes from Mesoplodon densirostris, assembly GCF_025265405.1. Classification (NCBI taxonomy): domain Eukaryota; kingdom Metazoa; phylum Chordata; class Mammalia; order Artiodactyla; family Ziphiidae; genus Mesoplodon; species Mesoplodon densirostris. The sequence goes on along the minus strand of NC_082662.1, from coordinate 56,101,103 downwards.
CTTATTTTGACCTATGATTTCAAGTAAGAGAATTTTATAAAAGTTATAAACATTATTGGATCATTCAAGAAAACTTGGAATGTACCATACTTATATGTTTAAATCATCAGATGTAGAGAGTTTACTGCAATATTTCAGGGAATGGATTCTAAGGCCAGACTGACAAGAGTTGGAACCCAGTTCTGCCAGTCATTGGCTGTGTGACCTCAGACAAGTTACTTAACCTCTTTGGCTTCCATTGGCCCATCTGTAAAAATAGGAAGAACAACAGTCCCCCTATCTCACTTATTGTTTCAGTAATGACTGAATGAAGTAATATACAGAAAATTCTAAAACCACTGCTGGCATAGGGTACCCTACATAAGTATCTGCTATTATCGTTATTAGATTATATGAGAACAATGGGAATATTTTCAAAGTTTTGCTTGTTAGACAAAGGCTGTAAAAAGTAAATAAACATTTGATTTATAAACTTGAAATATTCATAGGAGTTTGAGTAAATGAGTATATAGCCAAGATCTCTCTCTCTCTCTCTCTCTCACACACACACACACACACACACACACACACACACACACACCCCGCACCAACTTACACTGACAATGCAGTCAGCAGAGAGAGGAAAATGAAGCAGATGTGCTGAGATAAACAGAGAGGAGGGACAGAAGCTAGCTGCCTGGGTTCCTCTTACCTCAGGCTCTTGTGAGGCCCAAGTGTCCACCCCCTTGGCTTTCAGGAGACCCTCTGGCCTTTTGATACAGTCCTCTTAGAGGCTCACTGTGTCAGACTGCGTTTCTATTACTTGCCACACCTGCACACTTCAGTGTGTTGAGCAGGGCTCTATAGTGCATGGCTCCCATTTGCCAGCTCTGAGGCAGGCTCCACCTGCTGTCCCATCCAGGCAAGAAGAGGAAAAAAAGAAACCTCCTGCCTTCACACTTTGAGCAACCTCAGCCAATAGCAAGGAGACCCTGGGCAAAGTATTTAACCTCTCGATGCCCCCATTTTCTCATCTTTGAAATGGGGACTGATAATAGCACCACCTTAGACTTACTGTGGTGATCATTTCATAGTATTGCAATCTAGAATCATTAGCTTGTACACCTGAAACTAACACAATGTTATATGTTGATTATACCTCAATTAAAAAAAATGCATCTCTTAAAGAGAGTTAAAAAAAGAAAGATATAGTACCTACTGCACAGGTTTGTTGTATAAAGGTACACTGAGTTAATAAATATAAAGAGCTTAGCACTGGCTGGTTCTAGTGCCCTGTGAGTCCTACATAAGAGTTATCTTTTATGACTACCCTGAACCATCTGAAAATATGTAGCTGCGTTTAATAGCTATCTATTAGTATATATGTTTTAATAGAGTTAGGAAGTATCCTTTAAAGAAAAGGAGAAACTACATTAAACTATAAAGGTACAAGGCCAGAAGAATTACAAGGACCAAATGGTTTGCTTAGAGTTGTACAGAATCCCAGGTTCAAAAAATACTCCTGAAGCATATTTTGAAGTTAAGAACAAACAAAACTGCTGCCTAGGAGCGTGTACATCCTTTAGCATCTGCCAGTCTGTTGGTCCTCTGCTTACACCCATATGTCCAACAGTTACTATGTAAACTGACTTTTTCCATTCAGATCATCAGGCACTGTGCACCACGGGAAGATGACAGACTCAAGTTGTCAAACTCCTGATCTAAAAGGAGAGATTAATAAGTCAATAAATCATTTTAAAAGGAGTAAAATTTGGGAGCTTGCAAGGGTGCTCTGAGTGTTCAGAGGAGAGAGAAATTTTTTGGAAGGCATTCCCCACTCCACAAATACCATTCTTAATTTGTGTGGTTAAATCTAAAAACAGTCTCTCCAACTTGAAGATGCTCAAGGCTTAGGAATTACTTTCATACAAAATGCACATGTCAAGAAGACTCCTGTTTAATAAGAAATCACCAATATTCAATCATTCTGACCTAAAAAAACAATGAATATGGTTCATATAAAATTTTTATATATATTTTTATCTTATTTCCTTTTTGGAGCATCCTTAAAACTTTTTTCATTTAAATCCCTGAAGAACATTCATTTGGAGCTAGCAGAATATTTTCCCATATTCTGGCTATTACCAGGAACTATGTATTAAAATCCTTTGGTAAAAAGAGGGCTATCTATAAAGAATTGCTTTATTTCAAATCATTCATGGCTGTATGCTTCCCTCTTGTGTTAGAAAATGGAAACACAAGCAAGATTTCCTACAGTCTCAGAATGGGTGGGCTACTTACCTGGAGCAGCATTACACAACACTTGGGGGTACCATTCACCTGGAATACAGTGAGAATCAAGTCCCTTGGAATTCTGGGGCAGACAGTGATTGGCCCCCTGTCAAATAATTAAAATGTGGCAGATTTCTTGACTTTTAATAAGAAGAGATGTTACAGTATTCTGTCTCCTCACTAAGGATTTTTCCAATTGCACGGTCTGGCCAAACTAGGATGTCCAGCTGTAAAGAAACTGAATGAAGGTGGCCACAAAGAGGGGACATCTTTTTCTATGGGGTCTTTGTGAGTCTGAGTTTCTGTAAAATGGGGATAGTAAAACTTCCTTTAAAGGTTCTGACAACAAATGAGGAAAGGCATGTAAAGTGCTTATCACAATGCCGGGCTGTAGAGTAGCCACTCAGTAAATGTTATATAAACTACCAAAATAGAGATACTGAGAAGGACTGATCCCATCCTTCTAACACAACCCCTGATCTCTAAAGCACGTGGGCCCAGGCAGGAGAGAATCAATGCTCTGGGTCGGCCTGTGGGATAGATTAAACACCTACGATGGGCCAGGAAAAAGGTGGAGGAAGGGGAATCTACAGTCCCTGCTCTAACCAGAGGACTTCAGACAGGCCTGGGTCTGAATCCTGCCTTTGCCAGCTTCTGGCTGTGTATGGCCTTTCTGGTCTCATTTTTCTTATTTGTAAAACAGGGACAATGACACTGCTTTAAAGGCTGTTGTACAGTAGGAGATAATTGCAGTAGGTCACGATGTGCTGGACAGTGTTCCAAGAGCTTTACAAGCATTAACTCACTTAATCTTTACAACAACCCTATGAGATCAATACTATTCTTCTTAGCCCCTATCTTAGGTATAAGAACACTGGTTATGTCATCTGCCCAAGGTCAAATAGCTGGGAAATTGTGGAGATGGGTTTTGAACCCAGGGACTCTGAATCCAGAACCTACCCTCTTAACCATCATGCCTTGTTGCCTCTTATTGTATTATGTGGCAAATACACAATATGCAATAGCTTTTAAAACAGCGATCTAAAGAGATGTGGTCATTTTCCCACACTACACCATTTATGGGAATTCCTGGGATAAACAGCAGCCCAAGTGGGCAGAGGCAGGACACTCTCGCTGGGTTTTAAGATTTAAGTGAGAACAAGGCTTCAGGAAAATCAAAAGTTGTACCACAACATAAAAGATTTGGGAACCCCCTAGACTACAGCTCTAGATAACTCTATTAAAAATGTCTACCTTGAGGAATTCAGCATAGTGGAAATCTAGGTTTGCATTCCTACTCTTGATAATTTTTAGTATCTTGGTGATCTTGGGCAAATCACTTATCCTCTATTTCCTCATCAGTAAAACAGAGGTCTAAATACCAACTCCTTAAGAGTTGTTGACAGGATAAAAGGAGATCATGTAAAGGGCTTATCATGGTACACAGGATTACATGTAGGTTCTCAGGCAGGTTTACTTAATAACAACCCTGCGATGTAGGTATCCTCACAATCCCCATTTTACAGATGAGGAAACTGAGGCTTAGGGAATAAATGACTTGCTCAAAGTCTCACAACTAATAAACTGGAAGGCAGGCTTCGACACCAGTTTTAATGCCAAAGCTGGTGCTTAGGCTGTATGGCTCCTTTGGATGATCAAGCGCATTTGAACTTGGAAAAAATTAAGAGGAAATAGATTCCAGGTGACTCTCATCGGGATATTGGGCAAGTGCAAAGTATATGAGTTTTGGTGCCTGTACAACCCACTGCACTTGGTAGACAGAGCACAGGTGTTGTGTGTTGAACTGTGCATCCCACCAAAAAAAAAAAAAAAAAAGATATGTTAAATTCTGAACCCCAGATACCTGTGAATGTGACCTTATTTGGAAAAAGGGTCTTTGCAGATGTGATCAAATTAAGACGAGGTCATACTGGATTAGAATGGGCCATAAATCCAGTCACTGGTGTCTTTATAAGGAGAGGGAGATTCAGAGACAGACACATAGGGAAGAAAGCCAGTGAAGACAGAGACGGAGATTGGAGTTCTCTGCACCAATGACTGCACCTTAGAGTCCTCCAAACCTTTGTATGCCCATTACTTAAATTAATTCTCATAAAACTCTCCAATAGGGCAGATACTAGAATTGATTCCATTTTACAAGTGTGAAAACTGAGCTTTAGATCAGTTAAGCAGAATACATGATATTGCACAGTAAATTGTACAACTGAGATTTGAACCAACATCTTTAATTCCAACCCATCACTATGAACTAAAGTTATCTGGTAAGATTCAAGGAGCCACCAAGTGGCCTGTCTTCCATTTGACATTATGTCAGAAGTCTACAGAAGCAGTGCGGATTATGGAGCACTGGAATCTTCTTGTCAATTATTACCATTAGTATAGTTGTAAATAGGACAACAACGGTATTAGGTATATGCATTAAAACAGCGACTGTGCCTTGCCTCCACCCTCACTTCACTCTCGGCTAAGGTCTCCCTGATTCCTCTTCATCATCCTGAACTTGCCTCAAAAATCACCTTGTCTGGGCAGAGAAAACATCCTCATTCTTCCCTTCCCCTTCAAGGTGCGGTTGAGTGACTCTGTGATCCTTTGATTCCCTGAACTTCTCCCCTGGAGATTCAGAGGGAGTGCAACCCTGCCAACACCTTGATTTCAGACTTCTCGTCTCCAGAACAGTAAGAAAATAAATTCTGTAGTTTTAAGCCACCCAGTTTGGAGTCATTCATCACAGCAGCAACAGGAAACTAATACACTAGTATTCACATATTTTTGTAACTACTTATGGATTCTCCTCTACCAGCATGAATCCTGAGAATGAAGATTTTGTCTTATTTATCTTTGTACCTGCAACCATCTCACACAGTGCCTGGCACTTAAAGAGTGCTCAGCAATGCTTGTTGAATGAGAAAATACATGTGGTCCAGGAGGTGCACAGTAATGCCAGCACACATTTCTTGCAGCTTCCCATCTGTAGAATGACATTGGCCTGGGCCAGGTAACCATGCCACAGATCCATCCCAAAATACCCATCTTCAGCTACGCAATGCTAGCTCATGACTCCAGTAAGGTGAAGGCCTCAAATCAATGGCCTTGTGACTGACATTTACAGCAACTGTGAAGCTCTGTCTCACAGATCAAATTCAAGGGATAATGTATAGGACAGAGACAGGATAGGACATGTAGGCAGTGGAGGTGATGACAGACACAGAAGACCTTCCCCTCTGCCCCTCCACTGGCTTCAGGGTTTGGAATAATCATAATAATCATTAGAATCATCAGAATCTTCTGTTTGCTACATACTTCCAATGTCAGGCACCATGGTGAGTGCTTCACAAATTTTACTTTGTTCTCACATTAATCGTTAAGGCAGATATTTTCACTCTCTTTATACCAAATCTACTTACAGGGTAAAAGGCTATGGTGAACTGTGTGATAAGCACGTTTCTCGTGAATTTGACCTCAGAGGGCTTGGCGCCAACTGCATGGCCCAACACAGAGAGGCAGCTGTCTTTTGTGACAGGAGCCAACCTCACTCCCAATTCCATCTGAGTTTCCTACGCTTATTTCCCTTTTGCTTCATTTTTAAATGGATTTCATTTGGCTCCACAGAATGCATTTCTTTCAAAGTCCCCATGGGGCAGCATAACATAATAGTTTTATTACCAAAGCAAAAGGTCTTTCCCCATCCCCACCCAGTTATGCCAACCCAGCTCCATTTTCTGGCCTCTTTGCAACCATGGGATGATCTCTCAGAGTTGAGGTGGACACAGGCTTAACACCTAGGTTTCTGGTTTTCGTGGCTTTGAGCTGATAGTACTCCCTTCCAAGGTCAGGGTCATTTTGTCTACTTGAGCTTTCACAAAACTTCCTACTGTGTACAATTTCTAAATGCACCAAAGCATGTTGAGATGTTTACCAGGATGGACGAGAACTGGATCCCCAGACCACTGCGGTAAACTGCAGAAGGAAAGCAGAACGCCAGAATCTCCCTCAGCGTGAACTGTCTTCTAAGACCTTCTCGACAGGGCAGTGTGCTTGAACAGTATAAAATGTAACTCATTTTCAACAGTTATACCAGAGTATTTTCATCTAAATTAATATTATCTCCTTCAAAACAAGCACCCTGGGTAGCAACGTATGTATTCAAACAATGCTGACATTGCACTAACATTTCTGGAACTCTTTTTCGGGCAACTGTCTTTACAGTCTGTGGTACTTTCTTTGAAAGTCTTCAGTCTTAACAAATTTCATCCTTTGAGAATAGATGTGAACTTTGGAAAGAGAAGAAAATTGGTTGGAGCCATGTCTAATGAATAAAGTGGGTGATCAAATCTTGTTACATCATTTTAGGTGAAAAATGAGGCATGACTATAAAATAATGTGACTGGTTTCCCTAGGTGACCCATAAACCGACTAGCTGAAAAATAATTCCCGTAGAGGAGTTTCAAAATGCTTTGAGCACTAGATGCATCATTGGAATAAGTGTATGGTTCCCAGAGTGGTGATTTGGCAGGGTACAATACTAATTTGGATATATAAGTTCAAATATGTTTGTAAAAAAAAAGAAATCTGATTGCTTACACTCAAGAAAATGAAGAAGCTATTCTCCTGGAGAAATTTCTCCTCCTTTATTTGACAGCCTGGTTGGCTTTGGACAAGGAGTGTGCTGAGAAAAATAGACTCATCTCCTGCAGAAAGGCTTTGTTGGACACACTACCCCCTCCCACACATAACCCCCGCCTCAAGCTGGGGCAGGCGTCCCGGCGTCCCGGCTCTGAGCGTCCACAGCCATCTCTTTTCCCTCAGGTATTAGCACTTATAAAACTTAGTGGTGATTGTCTGTCTTGGTGTCAGTCTACCTACTTCAACTAGAGGCTCCTTGAGAATGAGGACATTATTTTGATCCTGTGTCTCCAATGCTCGGACAATGTGCACAGAAGCACAGGACACTAATCCCTGTTCTGGAGGCGGACCCTTTGCCTTTGCTTCTCACATTCCCAGGGCTTCGCCTGCCAAATATAATTTCTTCTGCCTGGCAAGCAAAACTGGACATTCAGTCTGTGTAAAATCCACCCATACACATTTATAGAGGCCTAAGGTAGAGTTAGTGGTTGCTTAGGGCTGAAGGTGTAGGGGAGCAAGAAGGATTGACTGTGAATGCACAGGGCTTCTTTCAGGGTGATGGAAATATTTTAAAATCAGATTGTGGTGATGGTTGCATAACTCTGCAACTACACTAAAAAATACTGAGTTGTACACTTTAAATGGATAAATTGTGTGGTGTGTGAATTATATCTCAATAAAGTAGTTTTATTTTAACAGTCCTCCACAATGAGAATGATTGTTGCCTAGGTTCCTTTCTAAGCCTGTAGTTGGAATAAATGATAGTCAAGGTCTTTTAAAAAAATCTAGGTACTGATATAAAATTAGGTCTCTATGTTCCCCTCTGTAACTCTATCACTTGAAAATGACTGAGTGGTTTTCACTAAATTTGGAAAGCATGTTTATGATAATGAGGACTGTGGGGTATTCCCAAGATTAATACTCCCTTTCATTTAGACTGACACCCACAATATTTAGCCTAACACATAGTACCCAGAATAACATCGATATAGGCATACCTCAGAGATATTGCAGGTTCAGTTCTCAGACAACTGCAATAAAGTGAATATCACAATAAAGCAAGTCATACGAATTTTTTGACTTCTCAGTGCATATAAAAGTTATGTTTACATTATTCTGCAGTCTGTTTAGTGTGCAATAGCATCATGTCTAAAAAAATTGTATATACCTTAATTTTAAAATATTTTATTGGTAAAAAAAAATGTTAAGCATCATCTGAGCCTTCAGTGAGTTATCATCTTTTTGCACTAGCAACTTCAAAGATCATTGATCACATAACAAATATAATAATGATGAAAAAGTTGGAAATATTGCGAGAATTACCAAAATTTGACACAAAGACACAAAATGAGCAAACGTTGCTGGAAAAAACGACTCGTCACAGAGTTGCCACAAATCTTCAATTTGCAAAAAATACAGTATCCGTGAAGTGCAAAAAAGCAAAGTGCAATAAAATGAGGTATACCTGTATTTCCCAGCCTCCCTTGCTGCTTGAGGAGGCCTTAGCCTAAGTTTCAGCCAATGGAACAGGAGTGAAATCGATTACATGCAGCCTCTGAGAAAGGTGTACCTTCCTCCCTCTTTCCCCCCTTCCTGTTGGCTGGAATGACCATATGGTGGTAGGCAGCCACGTTGGACTATGCAGATAAGGGCAATTCACTGGGGAAGGCTGAGCAACAAAAGAAGAGAAACATGCATCCTCTGACACAGTGGAGCCATCACCCCAGCCCTGGACTGCCCACATCCAGTCTATTACAGAAAGGGTAATACTCTTGAACCTATTACTACGAACTTTTATTTTAAGTAACTTATTTTAGAACTCTGCTATAGCAGCCAAAACCTACGTTTTAACTAATGATAAAATTTGGTGTTCTGTACCAAAACAGAATCTAAAATATGCAGCATTGGCATACTTTTTATGGCCATGGCAAAATTTTTACCACCACTACCCTGGAAGGCAGACCACGGGCCAACCAAACCTGTAGCTCTAGGCAAATGGTTAGGAGAATTCAGAACAGGAGTGTTTGTTGGCTGCTTCTTGCCACAATACAGAGAGGAGCTCAGGCAAGGACTAGGCATCCTGCAAGCAGAAATGGAGGTGATGGTTCTGCTAAGGAAAGTTTTCTTTGTGCCTTGTACACCATGTTGCCCAAGTCCAGTAATTTGTACACTGCAGAGTTGAGATGAAGACCATTTGTGTACCTACGCTAAAGCAGCTACCCGTGAAGCAGCAGGTGTAGCAGAAAAGGCTTAAATCTTTCCTGGGATTCTCTGCCACACAGTGGGAACTAGCCTACCAGCAAATAACCCATTAAGGATACTGTCTTCTTACCCAGCCTAGCTTTTCCTATTGCCTTAAAGTGACCATCAGTGACAGAGAAATCAGGGGAGGGACAAAGCATAGAGGCCAAAAAATAAAAGCTAATGTTTTCAGGCTTCAAAACTCTATCTAGGTGAGAACTTTCACTGTGGTTATCAGTGTTGGAGAAACAAAGGACTTTTAGGAAAGATAAATGGGGCCTTAAAGGAATGGGTAGGGGATATTATAATTTTGTGATAATGTCTGTTTAGGTGTGGTGCTGAGTCAATTTTCCTTGGTTTCCAAAAACTCTCTCCCAGGGACGGGATTTATGACAACTGAGGAGGCTCTGCTTTTAGGCAGAGAAAGGGGTTCAGAAAAATGCCTATTCTCAAAGGCCTTCAGCTCAAAATAGTTTTTATGCCACAGTGATGTATTCTGGACCCCTTCAGACTTCAGAAAAGCTTTCAGAAGAATGATTTGAGTGGGCTACACCTCTAAGAAAGTTAAGCAGGCAAGTTTCTATGATCCATTCATTTTCCCTTAAATTTCCTTGAACTTGACACAGACATACCCAGTCATTCTGTGGCCATTGGAGCTGTGGTTAAAGTGGGGAATCACATTTTAAAAATGGCTACCGAAGCACTGACGTATATACACTACCAGATGTAAAGTGGATGGCTAGTGGGAAGCAGCCGCATAGCACAGGGAGATCAGCTCGGTGCTTTGTGACCCCCTAGAGGGGTGGGATAGGGAGGGTGGGAGGGAGATGCAAGAGGGAGGAGATATGGTGATATACGTATGCAAATAGCTGATTCACTCTGTTATACAGCAGAGACTAACAGGACATTGTAAAGCATTTATACTCCAATAAAGATGTGAAAACATACACACACACACACAAATTAAAAAATAAAAAAAAATTTTTAGATGGCTCCTGAGTGCGCCAAGTAATCGAGGGCTTACCTTCAGTTGGGAGAATTTGGAGAAGACTTTTCTTACCTAGTGTCCTCAAACGGGATGGACCACAAACAGGGTAGCCCTAGGGGTGGGGGGGATGTTTGGAAAGGGTGAAAAGGGGTTGCTTTTGCCTCAGGGTTTGGTTGCTTTTTTAACTTCAACTGTTGGAAGTCTCCCTTCCCAATGCTTATCCCAATCACCACTCAGATGAGTTCCTGAGGCACAAGATAGAAAAGGTGAATGAAGCCCTGAATAAATACAGTGAGGAATGTCCATCAGGTCAGGCCAATGAGTCTGAAACACTTTGAACACTATGTTTTCATACTGGAAACAATTTCTTCCTTTTTCTTCTTCATGAGTGCCCCAAAGTGTTTCTGAAAAGAAGAAATGTGACAGGTAGGTGGTGGTACAGAAAGACTTGGTTGACTTGTCCAACCTGCTAGAAATGGTGGAGTTGGAATCAGGACTCTGGTCTTCTGATATTTCATCCAGTTGATCTTTTCCATAAATAAGTATATCCCAAAGCAAGCAGTTTCAAGGATTGTTACATCTTACTTAAAAGCTTGGGAAAACTGGATTGGGCAATGTTAAGTAGGACTTTCAGAGCTTTTAATATACAAAAGAGTCATGGGAGATTGCAAGAGGGCCCCAGAAAGATATTGGGAAATATCAATTTCCACCACCCCAGGGTTGATATGACTATCCATACATTATAAAAATCTTCCCAGGGTTAAGTTTGAACTCTTCCTTTTAAACTGTTGTTAGCGGCATACAGGGAGGGTGAGATCCTGTTTTCCTATAGATTATACCATATGGCTTATTTTGGCAACTGATACATGAATTTGTTTTTGCCTGCTGTTGAGTGTGAATGATTCTGCCCAAGGAGTACTTTCCTCCTGGGTCACACTACCTGGTAGGATTTGGGGATAAGGATTTGGGGGTAGGATTTGATTCTGAATAAATATCAGTCTCTTATACTGAACTCTAATATGCTTACAAACACCTGTGTTGCTAAAGAGTGAGCTGAAATGGTCACTACATTGTGTGAGTCCCATGGGCTTAATCAGCGGGGTAAGTAGCCATTCTGGGGCCAAACCAACCAGTGTGAGGACCACAAACACTGGCGGGGAGCTCAAGATAACTCGCAGTTAATCTGAATGGTCTCCTGGGATAAAGCAGAGAACAAGACAAGCCCAGGCTGCATCCACTTGAGACCTACAGTCAAGAAGGTTTGTGTTGGAGGCCAGGTGGGTTACAGACAAGCAACCCAACAACCACTATAAGATGCAGTCAGCGCTGTTATGGAGGTGAGCAAGACAGGCTATGAGAGCAGAAGAGTGGTGCACCTGATTCAGGGATTGGGAGCAGAGGGGCGCCAACTAAACCCAGACCTGAAGGTGAAGGGGCGAGAAGAACGCTCCAGGTGGAAGCAGATGTGAGAGCAGAGCATGTTGAAGAAGCAGGTTGAAGAGGCTGGTTGGAGAGAGCCCCACCCTCCAACTCCGTTGTTTCACACACTGCAGGAAGCAACCACACTAAAAACGCCTCATGTTTTATATTTTACAAGATACTTCCACACATATTGCTTTATTTTCTCACTACAGCAAACATTTCAGGTGTCCCTGGCCCACAGTCACAGAGTCAGGAAAAGAGACTGGGAATTGCCCCCTCTGTTCCTGGAATGCAAGAGATGTTAAACAGTAGCAAACACAGATACGCCAGGACTGTGTTCCAAATACTAGATTCCCGCAGGGAGTGGCTGAGGACACTGTCAGTCTGGGTAAAGTTTGGTGTTTTTTTTTTTTTAACATCTTTATTGGAGTATAATTGCTTTACATTGTTGTGTTAGTTTCTGCTTTATAACAAAGTGAATCAGCTATACGTATACATATGTTCCCATATCTCCTCCCTCTTGAGCCTCCCTCCCACCCTTCCTATCCCATCCCTCTAGGTGGGCACAAAGCAGATCTCCCTGTGCTATGCTACTGCTTCCCACTATCTACCTATTTTACATTTGCTAGTGTATATATGTCAGTGCCATTCTCTCACTTCGTCCCAGCTTACCCTTCCCCCTCTCCAGTCTGGGTAAAGTTTTAAGCAGTAAATGAGCATTTGGAAGGTATCCCAAATTCCCTCCTTTTTCGCTTGGGCTAATCAAAGTTTTTGTCACTTGTACCCAATTGGGTTCTGACTAACAAGGTATTCCTCTATTTTGGTTGGGGCCAGTGAGGGTAAGAGCAAGGTAGGAGACAACGCTGAGATCTATGGGGTATGGGCATTAATATGTGCCTCAGGCTGGGTATGATTAACTTAGTGTCCCCATATTAGGAGAACATTGATAACAGAAAGTCCTGCCCTCAGGCTCATCCTGAGGTTTCCCTACAAGTGCCATTCAAACAGTTTCCAGGTGAAAAGGGGCTGCCAGGCACTTTTAAATATGTTGTTTCATTTAATCCTCACAAGAGCCTCACTGCATACCTATTACCATTTCCAGTCTTCACAGACAAGGGGGAAAAAGGATCAGAAATTGAATAACTTGCCCAAGAGAACTGTCCCCAACTCCTATGATTTTTATTCTTTCTGCCTAGAATTCCTCCCCCAACAAATCCACCTTAGAAACTCCAACTCATCCTGTAAGCCTCAATTCCACTACCACCCCTCTGAGAAAACTTTTTCGCTTCCCCTTCCGCGCCCAAGTACAGCCTGCCATGCTCTTGACCCTTCAGCATCTGGCACATAACTCCCTCACAACACCTAACACACTGTGCTGTCTGCTTATTCCTGTCTACCTCCCCTTCTAGACTATGTATTTACTGAGGGCAGGAATGTATTATATCCCAAGTACTAAGCACAATGACTGATAAGAAGTAAGCACATAATAAATGTTTAATGAGAATAAATGTATGGGTCATAAACTATATGCTGGCTTTAAGTGCTGGAATATACTTGAAGTATTTCCCATATACTTCATAATTCATAATTCAGGGCAACAGAACAAGGATTCACTGAATGCTGCATTGCCTTAGGTACGAGGGAGTGTCACATGTAAACTGACAATTTCATCTATTCTAGAGGTAGCTATGGGGAAAGGTCAGTTAAGGGAGAAGAGTGGCAGACAGGGGCTGCTGGGAAAGGCTTTCTGAAGATGCTACCTGGACTGCACCAGAAGAGAAAGAGCAGCATATTTAAATCCCTGGTGAGGGATGAGAGAGAGAGAGAATAAAATCAGAGAACAGTGAGCTGAGGATGGAAACCTAGGGAATAGCTAGGATGTGGGTAGAGTAAGCAGTCCATGAAGGAACTCTCAGAAAGTGTGAGTAGAATCAGGAGACAGTGATCAAGGCAAGGGAATGAGAATTTTTAAAGAGTACCAAGTCAGCAGTGCCAAATGCAACAGGCAGGTCACATAAGATAAGGCCTAAACAGTGTGCAATGGATTTAGCAACCAGAAAGTCATCAGTAACCTTGGCAAGAGCAATGTCAGTGGAGTGGTGGAAGAAACAGAAGCCAGGCTGCATTAAGGTGGTGAGTGAACGGGAGTTAAGAAATCTGTGATGGTGAATGCAGACAATCTTTACAAAGATTGGCTAAAAGGTGGCGGGGAAAGCAACAGGGTAGAAGCAAAAGGGTGAAGAGGTTTTAAGAACACATATTTTTAGCCTTAACTAATTCTTTTCTTCCACCCCACGCTACTCTCAAATGGACAGTTTTCCAGTTGGACCCCTTAAATTCCCACTATGCTGTAAGCCCCTTAAGGACAAATCTTGCTTCTAAATCATCTTTTTATTCCACCCATTTCTCTGACATAGTATAGGCTCAGTATTTGCTGAAGAAGTGCAAATTCAACACAGGTGATAACAGGGAAATGAACAAGAGCTGTACTGGGATACAGGTCTTGTTCATTCTTCGTTCTTCTTTCAAGGGAATGTGAGGTTGTCTGAAAACTCAGGAGCATAAAGAAAACAAATCCAGACAATCTTCTCTCACTGATGTTTATAAATGTTTGATCCAGAGAGGCAGATGTAGATTGTTTCCAGTTTAGATTTGAGAGACAGCTGGAAAATACATCTTTAGACTCAAGGGTCTCTTCATTCCCAGAAACTGTTCAAGTCCTTGGAACTAGCAGGTCTATACTAGATTCTCAGTGCTGCCATTAGAGTTCCTGTTGAACCTACCTAAGCTTCAGTTTTCTCATTGGCATCTTGAAGATGCCCATAATAGCATCTACCTCATAAGGCTACAGGAGGATAAATGAGATACTGCAGGGAAGTACTTTTCACAGGGCTTGGCAAAATGGCACTCAGTATGTTAATAAGAGAAATAAAGTACTGCTAAAATGGATAAAAATATTACTAAATATTACTGAGTTCCAGAAGAGGCGAGTGTAAGTCAAATCTTATGTTAAATATAGAAAGAAAAAAGAAAACTTAAAAAAAACTCGTTAGAAAACTTTTTTATAAGAGTAAACAATCACCCCAATTTACCTACTTTGTAAAGCCGCCTTTTCGCAAACGTACCAGGTTGACTGAAGTCTACTTCAAGGTTTCACCTGAGTAGACCTGCCCCATTAACTCATTTAACGTTCCTTAGCTGTGGTGGCGGAACCAAGGTATTGCGTTAATTTCCTGGCCTGCCACGACTGCTTACACAAGAGCGCCCTTGGGTAGATGGTTTCGGTTCTAATAGAAATTCAGCTCCAGCCCCCTCGGTGGAACAGATCCAGAAGCAACACCGAGCAAAGACTACCCTTTTCAAAAGCCTGCCCCCCAGCAACCAGGCCGCGCCAGGGCAGAGGCAGAAGCTCCGTCCCAGCAAACTTAGGGGACGGGGAAAGGGACTTTGCGACCGCCTCCTCAGAACTGAGCGCTTGACCACCAGCGGGGCGGGTGCCCAAAGCCTTGAGCTCGCAGCCAGCGGGAAGCGCCAGTCCCGGACGAGAATAGCAGGCAACCCGGCGGGATGCAAGGGGGTTCTGAGCAAGGCGGCGGCCTCTAACCTTTCCCGGCTAAGGCGACTGCACTCTGCTAGGTAACTGGATCTTCACCGGCAGAAAAGGTTAACGTAAAGGTCAGAGGCCTGGACGGCGGCGGGGGGAGGGGAGGGGGGAGGAGGAGAAAGAAGGGAGGCGCAGGAGGCGGAGGGGCGGGCCTCCCAAGGTCAAGCCCTGCCCTTCGCCTCAGGCCTCCCCGCCCGCGGGGTTGTGGTGGGGGGGACGACGAGGGATGGGAGGAGCTGGCAGAAGAGCAGCTCTGCGGCGCTCCGTGGCCACTGTCCGGCCCTGGACCACCTCCGCCCGGCCCGCTAGGCCAGGAAGAGCGAGCGCAGAGAATTGTGGGGGTGAAGACTGAAGCGGCGAGCGCGGAAGTGGCCCCGCAAGAGTGAGGCAGAAGGCGGGCGGGCGACGGGGGCGACCGAGGAGCGGGCGCGTCCCTTACCCCGTTGGCGGCGGCGATGCGGACGATGAGCTGGATGGCCTCCTTCATGTAGAACCTGCCGTCCCCGCCCACCACCAGGGTGGCCTCCTGCCGCTGCGCCGTCTCCACGGTGGAGATGATACTCTGGATGAAATTCTCGGCATAGTTGGCGCTGCTCTGAAACACCTTCACCCGCTTCCGCAGCCCGCTCGTGCCCGGCTTCTGGTCTTGGTACGCCTTGGTCTTAACGGTCACGATCTTCACCATGGTGGCGACTAGCTTCCTGGGGCCGGAGCGGACTCTGCTAAGCGAGGGGCGACCGGAGCTGTGGCTGCAGCTGCTGTGTGGTGAGGCCGCGGACGAGTCGGGGCAATGCAGGCTCTCTCAGCGGTGCTCGTCCCTCCTCCTTAAAGGGACAGGGGACAGGGCCCTCCCTTCGCGGCCAGCCCACCTCCTTGCAGGTCCGAGAGGGGAGGGGAATGGGGAGCGCCCACCCCTAGGCCTCCAGTGTGATGGGTGGAGCCTCTCTGATTTACACTCCCCTCTGATTTACCCTGCCCTCTGATTTACCCTCCCCTCGTAAACCCATCCGCTGTAAAATGAAATCCGCAACTCCTCCCATAAGTGGAAGAGCAGAGCTTGGGGTAGGGACCGGGTCACAGGGCAAGGACTTGAGGCAGAGTGGGAAAAATAGAGTAGGGACCGCCGGACTTAGAAGACTTGGGAAGGTTCCAATTTAGGATTTTTCCGCTTTATGATGGTGTGAAAGTAATAAGCATTCAGTAGAAGCCGTGTTTCTAATTTTGATTTTTGATCTTTTCCCGGGCTAGCAATATGCAGTAGGTACTCTGTACACTGGAGATGCTGAGCTGTGACAGCAAACCCAGCCCCAGCTCCCAGTCAGCCACTTGATCAGGAGGGTAAACAAGCAATACACGTGGAACCACTCTGTATCCATACAGCCATTCTGTTTTTCACTTTCAGTACAGTATTCAATAAATTGCATGAGACATTCAACACTTTATTATAAAATAGGCTTTGTGTTAGACGAATTTGCCCAACTGCAGGGTAAAGTAAGTACTCTTTTAGGTAAGCTAAGCTGAGCTACTGTGTTTGCTAGGTTAGGTGTATTAAATGTGTTTTCCCCTTATGATAGTTTCACCTAACAGTGGGTTTATCAGGAGGTAACCCTAAGTGGAAGAAGATCTGTACAACGTTTCCTGTGGTTAAGCTGGAGTTTCATGTGTAAATAACTTTCCGTAAACGCGTTCTGAGGGATGGAAGCGTCAGCCTTAGCTAGATTTTGACTCATTTTTTCTATTCTCTAAATATTAGGGTATTTGTGTCTAATTCAAAGGTCTAATTCAACCTACTACTTTCCACCTGTTTACTGATGGGCCACACTTCATTTGGTTAGGGTGGGTGTACTAATAGGTAAGATTTATTGAATATAATGTTTATTGAGTATAATGTTTCTAAAGTACAGGTTTTATTTTTCCCCCTATTTCATGCTCACAAAACTGAGATTCAAAAAATGGGGGCTTCCCTGGTGGCGCAGTGGTTGAGAGTCCACCTGCCGATGCAGGGGACGCGGGTTCGTGCCCTGGTCCGGGAAGATCCCACATGCCGCAGAGCGGCTGGGCCTGTGAGCCATGGCCGCTGAGCCTGCGCGTCTGGAGCCTGTGCTCCGCAACGGGAGAGGCCACAACAGTGAGAGGCCTGCGTACTGCAAACAAACAAACAAACAAATAAATTAATTAAATAAAATGACTAGTCAAGGCCACAGAGATAAGTATACGCAGGAGGCCAACTCAGGTGGATGTGGCTCCGAAGCCAGGGCTCTTACCATGATTTGCCTGCATGTCACCAGGTTTGAGAACTAGGAAATGTATGGGGAAGCCTTGATAAACATATGTACAAATACACGGTAAGGCTGAATGTTACTATCACCAGTTATTCGTGTAGTACAAAATTGGTGAAGAGATCAAAAAGAACTGAGGTGGCCACAAAGGGTTGGAGGATACAGAGTCAATGAAAGAGGCTCGATTGTTAAGTAGGAATCTTCTGTCTTTTAGGTTCAACATTTCCCTTGATTTGGTGAGAGTGGTTGTCTCCTCTGCTTGAGAAATGTGTCATTTACAAGATGTGTTAACCAGGGAAAGCTAGTTAATATCTGTGGGCATATGTT
Source organism: Mesoplodon densirostris (assembly GCF_025265405.1). NCBI lineage: Eukaryota > Metazoa > Chordata > Mammalia > Artiodactyla > Ziphiidae > Mesoplodon > Mesoplodon densirostris. Next base: position 56,083,327 of record NC_082662.1, on the reverse strand, counting down.
TCTTTACTATAAAATGGACACAAAACCTATCTTAGAGAATTTCTGCAAGAATTAATGGGGTTTTGTATGTCCCTAGTTCTCAATCATGCATACACAGTAGACTCACCTGAGACCGTTTAGAAACTAGCCATGTTCTGATCCAAACAGATTCAATCATAATCAGCTGATGTAAGTAAAGCAGCATGATGCTTATAGAGTAGTATCATCTTGTGAATTAAGTAGTATAATCAAACTCATTTTATAGACTAGAGGATTGAGAATAGAATGGTGAATGTAATCAAGGTTACCTGACTCCACAAAATGAAAATATAGCATAGAATCACTGAGTCTTAGAAATACGAACCTCTCAGAGTTGTATGGATTAAATGACATTGAATATAGAGCTCCTCGCACAGTACTGATAGCTACTCAGTAAGTGGTAACTCATTAATATAAAGTGGTGGGCTCAACTTCAGGTCTCATGCTCTTTCTCTATTCTTCCCTACCTTTGGAACTAGGATGGGGCTTTTCATTTAAGAGGACTTGTTCCATACTTCTCTCACCTCAGAAGTTGTAACAATTAGCTTTAGCTATATAACAAACCACTCTTTTTTTTTTTTTTTCTTTTTGCGGTATGCGGGCCTCTCACTGTTGTGGCCTCTCCCGTTGCGGAGCACAGGCTCCGGACGCGCAGGCCCAGCGGCCATGGCTCACGGGCCCAGCCGCTCCGCGGCATATGGGATCCTCCCAGACCGGGGCACGAACCCGTATCCCCTGCATCGGCAGGCGGACTCTTAACCACTGCGCCACCAGGGAGGCCCAACAAACCACTCTTAAACTTAGACAATCACCATTTATTATTATTGCCCATGATTTTATGAGTTAACTGGGTGGTTCTGCAGATCTTGACTGGGCTCCTGTAGATGGTGGTCCCCACGATCCTCTCCTCCTGGTAACCATGCTTTTATGTAATCCCCTTATATTACCACATTACCACAGAGTCAGCAACTTAACACCCATTTATTATCACAGTTCTATAGGTCAGATGTCTGGGCAGGTTTGGCTGGGTTGAATGTTCGTACTACATGTACAACAAGGCTGAAATCGAGGTATTGGCTAGGCTGGGCTCTTACCTGGAGGCTCTGGGAAGAATCTGCTTCCAAGTTCATTCAAATTGTTGCAGGATCCATTTCCCTGCAGTTGTATGTCTGAGGTCCTTGTTTCTTTGGTGGCTGTCAGCCAGGCTCCACTCTCTGCTCCTAGAGGCCACCTACAGTGAGTCCTTCTCATGGCTGCAATCTCTGACTCCCTCTTCCACCATCAGCCAGAGAAAACTACTGCTTTGTAAAGGGCTGTGTGATTAGATCAGACATACCTGGATAACCTCCATTTTGCCACATAATGGAACAATCATGGAAGTTATATCCCATCATGTTCGAATATTCTACCTGCACTCAAAAACTGACTTACAGATTTCCAAGTTGTAGTATTGAGAAAAGCAGCAGAATGATTCCTGTTCCCTCCTGGGTGGAAAGTAAAGTGGGAAAAGAAGCCATTGGACCTGAAGTGCCCATACAAATAGAAATGAGAATTCTTGGCAGTGTGGACCAATAGTCAAGAATTCGACAGGATGATTGTGTGCCTCCAGAGACATTTGGTATCAGAGGCCAGGTATTCTTCCCCAATGTTTGGTGCTATATAAGCTAACTGTACCTAATGATAGTCCCAGATGGATTATCTCAGGCAAATGAAATAGAAATCAAGATGAATTCTAGAGAAATAAATATTATTTCCCGAACACCTAACTCTGTGGACTAAGATTTGTATCTACTCAGAAATCTAAGTCTCTGCCACCTGAGCAGAATGAAGTTTAGAAAACATTAAGTTGTTATAGAAAAAGTAATTTGTCTTCCTTTCAGTTAGATTATACTGAGATATGTGCCCCTTTCATCTTTTTTCTGATTCATATTTTTTTATGTTCATACAATATATCTACTTTCACTAATTAATCCTAATAAAAACCCAAGATGCTGTCAAAGATTTATCAAAAGATATTCTGACTTCCGGGTAAGATGGCGGAAGAGTAAGAGGCGAAGATTACCTTCCTCCCCACAGATACACCAGAAATACAGCTACACGTGGAACAACTCCTACAGAACACCTACTGAACGCTGGCAGAAGACCCCAGACCTCCCAAAAGGCAAGAAACGCCCCACATACCTGGGTAGGGCAAAGCAGAGAGATTCCCGCACAGAGGAGCGGTGCCGAGCGGCACTCACCAGCCCGAGAGGCTTGTCTGCTCCCCCGCTGGGGCGGGCGGCGCTGGAGCTGAGGCTTGGGCTTCGGTCAGAGCGCAGGGATAGGACTGGGGCTGGCGGCGAGAACTCAGCCTGAAGGGGGCTAATGTGCCACAGCTAGCCGGGAGGGAGTCCGGGAAAACTCTGGAGCTGCCGAAGAGGCAGGAGACTTTTTCTTCCCTCTTGGTTTCCTGGTGCGCGAGGAGAGGGGATTAAGAGCACCACGTAAAGGAGCTCCAGAGACGGGCGCGAGTCGCGGCTGAAAGCGCGGAACACAGAGACGGGCGTGGGACGCTGGGGTTGCTGCTGCCGCCGCCAAGAAGCCTGTGTGCGAGCACAGGTCACTGTCCACACCACCCTTCCGGGAGCCTGTGCAGCCTGCCACTGCCAGGGTCCCGGGATCCAGGGGCGGCTTCCCTGGGAGAACGCACGGCACGCCTCGGGCTGGTGCAACGTCACGCCAACCTCTGCCGCTGCAGGCTCGCCCCGCACTCCGTGCCCCTCCCTCCCGCCCGGCCTGAGTGAGCCAGAGTCCCCGAAGAGGCTGCTCCTTTAACCCCGTCCTGTCTGAGCGAAGAAGAGACGCCCTCCGGCGACCTACACGCAGAGGCGGGGCCAAATCCAAAGCTGAGACCCAGGAGCTGTGAGAACAAAGAAGAGAAAGGGAAATCTCTCCCAGCAGCCTCAGAAGCAGCGGATTAAAGCTCCACAATCAACTTCATGTACCCTGCATCTGTGGAATACATGAATAGACAACAAATCATCCCAAATTGAGTAGCCAGGAGTCAGTGCTGTGCCTCTGAGGTGGGAGAGCCAACTTCAGGACACTGGTCCACAAGAGACCTCCCAGCTCCACATAATATCAAACGGCGAAAATCTTCCAGAGATCTCCATCTCAACACCAGCACCCAGCTTCACTCAACGACCAGCAAGCTACAGTGCTGGACACCCTATGCCAAACAACTAGCAAGACAGGAACACAACGCCACCCATTAGCAGAGAGGCTGCCTCAAATCATAAAAAGTCCACAAACACCCCAAAACACACCACCAGACGTGGACCTGCCCACCAGAAAGACAAGATCCAGCCTCATCCACCAGAACACAGGCAGTAGTCCCCTCCACCAAGAAGCCTACACAACCCACTAAACCAACCTTAGCCACTGGAGACAGACACCAAAAACAACGGGAAGTACGAACCTGCAGCCTGCAAAAAGGAGACCCCAAACACAGTAACATAAGCAAAATGAGAAGACAGAAAAACACACAGCAGGAGAAGGAGCAAGATAAAAACCCACCAGACCTAACAAATGAAGAGGTAATAGGCAGTCTATCTGAAAAAGAATTCAGAATAATGATGGTAAAGATGATCCAAAATCTTGGAAATAGAATAGACAAAATGCAAGAAACAGTTAACAAGGACCTAGAAGAACTAAAGACGAATCAAGCATCGATTAAAAACACAATAAATGAAATAAAAAATACTCTAGATGGGATCAATAGCAGAATAACTGAGGCAGAAGAACGGATAAGTGAGGTGGAAGATAAAATAGTGGAAATAACTGCTGCACAGCAAAATAAAGAAAAAAGAATGAAAAGAACAGAGGACAGTCTCAGAGACCTCTGGGACAACATTAAACGCACCAACATTCGAATTATAGGGGTTCCAGAAGAAGAAGAGAAAAAGAAAGGGACTGAGAAAATATTTGAAGAGATTATAGTTGAAAACTTCCCCAATATGGGAAAGGAAATAGTTAATCAAGTCCAGGAGGCACAGAGAGTCCCATACAGAATAAATCCAAGGAGAAATACACCAAGACACATATTAATCAAACTGTCAAAAATTAAACACAAAGAAATCATATTAAAAGCAGCAAGGCAAAAACAACAAATAACACACAAGGGAATCCCCATCAGGATAACAGCTGATCTCTCAGCAGAAACTCTACAAGCCAGAAGGGAGTGGCAGGACATACTTAAAGTGATGAAGGAGAAAAACCTGCAACCAAGATTACTCTACCCAGCAAGGATCTCATTCAGATTTGATGGAGAAATTAAAACCTTTACAGACAAGCAAAAGCTGAGAGAGTTCAGCACCACCAAACCAGCTTTACAACAAATGCTAAAGGAACTTCTCTAGGCAAGAAACACAACAGAAGGAAAAGAACTACAATAACGAACGCAAAACAATTAAGAAAATGGGAATAGGAACATACATATCAATAATTACCTTAAATGTAAATGGACTAAATGCTCCCACCAAAAGACACAGACTGGCTGAATGGATACAAAAACAAGACCCATATATATGCTGTCTACAAGAGACCCACTTCAGACCTAGGGACACATACAGACTGAAAGTGAGGGGATGGAAAAAGATATTCCATGCAAATGGAAACCAAAAGAAAGCTGGAGTAGCAATTCTCATATCAGACAAAATAGACTTTAAAATAAAGACTACTAGAAGAGACAAGGAAGGACACTACATAATGATCAAGGGATCAATCCAAGAAGAAGATATAACAATTGTAAATATTTATGCACCAAACACAGGAGCACCTCAATACATAAGGGAAATATTAACAGCCATAAAAGGAGAAATCGACAGTAACACAATCATAGTAGGGGACTTTAACACCCCACTTTCACCAATGGACAGGTCATCCAAAATGAAAATAAATAAGGAAACACAAGCTTTAAATGATACATTAAACAAGATGGACTTAATTGATATTTATAGGACATTCCATCCAAAAACAACAGAATACACATTTTTCTCAAGTGCTCATGGAACATTCTCCAGGATAGATCATATCTTGGGTCACAAATCAAGCCTTGGTAAATTTAAGAAAATTGAAATTGTATCAAGTATCTTTTCCGACCACAATGCTGTGAGACTAGATATCAATTACAGGAAAAGAGCTGTAAAACGTACAAACACATGGAGGCTAAACAATACACTACTTAATAACGAAGTGATCACTGAAGAAATCAAAGAGGAAATTAAAAAATACCTAGAAACAAATGACAATGGAGACACGACGACCCAAAACCTATGGGATGCAGCAAAAGCAGTTCTAAGAGGGAAGTTTATGGCAATACAATCCCACCTTAAGAAACAGGAAATATCTCGAATAAACAACCTAACCTTGCACCTAAAGCAATTAGAGAAAGAAGAACAAAAACATCCCAAAGTTAGCAGAAGGAAAGAAATCATAAAAATCAGATCAGAAATAAATGAAAAAGAAATGAAGGAAACGATAGCAAAGATCAATAAAACTAAAAGCTGGTTCTTTGAGAAGATAAACAAAATTGATAAACCATTAGCCAGACTCATCAAGAAAAAAAGGGAGAAGACTCAAATCAATAGAATTAGAAATGAAAAAGGAGAAGTAACAACTGACACTGCAGAAATACAAAAGATCATGAGAGATTACTATAAGCAACTCTATGCCAATAAAATGGACAACCTGGAAGAAATGGACAAATTCTTAGAAATGCACAACCTGCCAAGACTGAATCAGGAAGAAATAGAAAATATGAACAGACCAATCACAAGCACTGAAATTGAAACTGTGATAAAAAATCTTCCAACAAACAAAAGCCCAGGACCAGATGGCTTCACAGGCGAATTCTATCAAGCATTTAGAGAAGAGCTAACACCTATCCTTCTCAAACTCTTCCAAAATATAGCAGAGGGAGGAACACTCCCAAACTCATTCTACGAGGCCACCATCACCTTGATACCAAAACCAGACAAGGATGTCACAAAGAAAGAAAACTACAGGCCAATATCACTGATGAACATAGATGCAAAAATCCTCAACAAAATACTAGCAAACAGAATCCAACAGCACATTAAAAGGATCATACACCATGATCAAGTGGGGTTTATTCCAGGAATGCAAGGATTCTTCAATATACGCAAATCAATCAATGTGATACACCATATTAACAAACTGAAGGAGAAAAACCATATGATCATCTCAATAGATGCAGAGAAAGCTTTTGACAAAATTCAACACCCATTTATGATAAAAACCCTGCAGAAAGTAGGCATAGAGGGAACTTTCCTCAACATAATAAAGGCCATATATGACAAACCCACAGCCAGCATCGTCCTCAACGGTGAAAAACTGAAACCATTTCCACTAAGATCAGGAACAAGACAAGGTTGCCCACTCTCACCACTCTTATTCAACATAGTTTTGGAAGTTTTAGCCACAGCAATCAGAGAAGAAAAGGAAATAAAAGGAATCCAAATTGGAAAAGAAGAAGTAAAGCTGTCACTGTTTGCAGATGACATGATACTATACATAGAGAATCCTAAAGATGCTACCAGAAAACTACTAGAGCTAATCAATGAATTTGGTAAAGTTGCAGGATACAAAATTAATGCACAGAAATCTCTGGCATTCCTATATACTAATGATGAAAAATCTGAAAGTGAAATCAAGGAAACACTCCCATTTACCATTGCAACAAAAAGAATAAAATATCTAGGAATAAACCTACCTAAGGAGACAAAAGACCTGTATGCAGAAAATTATAAGACACTGATGAAAGAAATTAAAGATGATACAAATAGATGGAGAGATGTACCATGTTCTTGGATTGGAAGAATCAACATTGTGAAAATGACTCTACTACCCAAAGCAATCTACAGATTCAATGCAATACCTATCAAACTACCAATGGCATTTTTCACAGAACTAGAACAAAAAATTTCACAATTTGTATGGAAACACAAAAGACCCCGAATAGCCAAAGCAATCTTGAGAACCAAAAACGGAGCTGGAGGAATCAGGCTCCCTGACTTCAGACTATACTACAAAGCTACAGTAATCAAGACAGTATGGTACTGGCACAAAAACAGAAAGATAGATCAATGGAACAGGATAGAAAGCCCAGAGATAAACCCACGGACATATGGTCACCTTATCTTTGATAAAGGAGGCAGGAATGTACAGTGGAGAAAGGACAGTCTCTTCAATAAGTGGTGCTGGGAAAACTGGACAGGGACATGTAAAAGTATGAGATTAGATCACTCCCTAACACCATACACAAAAATTAGCTCAAAATGGATTAAAGACCTAAATGTAAGGCCAGACACTATCAAACTCCTAGAGGAAAACATAGGCAGAACACTCTATGACATAAATCACAGCAAGATCCTTTTTGACCCACCTCCTAGAGAAATGGAAATAAAGACAAAAATAAAGACATGGGACCTAATGAAACTTCAAAGCTTTTGCACAGCAAAGGAAACCATAAACAAGACCAAAAGACAACCCTCAGAATGGGAGAAAATATTTGCAAATGAAGCAACTGACAAAGGATTAATCTCCAAAATTTATAAGCAGCTCATGCAGCTCAATAGCAAAAAAACAAACAACCCAATCCAAAAATGGGCAGAAGACCTAAATAGACATTTCTCCACAAAAGATATACAGACAGCCAACAAACACATGAAAGGATGCTCAACATCTTTACTCATTAGAGAAATGCAAATCAAAACTACAATGAGATATCATCTCACACCAGTCAGAATGGCCATCATCAAAAAATCTAGAAACAATAAATGCTGGAGAGGGTGTGGAAAAAAGGGAACACTCTTGCACTGCTGGTGGGAATGTGAATTGGTACAGCCACTATGGAGAACGGTATGGAGGTTCCTTAAAAAACTACAAATAGAACTACCATATGACCCAGCAATCCCACTACTGGGCATATACCCTGAGAAAACCATAATTCAAAAAGAGACATGTACCAAAATGTTCATAGCAGCCCTATTTACAATAGCCCGGAGATGGAAACAACCTAAGTGTCCATCATCGGATGAATGGATAAAGAAGATGTGGCACATATATACAATGGAATATTACTCAGCCATAAAAAGAAATGAAATTGAGCTATTTGTAATGAGGTGGATGGACGTAGAGTCTGTCATACAGAGTGAAGTAAGTCAGAAAGAGAAAGACAAATACTGTATGCTGACACATATATATGGAATTTAAGAAAAAATGTCATCAAGAACATAGGGGTAAGACAGGAATAAAGACACAGACCTACTAGAGCATGGACTTGAGGATATGGGGAGGGGGAAGGGTAAGCTGTGACAAAGCGAAAGAGCGGCATGGACATATATACACTACCAAACGTAAGGTAGATATCTAGTGGGAAGCAGCCGCATAGCACAGGGAGATCAGCTCGGTTCTTTGTGACCGCCTGGAGGGGTGGGATAGGGAGGGTGGGAGGGAGACGCAAAAGGGAGGGGATATGGGAACATATGTATATGTATAACTGATTAAATTTGTAAAATAAAAAAAAAATAAATAAATAAACAAGGTTTAAACAAAAAAAAAAAAGATATTCTAACTCAAGATTACTTATATTATGGGCTTAAGTAAATAGTGTAACATAAAAGAAACAAAATTGTGTATATAGTATTATCCTACTTGAGTGTTATGATTTCCTTCTTTTAGAGACACATACATGCAAAGGACTAAAAGGAAATAGATCAACATATATAACAATGATTACTTCTGGGTTGTGAGATAGGGTAATTCTTATATATTCCTTTATGCTTTATCTGGATCTTCCATGCTTTCTATAGGGAATTTGTATTGTTTTTATAATAATAAAAACACATTTTTTTCTTTTTATTACCTCTTTTAAGTGGTAATTCTCATGTTATTTCATTAATGAGTTATCCTTTGTCCTTTAGATGGCATTCATTCATTCATGTATTGGTTCTTTCATTCTACAAATACGTTTTGAACTGCTACTAAGCACCAGCTCTTTAAAAGGTGTTAGGTGAACAAGTCAAAATGGTCCCTGATCCCACAGAGTTTTCCACATGTTAGAGGAGACAGATACTGAATAACAAATCATAATTGTGATAAGTGCTACAAATACATAGTGGTGCTTTAAAATGTAAATAGGAGGATCTATCATTGGAGCCAGTCAGGGAAAATACCCTGGAGGAGCTGATGTACAAGCTGAGGGCTGGAAGGATGAGCAGTAGTTGGCCAGGTGAAAAGGGAGGAAAGAACATTTCATTCCATGAGAAGGAATGTTAAGGGGGCAGGTTTGAAGTAAGAAGGAAAATTTGTGCCATCGAGGATTTAAAGAGCAATCAGTGTAACTGTAGCATAGAAACTGAGGGGTAGAGGGCCTAATCATGTCAGGCCTTCTGGTTGGTATCAAACATTAGGATCTTTATCACAATAGCAATGAGCAACCAAAAGGTTTTTTTTTTTTTTTTTTTTTTTTTACTAGATTTTGTGACTGTATTTGTTGCTCTGCTTTCTGAAAGCTGTGTTTTTCTCACACTTTTCATAGGATTTCACATCTCTGGAGATTCTCATTTTTTCTTCTGCCTGAAACATCATTAGTGTGCATTCTCCAAGTCTTATTTGGGTCTCAGATCTTCTTGAAACCAATTTCATGCTCTTTTTTTTTTTATTGAAGTATAGTTGATTAACAAGTTGTATATATTTTTTTCTGCTTTATAAAAAATTTAATCAGTTATACATATACATATGTTCCCATATCCCCTCCCTTTTGCATCTCCCTCCCACCCTCCCTATCCCACCCCTCCAGGCGGTCACAAAGCACCCAGCTGATCTCCCTGTGCTATGCGGCTGCTTCCCACTAGCTATCTACCTTATGTTTGGTAGTGTATATACGTCCATGCCTCTCTTTCGCTTTGTCACAGCTTACCCTTCCCCCTCCCCATATCCTCAAGTCCATTCTCTAGTAGGTCTGTGTCTTTATTCCTGTCTTACTCCTATGTTCTTCATGACATTTTTTTTTCTTAAATTCCATATATATGTGTCAGCATACAGTATTTGTCTTTCTCTTTCTGACTTCACTCTGTATGACAGAGTCTAGGTCCATCCACCTCATTACAAATAGCTCAATTTCATTTCTTTTTATGGCTGAGTAATATTCCATTGTATATATGTGCCACATCGTCTTTATCCATTCATCCAATGATGGACACTTAGGTTGTTTCCATCTCCGGGCTATTGTAAATAGGGCTGCTATGAACATTTTGGTACATGACTCTTTTTGAATTATGGTTTTCTCAGGGTATATGCCCAGTAGTGGGATTGCTGGGTCATATGGTAGTTCTATTTGTAGTTTTTTAAGGAACCTCCATACCGTTCTCCATAGTGGCTGTACCAATTCACATTCCCACCAGCAGTGCAAGAGTGTTCCCTTTTTTCCACACCCTCTCCAGCATTTATTGTTTCTAGATTTTTTGATGATGGCCATTCTGACTGGTGTGAGATGATATCTCATTGTAGTTTTGATTTGCATTTCTCTAATGAGTAAAGATGTTGAGCATCCTTTCATGTGTTTGTTGGCAGTCTGTATTTCTTCTGTGGAGAAATGTCTATTTAGGTCTTCTGCCCATTTTTGGATTGGGTTGTTTGTTTTTTTGTTATTGAGCTGCATGAGCTGCTTATAAGTTTTGGAGATTAATCCTTTGTCAGTTGCTCCATTTGCAAATATTTTCTCCCATTCTGAGGGTTGTCTTTTTGTCTTGTTTATGGTTTCCTTTGCTGTGCAAAAGCTTTGAAGTTTCATTAGGTCCCATGTGTTTATTTTTGTCTTTATTTCCATTTCTCTAGGAGGTGGGTCAAAAAGGATCTTGCTGTGATTTATGTCATAGATTTATGTCATGATTTATGTCAAAAGGTTTTTTAAATTGTGGTAGAATATACATAATATAAAAGTTACCACTTTAACCATTTTTAAGTACATTCAGTGGCATTTAATACATTCATTGTGCAACCATTACCACTATCTCCAGAACCTTTTCATCACCCCAAACTGAACCACTGTACCCATTAAATAATAGCCTCTCATTCCTCCCTCTCTCAGCACTTGGGAACCACCATTCTACTTTGTCTCTATGAATTTAACTATTCTATTCTCATATAAGTGGAATCATACAACACTTGTCCTTTTGTGTCTGGCTTATTTCACTTAGTATAATGTCTTCAAGGTTCATCCTGTTGTAACATGCCAAAAGGGTTTTTTTTTTTTTTTCCAAAATGGTTTTAAGCAGAGGAATACTATGATCATAATAGCATTTTATAGAGATCACTCTGACTTCTGTGTGTATGAATGAAAGAAAGTGGATGAAGTGAAACCAAATAGGCAAGTGGAAAACTATATTGGATTGTACTAGGTTGAAGTCAAAGGAGATATATAGGAGTGAATAGACTCAAGATATTTTCAGAAAGTAGAGTCAACAGAACTTGCTGATAGACTGTATGTATAGGGTAAGTGAAAAGGAGTGGTATCTCCTGGCAATCTGGGACTGGGACTATTATAAGAAATGTGGGGTTGGAGGGTAGTGCAGTATAATCATGAATTCTGTTTTAGATATGTAAGGTCTGAGGTGCCTGTCATGCATCCAAGAGGAGTTATAGAATAATGTGTTAGATATAGAGGTCTAGAGCTTAGAAAAGAGACTTGGCCAAGTGATATGAACTTATAACCCATTAGCATATAGATGGCATTTGAAAACATGAGAGTGAATGAGATCACCCAGGGAGAGAATATAGAGTACAGAAAAAAAACAGAGAGTGCAATACCAAGCTCTGAGAAACCCCAACATTTAAAGGCCAAGAACTGCAGTGTGAAAAAGTTAGGCTTTTCTACCTTTGAAAAACAACTTCTTTAGGAACATCGACCTAACAGGAAGATTTAGATGTGTTTCTTCTGTATGTTATCCAGCCTTCCATAAACCTGAGTTCAAACCTATTAGGTCACATTCAAAGGCAAGGAAGATTTGCTTTTTAAGTAAGTTATTAATATGCCATGTAGGAGCCTTCCTATAAACCAACTTATCCAGAATTTTGTTAAGTTTGATCTAGGTCAAGGAACAAGCAGTGGGCAATTTTGTGAAAGAGTTGAATGATTTCTCTGTCTACATATACAAGTGTGTATAAATGGAAGTTAGGTTAAATCGTTGCTAGATAAGTATATAATGCTTGGTCAAATCCCATTTCCAAATACAGTGTTCATTAAAGCAGCTTTACCTTCACCCTTCACAAATCATCATTTGCATTCCAACTATAATGATTTAAAGAAATGTGTTTACCATAGGATATCAATCTTTGATGACTTCAACAAATTGCAGATGGTATGCATTTTTTAATGAAAAAGACATGTATGGAATTTATAATGGAAACACTGGGTGGTGAAGTGGGTGATCTAGTGGCATTAGCCATCTAACACTGGTTATATGGCTTATACAGAAACTGATTATCAAAATAAAAAACACTGAAAAGTAATTAACAACATGTAGACAAGGCCTTAGAAAGACCCTATATGGCATACAATAAAAATGTGTATCATATTGTAGTTAAAAACAAAACATAGCTCATTATTTTTGTACACTCAACTTCCTATCTGGTGGTGTCAAGTGATAGCAGAACAGTATATATTGAGGAATATCGGAATGGTCTCCAGTTTAGGCCTAGAATGGTCACCCAAATCTCTCTCCTACCCAAGTGTTCTACTAGGCCTGTAAGGAAGTCTCTCAATTATGAGAAATCTGATGGAATACGTAAGTCGTAGATAATCTTCTACAAGAATTTTCATTATTTGTAGCTGTCAAATAACTAATTGATGATTACACATCCACATACAAATTAATACTGAACAACACTGCAAATGTCATTTTTGTTCTTTTGTTAAACCTAAATCATAGGTTCTTTGTGGCTGTAGATTTAGTTCATTATGTTAAATTTTGATCTCTTTATAATTTGCTGAAATGACTTGTTCATACATGTGTAAGTAATATAAAACCATTCAATATCTATTCTATCTGCACCTGTAAGTTATTCAGGTGCTTAAAACTTATTTGAATAAAACTTAATGGATATCTGTAGTCAGCAATTCTGAAATTGTTTGTTCCTTGCCAAAATAATAATAGTTTCTGCACTCATGTTTCAGTGTCAAATGGTTATTCATGAAGTTTTATGTGAAAAAGATGGATATATGATAAATTGGACTTTTCCCTTAGAATTCATTTTTGGAATCTACTATAAAGGATATTAGTCTGAATTAATTTATATGAATATTTGATATGAAAATGTTAATAATATAAATGACAAAAAGATAAGCTTTTTAAAATACAGATTATGAAAGACATTTTTAAAGAAATAATGAATGTCTTCTGTTATCCCATTTCATCAGTGTTCTTGACTAAGAAATCAAGATGCTATGGTAGGCTAAATAATGCCCCCCCAAAAGATACCCGTGAATGTTATCTTTTTTGGCAAAAAAAGGACTTTGCAGATATAATTAAGAATCTTGAGATGGGAGATTATCTTAGATTAATCAGGTAGGCTCTAAATGCAATCACAAGTGTCCTTACAAGTGGGAGAAAGAGGGAGATTTTGACTACAGAAGAGGAGAAACCATATGACGATAAAGGCAGAACTTGGAGTGATGCAGCCACACACCAAGGAATGCCAGCAGCCACCAAAAGCTGGAAAAGGCAAGAAGTACTTTCTCCTCTAGAACCTCTGGAAAGAGCACAGCCTAATGATAACTTGATTTTGCTCAGTGTTACTGATTTTGGACTTCTGGCCTCCAAAACTGTGGGAGAAAATTTATGTTGTATTAAGCCACCAAATTTGTGGTAATTTGTTATAGCAACCATAGGAAACTAACACAGATGCTTTAACTTTATGGAGAAGTCTAGAAAAGAAACTCATGGCCTGATTCTCTAGAGGCCTAAAGTGTGACTTCAGGTGGTCAGCAAGAGACAGAATAAGAAAAGAAGGCTATCCTGAGGCTCTGACAATGAATTAACAACACAGGAAAGTATCTCAGGTATATCACAAATAAAAAAGGAATTGAGAAAATCATGGATGTAACTATTTCCAAATTATTGTTTTGCTTAAATTATCTAACAAATTAAAATATTTTGTTGAATTGTCTAGGAAACAGAGTCTCTGTTTCATCCACTATGTAGAATTGAACATAACATACTGTGAGTGTTCTGTATACCACACTGAGATTCCGAATACTCCCTATCAGAAGTAGCTTAGATTGGCTTTAGCAATTTTTCCTCAGAGTGAATTGTTTTGTTTCCTTCCCTTGACACTCCTGACTCCTGTAGCTCCTGCTGTATATTTTCTTAATATCGAAGATATCTTTGAAATAATTTATATTCATTGTCTTCACTAACTCTCCTTTCATCCATCCATCCTTCCATTCAAGCCTTCTATGAAATACTTACTAAACATATAGTACAAGATGCTTAGGTAGGCCCAGATTTGTCACGTAAGATAAGATCCTTGTACTCAAGGAGTTTAAAATAGGAGAGTACAGACATGTATACAAATTAATAAAATACAAGAAACAAGCATGAGCCACAAAAAAAGGTATTGATTTTTAAAGCTAGTATTAGAATAAAAAGGTCCCAAATCAATAACCTAAGCTTTTACCTTAACAAACTAGAAAAAGAACAAATAAACCCAAGGTAAGCAGAAAGAAGAAAATGATAAAGATAAGAACAGATTTCAATGAAATTGAAAACATAAAAATAGGGAAAAATTAATGAAACTAAAAGTTGGCTCTTTGAAAAGATCAATAAAATCAATAAACCTGCAGCCAGTGGCAAAGAAAAGAAGACACATTTTACTAATATTAGGAATTAAAAAGGGGATATCACCACAGACCCCATAAACAATTTTTAAAAACTTTTTGTGCATAAATTTGACAACTTAGATAAAATGGACCAATTCCTCAAAACCCACAAACTACCAACTACCCCCACCCGAGATGAAATAGATAAACAGAATGGTCCCATAACTGTTAAAAAAAATTGAATTAATACTTAAAAACCTCCAAAAATCTCCACATCCAGATGGTTTTAATGGCAAATTCAAATATTTAAAGAAGAAATAACACCAGTTCCATACAATCTCTCCCAGAAAATAAGAGGAGTGAACATTCCAGACTCATTTTATGAAGCCAGCATAGCTCTGATACCCAAACCAGACAAAGACATTACAAATCAAGAAAACTACAGACTAATATCCCTCATATACATAGTCACAAAAATGCTCAATAATATACTAGTCAATTGAATCCACAATATATAAAAAGAATAACGTATCACAACCAAGTGGAGTTTATCCTGAGAATGAAAGGGTGATTCAATATCTGAAAATCAATCAGTGTAATCCACTATATTAACAGTCTAAAGAAGAAAAACCATAGGATGATGCAGAAAAAATATTTCACCGAATTCAGGATCCTGAAAAAACTCTCAGCAAACTAGGAATAGAAGGAAACTTCCCAAACCTAATAAAGGGCTTCTATAAAAACATTTTCAGCTAACATCGCATTAATGGTGAAGGAATAAATGCTTTATTCCCTAAGACTGGGAGCAAGGTAAGGATATCCACTTTCATCATACTTATTCAACATAACTATGGAAGTCTTAGCCAATGCAATAAAGAAAGAAAAAAGAAAAGGCATACAGATTGAAAAGAAAGAAATGAAACTGTCCTTATTGCAGATGACATGTTTTTCTATGAAAAAGATCCTAAGAAATCTACAAACAAAAAACTCCTAGGGGGCTTCCCTGGTGGTGCAGTGGTTGAGAGTCCGCCTGCTGATGCAGGGGACACGGGTTCATGCCCCAGTCTGGGAGGATCCCACATGCCACGGAGAGGCTGGGCCTGTGAGCTATGGCCGCTGAGCCTGTGCGTCCAGAGCCTGTGCTCCACAATGGGAGAGGCCACAACAGTGAGAGGCCCGTGTACAGCAAAAAAAACCCACAAAAAACTCCTAGGACTAATATATTAGTTTAGAAAGAGCCTCAGGATATAAGACCAATACACAAAAATCAATCATATTTTTATATACTAGCAATGTACAACTATTTCAACTGAAATTTTAAAAAATAGATTTACAATAGCTCATAAAAATAAAATAGTTAGATACAAATCTAATAAAGAATGTATAGGATTTGTATGCTAAAAAATATAAAATGCTTATGAAATAAATAAAAGAAAGCCTAAATAAACGAAGAGCTATACCATGTTCATGGATTGGAAGCATCAACATAATAAACATGTCAATTGCCTCCAAATGATCAATACATTTAACACAAAATCAATCAAAATTCCAGCAAAACTTTTTGTAGATATATAAACTTTTTGTAGACTAGTCCTAAAATTTCCTTAGAAAGGGAAAGAAACTAGATGACTTTGGAAAAGCACAATAAAATTGGAGGAATCACATTATCTGATTAAAAGGCTTACTATATATAAAGCTACACTAACAAGATGCTGTAGTATTGGTTAGGGGAACTACAGACAGATCAATGGAACAGAATAGAGTCCAGAAATACAAGAGCGATTTAACGGAGAAAGAATAATCTTTTCAGCTAATGGTGCCAGGATAATTGAAATCCATATGGAAAAAAAGAAAAATGAACCTCAACCTAAACATCACAGCTCACACAAAAATTAATTCAAAATAGACCACAGTGTTAAAAAAATAAAGAGCTAAGTCAAATATTTAATTAAAATGGGGGAAAAAAGATCATAGATACAAATGTACAAAGTAAAACTATAAAAATTTTAGAAGAAAACAAGAGGAAATCTTTGTGACCTGGGGTTAGGCAACAAATTCTTAGATTTGACACCAAATGCATGACCCATTAAAGGAAAAACTGATGAATTGGAGTTCATCAAAGTTAAACACTTGCTCTCCATATGACACAATTGAGAGAATGAAAAGACAAACTATAGGCTAGGAGACAATATTTTCAAATCACATCTCCAACAAAAGATGTACCAGAATTTATAAGGAATCCCAACACTCGGCCTACCCAGGCTCTTTGAAAGGGCTAATGGCAGACCCTGGGAGGGCTCACACCAAGGAGTACTTCCCAGAACTTCTGCTGCCAGTGTCCGTGTCCTCATGGTAAGACACAGCCATGCCCCGCCCCTGCAGCAGACCCTCCAACACTAGCAGACCAGAGGGAAGACAGAAGAAGCAAGAAGAATTACAATCCTGCAGCCTGTGGAACAAAAACCACATTCACAGAAAGATAGACAAGATGAAAAGGCAGAGGGCTATGTACCAGATGAAGGAACAAGATAAAACCCCAGAAAAACAACTAAATGAAGTGGAGATAGGCAACCTTCCAGAAAAGGATTTCAGAATAATGATAGTGAAGATGATCCAGGACCTCAGAAAAAGAATGGAGGCAAAGATCGAGAAGATGCAAGAAATGTTTAACAAAGACCTAGAAAAATTAAACAACAAACAAACAGAGATGAACAACACAATAACTGAAATGAAAACTACATGAGAAGGAATCAATAGCAGAATAACTGAGGCAGAAGAACGGATAAGTGACCTGGAAGACAGAATGGTGGCATTCACTGCTGTGGAACAGAATAAAGAAAAAAGAATGAAAAGAAATGAAGACAGTCTAAGAGACCTCTGGGACAACATTAAATGCAACAACATTGGCATTATAGAGGTCCCAGAAGGAGAAGAGAGAGAGAAAGGACCCAAGAAAATATTTAAAGAGATTATAGTTGAAAACTTCCCTAACATGGGGAAGGAAATAGCGACCCAAGTCCAGGAAGTGCAGAGAGTCCCATACAGGATAAACCCAAGGACAAACACACCGGGACACATAGTAATCAAATTGGTAAAAATTAGAGACAAAGAAAAATTATGGAAAGCAGCCAGGGAAAAATGACAAATAACATACAAGGGAACCCCCATAAGGTTAACAGATGATTTCTCAGCAGAAACTCTACAAGCCAAAAGGGAGTGACATGATATACTTAAAGTGATGAAAGGGAAGAAACTACAACCAAGATTACTCTACCCAGCAAGGATCTCATTCAGATTCAATGGAGAAATCAAAAGCTTTACAGACAAGCAAAAGCTAAGAGAATTCAGCACCACCAAACCAGCTCTACAACAAATGCTAAAGGAACTTCTCTAAGTGGGAAACACAATAGAAGAAAAGGACCTACAAAAAAAAAAACCCAAAACAATTAAGAAAATGGTCATAGGAACATACATATCAATAATTACCTTAAATGTGAATGGATTAAATGCTCCAACCAAAAGACACAGGCTTGCTGAATGGACACAAAAACAAGACCCATATATATGCTGTCTACAAGAGACCCACTTCAGACCTAGGGACACATACAGACTGAAAGTGAGGGGATGGAAAAAGATATTCCATGCAAATGGAAATCAAAAGAAAGCTGGAGTAGCAATACTCATAACAGATAAAATAGACTTTAAAATAAAGAATGTTACAAGAGACAAGGAAGGACACTACATAATGATCAAGGGGTCAATCCAAGAAGAAGATATAATAATTATAAATATATATGCACCTGACATAGGAGCACCTCAATATATAAGGCAACTGCTAACAGCTCTAAAAGAGGAAATCGACAGTAACACAATAATAGTGGGGGACTTTTACACCTCACTTACACCAATGGACAAATCATCCAAACAAAATTAATAAGGAAACACACGCTTTAAATGACAAATAGACCAGATAGATTTAATTGATATTTATAGGACATTCCATCCAAAAACAGCAGATTACACTTTCTTCTCAAGTGCACATGGAACATTCTCCAGGATAGATCACATCTTGGGTCACAAATCAAGACTCAGTAATTTTAAGAAAATTGAAATCATATCAAGCATCTTTTCTGACCATCACGCTATGAGATTAGAAATCAATTACAGGGAAAAAAACGTAAAAAGCACAAACACATGGAGGCTAAACAATACGTTACTAAATAACCAAGAGATCACTGAAGAAATCAAAGAGTAAATCAGAAAAAACCTAGAGAAAAATGACAATGAAAACACGACGACCCAAAACCTATGGGATGCCGCAAAAGCAGTTCTAAGAGGGAAGTTTATAGCTACACAAGCCTACCTCAAGAAACAAGAAAAATCTCAAATTAACAATCTAACATTACACCTAAAGGAACTAGAGTAAGAAGAACAAACAAAACCCAAAGTTAGCAGAAGAAAGAAATCATAAAGATCAGAGCAGAAATAAATGAAATAGAAACAAAGAAAAAAATAGCAAAGATCAATAAAACTAAAAGCTGGTTCTTTGCGAAGATAAACAAAATTGATAAACCATTAGCCAGACTCATCAAGAAAAAGAGGGAGAGGGCTCAAACCACTAAAATTAGAAATGAAAAAGGAGAAATCACAACTGACACTGCAGAAATACAAAGGATTATAAGAGATTACTACAAACAACTATATGCCAATAAAATGGACAACCTGGAAGAAATGGACAAATTATTAGAAAGGTATAACCTTCCAAGACTGAACCAGTAAGTAACAGAAAATATGAACAGACCAATCACAAGTAATGAAAATGAAACTGTGATTAAAAATCTTCCAACAGGGCCTCCCTGGTGGCGCAAGTGGTTGAGAGTCCGCCTGCCGATGCAGGGGATACGGGTTCGTGCCCCGGTCTGGGAGGATCCCATATGCCGCGGAGCGGCTGGGCCCGTGAGCCATGGCCGCTGAGCCTGCGCGTCCGGAGCCTGCGCGTCCGGAGCCTGTGCTCCGCAACGGGGGAGGCCACAACAGTGAGAGGCCCGCATACCGCAAAAAAAAAAAAAAAAAAAAAATCTTCCAACAAACAGAAGTCCAGGACCAGATGGCCTCACAGGTGAATTCTATCAAACATTTAGAGAAGAACTAACACCCATCCTTCTCAAACTCTTCCAAAAAATTGCAAGGAAGGAACACTCCCAAACTCATTCTTTGAGGCCACCATCACCCTGACACCAAAACCAGACAAAGATACTACAAAAAAAGAAAATTACAGACCAATATCACTGATGAATATAGATGCAAAAATCCTCAACAAAATACTAGCAAACAGAATCCAACAACACATTAAAAGGATCATACACCATGATCAAGTGGGATTTATCCCAGGGATGCAAGGATTCTTCAATATACATAAATCAATCAATGTGATACACCATATTAACAAATTGAAGGATAAAAGCCATATGATCATCTCAGTAGATGCAGAAAAAGCTTCTGACAAAATTCAACACTGATTTATGATAAAAGCGCTCCAGAAAGTGGGCACAGAGGGAACCTACCTCAAAATAGTAAAGGCCATATACAACAAACCCACAGCAAACATCATTCTGAATAGTGAAAAACTGAAAGCATTTCCTCTAAGATCAGGAACAAGACAACGATGTCCACTCTCGCCACTGTTATTCAACATAGTTTTGGAAGTCCTAGCCACGGCAATCAGAGAAGAAAAAGAAATAAAAGGAATACACATTGGAAAAGAAGAAGTAAAACTGTCACTGTTTGCAGATGACATGATACTATACATAGAGAATCCTAAAGATGCCACCAGAAAACTAACAGAGCTAATCAATGAATTTGGTAAAGTTGCAAGATACAAAGTTAATGCACAGAAATCTCTTGCATTCCTATACACTAATGATCAAAAATTTGAAGAAGAAATTAAGGAAACACTGCCATTTACCATTGCAACAAAAAGAATAAAATACCTAGGAATAAACCTACCTAGGGAGACAAAAGACCTTATGCAGAAAACTATAAGACACTGTTGAAAGAAATTAAAGATGATACCAACAGATGGAGAGATAGTCCATGTTCTTTGGTTGGAAGAATCCATATTGTGAAAATGACTATACTACCCAAAGCAATCTACAGGTACAATGCAATCCCTTTCAAATTACTGATGGCATTTTTTACAGAACTAGAACAAAAAATCTTAAAATCTGTATGGAGACACAAAAGACCCCAAATAGCCAAAGCAGTCTTGAGGGAAAAAAATGGAGCTGGAGGAATCAGACTCCCTGACTTCAGACTATACTACAAAGCTACAGTAATCAAGACAATATGGTACTGGCACAAAAACAGAAATATAGATCACTGGAACAGGATAGAAAGCCCAGAGATAAACCCACACACTTATGGTCAAATGATCTATGACAAAGGAGGCAAGGATATACAATGGAGAAAAGACAGTCCCTTCAATAAGTGGTGCTGGGAAAACTGTACAGCTACATGTAAAAGAATGAAATTAGAGCACTCCCTAACACCATACACAAAAATAAACTCAAAAATGGATTCGAGACCTAAATGTAAGACCGGACACTATAAAACTCTTAGAGGAAAACATAGGAAGAACACCGTTTGACACAAATCACAGCAAGATCTTTTTTGACCCACCTCCTAGAGTAATGGAAATAAAAACAAAAATAAACAAATGGGGCCTAATGAAACTTAAAAGCTTTTGCAAAGCAAAGGAAGCTACAAACAAGATGAAAAGACAACCCTCAGAATGGGAAAAAATATTTGCAAAAGAATCAATGGACAAAGGATTAATCTCCAAAATATATAAACAGCTCATGCAACTCACTATTAAAAAAACAAACAACCCAATCAAAAAATGGGCAGAAGACCTAAATAGACATTTCTCCAAAGAGGACATACAGATGGCCAAGAAGCATATGAAAACATCACTAAATATTAGAGAACTGCAAATCAAAGGTACAATGAGGTATCACCTCACACCAATTAGAATGGGCATCATCTGAAAATCTACAAACAACAAATTCTGGAGAGGGCATGGAGCAAAGGGAACCCTCTTGCACTGTTGGTGGGAATGTAAATTGATACAGCCACTATGGAGAACAGTATGGAGGTTCCTTAAAAAACTAAAAATAGAATTACCATATGACCCAGCAATCCCACTACTAGGCATATACCCAGAGAAAACCATAATTCAAAAAGACACATACACCCCAATGTTCATTGCAGCACTATTTACAATAGCCAGGTCATGGAAGCAACCTAAATGCCCATCAACAAATGAATGGATGAAGAAGATGTGGTACATATATACAATGGAATATTACTCAGCCATAAAAAAGGAACGAAATTGGGTCATTTGTAGAGACGTGGATGGATCTAGAGACTGTCATACAGAGTGAAGTAAGTCAGAAAGAGAAAAACAAATACCGTATATTAACGCATATATGTGGAACCTACAAAAATGGTACAGATGAACCAGTTTTCAGGGCAGAAATTGAGACACAGATGTAGAGAACAAACATATGGACACCAAGGGGGGAAAGCCCCAGGGATGGTGGTAGGGTGGTGGTGGTGGTGTGATGAATTGGGAGATTGGGATTGACGTGTATACACTGATGTGTATAAAATTGATGACTAATAAGAACCTGCTCTATAAAAAAATAAATAAAATTCAAAAAAAATTTACATAATTACAAAAAAAATCCCAAAACTCAACAGTAAGAGAACAACCCAATTTAAAATAAGCAAAAGACTTAAAGAGATACCTCACTGAAGAGGATATATACAGATAGTAAAGGAGCATACAAAAAGTTGCTCAGTATCATTGGCCATTAGGGGAATGCAAATTAAAACCACTATGAGATAACACTGCATATCTATTAGAATGACTAAAATAAAAAATACTGACAAACTAAGTGCTAACAAAGATGCAGAACAACTGGAACTTTCATATATTGCAGGTAGAAATGCAAACTGGTACAGCCACTCTGGAAAACACTGAAACAGTTTCTTAAAAAGTCAAACATACACTTAAACATATGATCCAGTAATCTCACATTCGGGTATGTACCCTACAGAAATGAAAACTTATGTTCAAGTAGGAACCTATACTTGAATGTTTACAGCAGCTCTGTTAAT
The DNA here is from genome assembly GCF_025265405.1 of Mesoplodon densirostris. Lineage (NCBI taxonomy): Eukaryota > Metazoa > Chordata > Mammalia > Artiodactyla > Ziphiidae > Mesoplodon > Mesoplodon densirostris. Next base: position 56,060,247 of record NC_082662.1, on the reverse strand, counting down.
ATTGCCAAAAACTGGAAACAACCTAGCAGATGAATGAATAAACAAATTGTGTAAATCTTTATGATGAAAAACTACTCAGCAGTAAAAGGAACAAACTGTTGATACACCAATTTGGATAATTCTCAAAGGCATTATGCTGAGTGAAAAAATTCAGTCTCAAAAGGTTGATACATGATCCCATTTACATGACATTCTCAAAAAGAGAAAACCATAGTGATGGAAAACAGATCAGTGACTGCCAGGAGCTGGGAGTTTGGAGCTAGGAGGAGAGGAGGATGTGAAAAGGGAGTTTATTGGTGATGGAACTGCTCTGGATCCTGATTGTGGTGGTAGTCAAATGAATCTATACATGTCAATAGAAATACATAACCTCACCTCCTCCCCTCCAAAAGGTCAAATTTATTGTATAATAATTATTTTAATATGGAATTAAAACCACACAGAGGGATTCCCTGGTGGTGCAGTGGTTAAGAATCCGCTTGCCAATGCAGGGCACACAGGTTTGAGCCCTGGTCCGGGAAGATCCCACATGCCATGGAGCTACTAAGTCCGTGCGCCACAACTACTGAGCCTGTGCTCTAGTGACCTCGAGCCACAACTACTGAAGCCCACGTGCCTAGAGCCTGTGCTCCGCAACAAGAGAAGCCACCGCAATGAGAAGCCCGCACACTGCCGTGAAGAGTAGCCCCCACTCGCTGAAACTAGAGAAAGCCCACGTGCAGCAACGAAGACCCAATGCAGCCAAAAATAAATAAATAAAATATATTTATTAAAAAAAACTCACAGAAAAAAAAGTATTAGATTTAAAATAGAAGCCCAAGAAGAGAATAGTTTCTTCTGCATTGGGGAAAGGTTTAAAGGCTTCATGAAGAATGAAGCATTTAAAAAATATATGTTAAAGGCCCAGTGTGTAATACTTGTTCACAATCTATCTTCTCTGATAGACTATATATAATGAGAGCAGGAACAATGTCTAGCTTGATCACCTGTGTACATTCAGTAAATAAAGCTGTGCTCTATACATATTCGGCAATCAATAAATATATGATTATTGACTTATTGCCTATGATATTAATAGGCAGAGATACAATACAGGAAATTGTAGGAAAAGTGAAAAACATGAGAAAATGTCTGAAATTTCCTCCTCCCCCTTCTAAATCCTTTTTATCCCTTCAAGTTCACTTAAAGTTCTAGCTCATCTCCCTGACTCTTCCAGCCACACTAATCTTTCCAACTTGTCCAAACCGGTTCTACCAAACATGGTTTAATATTTTAGTGTAGTACTTCTCAATATTTTAAAGCCTATGACTCATTTCCTTTAATAGTTACTAAAATGTGACTTTTTCCATTATTTAAATTTTAAAATACATTGTATTGCATGACTAAAAACAAATCAAAGCACTTGTCAGCTTCAAACCACACTTCTTTCATTCCTTCAGTCCTCCAAGAGAATCTTATCACCCTCTCCCCTCAAACTGGGCAAGTCTTCCCTTCCTTTACTGTTCCTGTACCCTAACTCATCCCTAGTTTATGCTTAATGATCAGTGTTTACTACTGTAATTTAAGACTTAATATCATTCCTTAGTAGGATAACATGTAACTCATTTCCTCAGCTCTTTCTTCTCCCGAGGACAGAGATCATGTCTACTACTTCGGCCTTGTAACTAATGCCATGTGTTCTAGATACTTGCTAATTTTATTCCCTTGTATACCATTCACCAGTCTACTTGTCTTCCAAAATTGTTACTGCTCTGCAAGGAAGAAAACAAGTCTTTCTGAAGAAGCTAAATACAAACAATTTTTACAACAGATATTTAGAAACGGCACAGAGAAATGTACTTTTTAGTAATGCTTCATATTCATATCTATAATTTCCAGAAAGGTTACAATGCTGGCATTCTGTAACTGGCACTATTGCATTGATATTATATGTTGACATTAGCCTCATATGGATGATTGAACTTAAGCTGGCCTTCAATTTTAATTTAGATGATCTTGTGTTAAATTGTAGAGGAAAGAATAAAGTTAAGAATATGTATAAAATGTTGGATGTTTACCAACTGTATCTAAAAGAAATTTTAAAATAATGTTTTTAAATTTGGGGGGAATGGAACCATACTTCTAACCACTTTATGTTGGTTTTCTTTTTAACATTCATATATACCTTTAAATCAACTGTGGTCAAATATTGCAAATATATGCAGCTTGTGAATTATTCATAAGAATTGAGAATGCCTATTCTTCATCTTCCTTAGACAAGAATTAGCCATAGCTAATAAGTACAGACACTTCAATCAAAATCCTTTACCTCTTAGATTTTCAGCAACAATTCCTAGTCCCTGGCCCCTAAATTGTGTCTCCACATGAATCGCATCTACTTTCCCTAAATCAATTCCATTATTTGCCTTATTTTTCCTCAAATCTTTATGTAGTTCTTATTTTTTCCAGAAATTAAGCAAGGCTGAGTAGCAAAGATAGGCTTTATAATCCTATGTAAAGCTAGCAGGGCTATCTCTATATCTCCTTATATAATACTTGTAACTTCATGAATAAGTGAAGAGTCTTTTAAGAGCTGAAGATTTAGTATCCACTTTACAAGTTAGAAATAATTTTTATATATTCTCTAATAAGAATGGGTGTATATGCCTGTGTATGGATGTATCCACAATATACAATATATTTTCCCAAAGCAGTCTTAGAAGTCATAAAGGACTTAATCCACTGCTGAGAAATATTATCAGTCTCTCTCTCTGGGGCATATGTGTGCACTGATGAATAATGAAATAATATGCTCACCCTCTGGTGGTCAAAACCAGAAATACATTTCCATTTTCCTGGATTATATCCAAAATATGATCACTGTGATATATTAAGTTTCTGCTTCCTATTTAACTTACACCAAAAATAGATCTAAAAGAAGGCCACTGGCTTAAAAAAACACACAAAAAAAATCAACGAACTTATTAAATATAGTAACTTAAGAATTACTTATGACAGCATTTGATAATTAACACTAATTTGGCTTTAAAATATCGGAACTGTAGAATTTTAGAGTAGGAAGGAATTACAGCGATCATTTAGCCATTTCCCCTCCCATTTAAAACTTAGATAATGAAAAAATATTTCATTTTGTTTTAGTTGTTTAATCTGTTTCATGTAATTAATTACATGAAAACCAAAATCTGTATAAGTGGAATTGGATAGTAATGAGACCTTGTGTTTCTTTTCTTATGTTTCTATTTTTAACTTACAAATAGCCCAAGAACTAGGAAAAAAATTATACCACATGTAAGTTTAAATTTTCTGCCCACTTTATTCAATCATCCAAAAAATATTTATTGTATATTATGGTTCCAATGGTATATGCTGGAATTGTAACTATCCCTGCTTTCAGCCTAGTGAAGGGTACAGATAAAACAGTAATTCCCGTATAGGATGCTGAGTGTGACCACAAAGAGTGAGCACAAAGTAATAGGGCCATCAAAGTGGTCTTGGTGGGCGGGGGGGGAGAAATCAAGAAAGGATTCTAGGCAAAACTGACATACTTGGTGAGACCTGAAGGAAGAAGAGGAAAAGGGGAAGGAAGACTTAATTCTATGGGCAAGAAGGAAATATTACATCCAAATGGCCTGAGGTGAGAGAGAACGCAGAAACTGAGAGAAGGTACAGAAGTATGGTTGGAAGAAGCCTGAAAAGGAATGGTCAGAGGTTGGAAGAAAATCTGGAGAATATGGTGTCAGAGAGATCAACAATATCTAACACTGGAGAGAAGACTTCAAAATATCTACTGTGTTTAATGATAAGGAAGTTATTTATGTCCCTGGAAAAACCACTAGTTGAATTAACTGGAAAGAATGAATGGGAGTCAAAAAAGTAGGTATAGCAAACAATTCTTTCATGTCTTTTCGGTGTGAAGGGGAGGACAGAATAATGATAGAGATAGATGGGGAATGAGAGGTTTCTTAAAGAATAAAAGTCTAGAACACATATAAATAATAATGAAAAAAAGCTAGTTTTGAGGAAGTGTTTGTAGATAAAATTTATTCATGGGGAGCTTTAATGTAGATACCATGGAGATAGGAAGGGCACAGGAGAGACGGGGCATTTAGATGTCTTTTTCGTAAGTTGAATCCTTGTGCTTTTAAAATTAAACAACATGAAAAGTTACCTTTGAAAATGTAATAGTCAATCTGCACAAAACTACCCTGAAAAAGGGTAGCACCTCTTGAATTTAAAGAAAACATTCTTACATGTTAATCAACTTTATTTTAGTTGAATAAAGAATCATTATCAACCTATGAGTCTGGTATTTCAGGACTTTAATTAATTTTTTCTGGATATTCTAGTACCACAGTACTGAAGTAATCCTTAAAAAATCATTTACTTAAAGGTCCAAAAATGGAACCCAGCTTATTATAATCATTAACTAGCTGATTTCCTTCAATTTTCATTTGCTTGGAAGAAAGTTTAACTTGAAACAAAATATCTTTCTTTTCTACTGAGTAATTGAAAATGGGACCATAAGATAGCTGGGTTTTTTCCCCTCTAATAAGTGAGTAATGGGAAGAAGAAAAAAGGCTTGGTATGTCTAAGTGGTGACAGTGGTGGAAGATAAGGCTTAAGTGCTCACTATTCTTTCTTGAGTCTCCATGTTCCAATGATACCACTTTATGTCACCTATCATTCTATTATAAAAAGCCTTTTTACAACTTGTGGCAAAGATAGCAACTTTATCATACGCTTTTGGTAACAGAGCCAGATAATTTATTTCCTGCAACTCAATACTTTGTGAAACAGAATATAGGGCCACATTTATTTGACTTACAAAGCATCTGGCAATTAATAAAATGCTTTCACATTGCATTACTTTTTAAGACATCATCTAAAGAATTCAAACTGCTAGAGAATGACAACCCATTTTACAGACATCTAATCAAGGGCCAAAAATCCAAGTGACATTTAAACTATGTGCTAGCATGTGCTGGGTAAAAATAATATACTGCTATACTGGTATTCATATTTCAAAAGCTGACATTTACTAGCAAAGTATTCTGTTACTGATATGGTTACACAGTTCTTAATTGCTTAATATAGTACTTCATGCACTGTACTACTTCATTAATTGCTATTTGATTTAATTTCTATTATTTCAAAATACATTTAATTAAAAATACTCCACAAGTAAATCCATTAAACAATTTACTGTCAGAACAAAATATTCCTACTGTTGTGATTAGAATTTGGCTTCTTTAATACAAAAATTAATTTCTCCAAATTTTGCTTAATTATATTTCCTCATGGGAAAACTAAATACAGTATATAATTAAATGGCTGTTTCTGCATTCACTTTTTTATTCCTTTTAATGATTTTTAGTGTGGTCACAAGTTTGACAGCCACAATACCTTGATAACATAGCTGAATACAGTATTTGAAATAAATGTTACAAAAGCATGGCAAGTTTTAAAATGTCAACTCTGAGTGATGGTGCATTTCCCATGTATTTGCATCTGTACTCCCAAATTTCACAACTCAGTCTGTGCTTATCCTCACCAGGTTAAGGTGTATGCCTCACTTAGGTCAGGGGAGGAGCTGTTGTACCTTTTTGCAGACCCAGATTTTCAAGAGCAAGTGTTGAACTCAGGCATTCCATGGAGCATGTTGGCAACACCAGACTTTGCTTTGGTTCCTATTACTTGTGTGAGCTACCTGATCTCCCAGGGTTTGGGCTAGCACAAGGGATATTTTGATATCCCTGCATGAGACCAGCAGGCAGTTTCTGTACATGTTTCCTTGGGGAGGGGGTTGGGGGAGATTCTAGAACTGATGTGCAGTCTTCCAACACACTGTCTGACAGAGCTGGAACCAAGATGGGATTCATAGTAACTTTTTTTCATCAAAGGTATTAACCGTCCAAGCAACAACCTGAATGCCTTTAGTTGACCACTTCTTCAAGTAGTTTGGGGATACAAAATCCTTTTGCATGAGGAAAACTGAAATTCCACACAGGTACCGTAAGATATTATATTGCTTGTATGCTACAAGCAAATGAAACATCTATTACCACAAACATGGATTGTATCCAGAGAATATCATAGTCCCATCTGCTGTATGGCTAAGGTTCCAAGGTCTGTGAGTTAAAGCCATTACTACACTGTGACTTGTTTGTCTCATAGATAACTTCTGGCAAGAAAGAGCAAATAATACTACTATTGTATAGTAGAGGAAATTCCATACACATTTTCGTTAGAACATCAGGAGCCATATTTGCATGGCCTTTGACATCAAAGAAGACTGTGACGTTATGGTTCAGGCACTCTGCTCCAGCTTCACTCAGGGCAGGGATCTTCTCATCAGGGAAGTTATTCCTGAATCTGTGATCTGCTGCAGGATTAAACTTTCTAATTTGTTCAAGTGTCAAATCACACATCGACCAGTCCCATCAGTCCTTGTATCTACTTGTGCTATTGTGCATTAAGATAGCAATCTCATCAGAAGTAAACGCAACATCCAACTGTTCTCTGACTCATTGTGACTGCCACTGCCAATGGCAGAAACTCGGTCCTGGGGCTTGAGCACCAACAGAGCCCTGTGGGAGGGTACATGCTCAAGGATGAAGAGGCACAGCAGGAGATAGAGGCTGCTGGTGAAGAAGTAAGCAGTGAAGGGGCTGCACATCACCAGCTTCAGCAGCAGCAGCAGGAAGGAGGACTCCTGGTCCTCTCACAGCCACATGCCTGTGACTATACCGGTGAGGATAGGAACCCTGGATCCACTGGGCTCCTTGGATAGGCCAGAGGACAGGGATAAAGCACAAGGCACTCACTGCAGCTTGCCCATTTACATTTTATTCCAGGATTTTTTTGATAAATAAAAGTGTATAGGATTTTATAGAATTCATTGAGTATTACTTTTTTTTTTTTTTTTGTGGTACCCGGGCCTCTCACCGTTGTGGCCTCTCCCGTTGCGGAGCACAGGCTCCAGACGCTCAGGCTCAGCGGCCATGGCTCATGGGCCCAGCCGCTCAGCGGGATGTGGGATCTTCCCGAACCCGTGTCCCCTGCATCAGCAGGCGGACTCTCAACCACTGCGCCACCAGGGAAGCCCGAGTATTACTTTTTAAAAGCTTACCTGTACTTTGATTTCAATTTACTAGTCATAAATGAAATATGCCCAGATTTCCCATTAAATTAATAAGAAGGCCACACATTAAAAAATTATTTCTATTTTAATAATAAAGTATATAATATGGACATGAAATGTAAATGCATACAAATTAAATAGATTATTATGTACATCAGTTAAATTGATTAGCATTTTGTTGATCAACAAATAAGAGACTAAACTTGAAGTAATTATTCTTAGTTTGATAGTCTCAAGCAAAATTATTTCCTAAAAACAGTGTTTAAGATATAAGGGAATACACACAATAATATATCCATTCTTGTCGTTCATTCAGAGGCATTACATGTTGACAAACCTGCATATAAAAATAGAAAGCCTTTACCTTCCTTTTATATACTGTAATTTTGGGCTAATTTTTCAATAGGACAACATTTCTAGAACCTATATAAAAAATATCTCTGTGCAGATAAAATTCTTTAATATTTGTCCTTAGCAGGGACCTGCAATCTATGATCTGATGTCTAACAGGATAATCCAGCCTAAATTCTACATAATATAGTATTTGGTAGTTGGTATTTGTGAATGTGGGTAAAGAGGAGTGGTAGAAAGGGAAGTAAATATTCTTTCCTCACTAAGCCTAGAACGTTTAAAAAAAAACATGATTGGGATAACAGAAAAAATAAACTCTTCTTATCCTGTTTTAGCATGTTTTAGGATTTCACTGACAGTATGGAGAAAAAAAAGGAAAGAATAGAAAGTTTTTTCCTTTTTCCCTTGACTAAACTAGTTTCAGGGTCTACTGATCTCTCCCTGCCTTTGAACTCCTGGCTAAATCAGAAACCCAGAGTTCTGCTAACACCAGAACTTCAGCTATTCCTAGCTCTTGACTTAGTTGGTTATCTAAAACTCACAGGCATTTTCTCTTTTAGGTTACCTCAGAAAATTTTAATAATGTGGATAAAAATATTTTGAGTTATCAAAAGTCCTATTACTATTAACACTACTTTGTATTTCTATATAATATTCAATAGTGCTTTCACACATATCATTTTATCTTTATCTTTACATTAATTTTGTGAAGTACCTAAAACTGGTGACATTACATTAATTTTACACTTAAAGAGACTGAAACAAACAAAAAGGAGACTGAAACAGAGAAATTAAGTGAATGTCCCATAATCACTGAACCAAATAGTGAGAACTGGATTAGAACCAGTCTCCTCTATCTCGTAGTACAGGATGGTACTAATACAAATATCATACTTAAAATAATTTTCTACTTTATTTCATATCTACATATTTATCCATAATATTAATAGCAAAAATATTTTTTTCAAATTGATAAAACAAAAGGCTTTAATTAGAAAACAATGCATTACCATTGTAGATTTTGGTGCCACTTCTACTGCAAATATGTCAAGTCCTCTGTTGTTTACACAATTTTTACTCAGCTCGTTGTTGATGTGAATAATCACTTTATTATCTGACTGTAAAAGAAAGATTTTATAAGTTGCTATTCCTTTCTTTACTAAATACACACAAACAAAATGATAATTGCAAAACACTTTGCAAGTCTTGTGATAGAGATATTCACAGGGCTCTATAGAAACAAAGAAGACATTATAGAAACACAGAAACATTAGCTCAGACTGGGGTATCACGGAAGACCTTAAGGAAGAAGTGATACTGGAGATAATATATCATTGATAACGATAGCCTCTAGGATGGATAGCAAACAAGAGAAAGCAGAATGAAGCTGATAAATAAGAGAAATGTAGGAGTCAAAGTATTTCCCTGCTAAAGAACCTGTAATCACTCTCTAATGACTACAAAGGGGCAATATAACATTAGACTACTTGGATTCATCTCTCATCTCTTCTACTACTTAGATCTGCGACCTTTTGTAAGTTATTTAACATCCCTGTGCTTCAGTTTCCTTGTGTGTAAAACAGGAATAGTATAATACTTACCTCATTAGGTTGTTGTGAGAAGTAAAAGCATTAAAGTGCCTGGCACATGGTAAGCTCTAAAATATTATTATTACCTCATTTTGGTGAAGGGAAATTTAATTTTCCTTGAGGGAAAAGGAGATGGAGGGTTGAGAAATGAAGGTAATAGAGCAGAGGAATTGGGGTAAGGAAGTGGTTCGCTTCCACCCTTTTAATTCTAATAAAATGTAGAGGGCTCACACACACACACAACCAAAACCAAACAAACAAGAAAACATAGAGGGCAGCAACAGAAACATGCTGGATCTTACGAACCACTCTCCAAAGTGTTATGATCCATTTGAAGACTGCAATCTACTGGCTGGGGAACCTATCTTATTTCATCAAGTCTAAACTCTTCTATCTTGTTTTCAAGATAACATATATAATCTGGACCCATTCAACCTATGTTATTTACCTTTCAAATACTTCTCCAAATAAAGCTCTCTGTTTCTGCAAAGGAGATATTCTCACTTTTTCATCTATAGTTCACATTAACTCTTACTCATATTTCTCCTTATACTGTTTCTCCTGCTTCTAAAGGCTGCCTCTCTGTGTATCTAAATTCTAGTTATCCTTCAAATCCTATACACATGTTTAAATCCCAATCAGTTCCCATCCCCCTAATCACAAACCCTTCCCCAACTTCTATAGTTCAAACTAACATCAAGTACAAGAGACACAAATACAGTTGAATTCCTATTGCACATACAAACAGTACTATGTAATTTAACATTTAACTGTTGTTTCGAGAGTATTAATTTTGCCTTTACAACTAGCCCATAAACTCCTTGACAGCAGAAACCATGTTATACTTTCTAGTGGCCCCTATGGTGACTATGAGAGTTACATAATATATATTCACATTGACTCAATACTCAGCCAAATCTTAAGCACTTTAAAAAATTTATGACAGGCATAAAAATAATGTAAATTTCACCCTGGAACTAAAAGAAATAAGCCAACAGTTCTAAAAACCTAGCCATCTTGAGTAAGATTTTATAAAAATTTATAATTTCTAGAAAACTCAGTATATCTGACTTTAAGAATTTATGTGTGTATTCTCTTGACCTGCAATATCGACAGTAGCGGAGAAGATGGCCAAAGCCAGAAATAATTGGCTTGATAAAAACAGGTCCTGGACAGTAGAATATATTTAATCAGATAAAATGATGATAATCTGTAGGATTTCTGATACTGCAAAGTTTGTATAAAACAGTTGGGCTAAATTCTTTACTTTGTTTATATTTCTTTAAAACATGATGTCCATTGTTTAAAATAGCTATGTATGTGTGAAGACTTTTAGTAACAAACTAAATATTGATTATGCTCAGATTATGCTCTATCTTAATAGATCTCTATTTAATTTTCATAATATTTTAATAGAAAAACAATTGTCTCATAAAGAAACACAAAAAATAAATATCTAATGAATAAAGTAAATATTATATACCTTAAAAAATATAAAAATTATCATGCCCAGTTTGAGTTATAAACTCAAAAAGAAAAAAGAATAAATTGACTATTATAGATATTATTAATGTAATGGGGTATTTAATTACTATGCAAGAATAGGGTGAGAAAGAAGATGGAACATAGTAGCAAACATTGCTGTTATGAGGAGAACCACCTTATAACTGATACCTTGTTTTCAATAACTGATGTTATCCAAGTGTCACACTTATAAGTATGTACAATTATATTTTCATAGCCATCCATTGATTTGGCATCGCCTTTGTTAAGAACAAATTTACAAATGGCCTTCTCAAGTTGCCCACTGCATGCCTCCATATGGACAGTTTTAATTCTTGGCTTGCATTTGTCTGCATAGATATCGATGACAAATGGGCATGCCTGAAATGAAAAATAAATCAAACCTTGTTTTAGCCTTTTGATAGAATTTAAATTATTTATTATTAATATGTATATCATATGACTTAAGAACATACTTTCTAGCTTGTCCTTCTGATACACATTTATGAGGAAAATTTTAGTACTATGAATTGATTAATAAAAAAGCATGAAATTCTGATTTTTTGGCTGCACATTAACTGATAATGTTCATAGAAAAGGAAAGAAACCTCCTTTACGCCAACCCCTCCATTTGCTCTAAAGCTAACTCATGTCATGTTAGTTACTTAATTTCCTTTCCTAACTACAGAAAGACTACAGAAAGAATTCATCAACAGGCTCTAAAGAAATTACGTGAAACTCAATACACGAATATACAGCACCAAAAATAACTAAGTGTAGAAAAATTAATTCACACAGTTTATAGTTAGTGTAAAAGCACCTTTAAAAATCTGAGATCTAAAGAGATTTTCTGCACTTGGAAATAGATTTTTCTAATGTCTACTCTTTAGTCTCTACCATAGCCTACAAGATACTGCACACGTTAGCCTCTCTATACAGCCCAGTCTCCTGCCTTGCAGGAGATGTTCCAGTTACTCTGCTTTTTCATATCCTAGAACAAATAAAGCTCTTTCCTGTGTCAGGGATTTCGTATGTAGTATTCTCCCTGCTTAGAAGATTCATACCTTTTCACATATATATCTCATCCTCCTCTTTCAGGTTTAAGCTTAAGTGTCACTTCTGCAGAGACAGAGGCTCTGGTCCCCCAATCTCCTTCACTCCCCCACTGTTCTCTACTTTGGCTACTGGCTTGTTCCCTTCAAAACACTTTTGAAATGATTTTATTAATTTTGCATTTAATTAGTCATCCTCCTTCATGGAATGTCCATGAGGGCAGAATTTTTGACTATTTTATTCATCACTGTACCTCTTTATTACAAGCTTACTTTATGTAGGCATTAAAGTGTGTTTATTGAGTAAATGAATGAATTCACACACATTGATGATCAACTTTTTATTATGGGGACAAAAGATAAAAGTCTGAACTTAGTAGAATAATATACATTTTAATTTTTTTTAAAAAAGTTTTAAAATATTTAATGACTCCAACCTTTGGCAATAATAAAGTCACCTTTTTAAGAGATAGTAGTCTGAAAAATCATTGGAAAAGAAAGCAGAAGATATGAGTTTGTAATTGGGTTTTGCCATTTACTAGCTTCGTGATCTGGGGAAGTCAGTTCACTTCTATGAGGCTCAGTTTCTTCATTGAGAAGGTGGGGATAAACAGTATATATCCTGCCAAGAGTTGCTAGAAATACCTAATAGGTAATATGTGTCAAAATATTTCACAATATAGAATTCTAAAAAAAATTGTAATAATTATGATTATGGCATTTTAAAGGTTTAATTTATTTTTTCAGTACTGAATAGATTCTGGTATTATTCTACCATTTTTCAAGTCTTGCTTATTTGTTTTATTTGACCAAAGAGTATCAATATTACATTCAGATATCACTGACCGTAAACATCTTAAAGTCTTTGTTAAAGACGTATTCCCTAAAATTTTTAAATAAAATCTTATCTACTCTAAAAATGGTGCCCTTTAACCGTATTACTTTTTTCTGTTCATGGACTTGATCTTTTATTTACTTATCTTTTTTATCCTACTAAGTTAATATAGGAAGCATACAATAAGGAAGAAAACAATTCATTGTAAATTGGTAATTGTAAAAATATTAACAATATATAATAAGGAAGACAGGGAAGACTGTAATAAAAAAACCTAGATTAAGGCATGCTACTAAAATTTTGCACAAAATGTGGCTCTTAGCTACCTGTTAGCCAACATAAAAGTGAAAGAGAGTGTATTACATAGCTCCCAATATCTAAAAAAAGAAGGAACTTTTCCCCAGTTCTGAATCCAAAAGGAATTTATACCATGAAATTCTTTTTTAAAAAAGAAGAGAAGGGGGCTTCCCTGGTGGCACAGTGGTTGAGAGTCCACCTGCTGATGCAGGGGACACGGGTTCGTGCCCCGGTCCAGGAGGATCCCACATGCCGCGGAGCAGCTGGGCCCGTGAGCCATGGCTGCTGAGCCTGCGCGTCCGGAGCCTGTGCTCCACAACGGGAGAGGCCACAACAGTGAGAGGCCCGCGTACCACAAAAAAACAAAAAAACAAACAAACAAAAAGAAGAGAAGGAAAAAAAGGAAAAAAACTAGGCATACGTTTTGCTTATCAACGTCCAATAAAGAACAAATTATTGTTATGGTGACATAGGGGCAATGCTCTTGCAGAAGGAACAATAAAGAAGTTATGCTGCTCTTTGAAAGAGGATCTGCCTTTATAAGTTGATAGAGCGAGTGGATAACCTATAATTTTAAAACTGAATTAGGGGGTTTAATAAGAAAAAATAAAGTAAAAGTGACTGGCTGTGCCTGATTGTAGAGGAAAATAATAAGACAAACTGAGAGTATATAGTAACTTATAGAATGCTTAAAATAAACTTTGGTTTACTAAAACCATTCAATTAATGAGATTTCAAACAAACCTAAGCCCTTTCCTAAATCCTAACCTGTAACTGATACTTCGGTTGGTCTTTGTGACACAATACCTACTAATTTAATAGGTGGGATCAAAATATAGCTCATTTAGACGTTAGATTACTTACATAATATATGACTCAAGAAATTGCCAAAAAAAACGGTTCCTGAATCCTTATGGGCAAAAGACTCTACAGACATATTCAAACCAATTAGAACACAGCTCATAAGATTTTAAATGGATTCTTCCTAAATTATCATAAAACTCTTTTTTTTTTACAGACATGAAAATGTTAGGTCATGCTCTAGGTATATTAACTCAGTAACATAGCACACATCAAAGAACTATTGCCTATCAAAGCCAATACCTTAATTGAAGAGGCTCATTGTCTCAGAGTACTTACAGGTATCAGTCAAAACTAAATGAGTCCAAATACCTTCAGATTTTGTATGAATTCTTTAAATAAAATGTTATCACATGTGTATATCCCTATCATTAATGGAAGCATTCAATATTTCTATACCAATTAATTAATTATGAATTATTACTTTCTCCCTGTATTACCATCTGCTGATTTAATACTTTCAATCCAACAACTCTATAACCCTTACTGAATGAGGAGAATCTCCTCATTATGATTCTGTAAATCAAGAAGTATCCATGCCCAGAAAAAAATTTTGGATGCTTCAATACCAAATCCTGACTTAATATTGTTTGTTGATGGGGTTATATTAAAAAAATAAAAAGGACAATACCAGGCTTGACATATAATAAGTAGCCTAGTCTCTTTTGTAAAATCTATTTCCTTACCATGAAATAGCTTAGCTCAAATGATTAAATTATGGCTCTCTCTAAGGCATATCAAATCACTAGAAGAAGAGAGTAAAATACATATAAGCTAACAGCTAGTATGCTTTTAGAATAATTGACTTTTAAAAAATGTTATAGGAAAAAAACAAGGTTTTTTTTGCGCTTTCTCAAGTACTCTTTAAAAATGAAAAACAAATACATTGTTTGATACCTAAAATAATTGCTATCATAAAGGAAGAGACAGTAAGAGAAGTTCTATAGAAGCTAATATCTGTACTATAGATACCACAGAAATACTTTAGAAGTACTATACAAATACTTTTAACAGACCATTATATTAAACAGACTACTCTGACTAAAGTCCTTATGTAAAAGCATTATAAGAATAATAAAATAAAATCCATGGAAAAGTTCAAGGATTCCATTGTAGATATACAAATTTTGGCCTCCCAAATTCTGAAAAGAAACAATGGGTACAATCAGGTTATAAGAACCACAAGGATTAAGATCTGACAAAACCAAAATAGCCACCTGGCCTACAAAAATAAAGGATAAAATCCTCTGTGAAACAATTCATTCCAACAGGGACAAACTGGCTATAATATCAAACACTAAGGAAAAAACCTTCCGAGGATGATGAAGGATAAAGTCGGTCCATGCTTTATTTGTAACTAAATTAACCTAAAAAAATTGAGGGACATGAACTGAGACTATGCTCTAAAAGACTCTGGGCATGTCCAAATTGAATTTATACAGTTGCCTCTCCTGCCGTGGTTTCTGAATATGTTGTACTAATAATAGCACATTTCTTTTCAGAATGGATCAAAATATTTCCCTGTTGAAAGGTCACAACCATGACTGCCTAGGACATTCCAAATTACTGATCCCATGACAAGGGACACATTTAACTGGAACAATTATTCATAAATTTGGATTATGTAAGGCTTTGCTTTGCTCCTTACTCAAAAACATTTTTGTCTTTATCATTCCCAAATCTCTGGGAAAACGATAAGGGCCTTAACAGAATTAGAAAGATACATCCTTTAAAGATCCTAAAGTGAGGTTTTCCAGAGAACCTCCAGAAGCCAGCAGTACACAGAATTAACTGCTAACCCAGAAACCTTTCAATAAGCACATGACCATATGAAGTAAGAAGCTTCCTCTCGAGACCAATGGAGCAAGATTCTTCTATAGGTTACAGTCTTCTTTGAACACTCTTGTTTATACATAGCTTTCCTCTTTACTGATTTAAGGGTATATATGTCTGACTTAGCCTATCATGTTCTCCTTATTAGTAATACTGACTTTCCTAAGTCTAGGCTTTAAGGAAAATATGTTTGAACTATGAGAAATAAAAATGCAATATTTAATATTAGTCACAGCACCAAGAAACAATATACCTACAATCCCACAAAGGATGATTACATGACATGTGCAGCTTCTATGTGGAAATCAGACTATTTAATGCCAACCCAGAACGAAGGTAAGTTATTCTGTACAGCTATTAGTTAGGTCATTCCAAGGGCATGACTCTCCAATACCCTCAGTGGGTTATATTTCCTGACATACACCCCAAAAGAATAAAACTCTTTCTGCAAAAGACTCCTGAAGATAGTAAGCCAATTCACAGCAGTTATGCCACTCCACATGATCACCAAAACATTGCTCCTTCATTTTGGTTGACACAGTAATTAATATAGCCTAAGCCCTGGGGGCACAACAAGCCAGTTCTGTTAAATTCTTTAACACAAACAGGTATAGATAATAAAAAAGCCTCAACTTTCTTTTGAACAATCAGGGAGGAGTCTGCACTAATGCTAATACTTCAGGTTGTACCTGGATTAACACTAGAAGTAAAACTAACTAAAACTACAAAAGGCTATAAAAAATAGACTTAAGGAGTCCTTGGGACTTTTCTTGGCCAAGTCTGGAAACTCTGGGGTCATGATTATGGAGTGCCCTTCAGTCCTTTCTTATAATACTTCTAGTTGTACTTGTCTCAGAGTTTAACTGTTGTCCAGAATCTTAAAATGCTTCAGTAACTTAAAAAGTTACTTTCCCAACAGATGACTTAAAGGCAAAAACAGGATGAAATCATGATACATGCACAAACTGAAAATTAGATCTCCACAGAGGAAACCTCTTCAAAGAGAATCAACATCAGTGGTTGAGTGAATCTTTGATGGTTTTTTCTGCAGCCTTAGCTGGATGAAAATCAAAAGGAAAGACTGGGAATAAAAAAGTGTCCAAAAACTTATGAAAAAACTGATTATTCTGTCGTGATGGTAATGAGCAGTCATCAGAACCTGTTTTTTTCTTTAATATATATTTAATTTTTATAAGTAAAATAGTTAATTTACAATGTTGTGCTAGTTTCTGGTGTACAGCAAAGTGATTCAGTTATATATGTATGTATATATATAAACACACAGATATGTACATATATATTATATACATATATATATTTTCATATTCTTTTCCATTATAGTTTATTACAAGATATTGAATAGAATTCTTTGTTCTATACAGTAGGACCTTGCTGTTTATCTATTTTATTTTTTTTAATTTTATTTATTTTTTTATCTATTTTATATGCAGTGGTTTATCTATTTTATATATATAGTAGTTTGCTAATCCCAAACTCCTAATAAATAAAAGGGGGTTATCCCTACCCCCTTTCCCCTTTGGTAACCATAAGTTTTTGTTCTATGTCTGTGAGTCTGTTTCTGTTTTGTAAATAAGTTCATTTGCATCATATTTTAGATTCCACATATAAGTGATATCATATAATATTTGTCTTTCTCTGTCTGACTTACTACACTTACTATGATAATCTATATGTCCATCCACGTTGCTGCAAATGGCATTATTTCATTCTTTTTTATGGCCGAGTAGTATTCCATTGTGTGTGTGTGTGTGTGTGTGTGTGTGTGTGTGTATTCCATTGTGTGTATCTATGTATATACCACATCTTCTTCATTCATTCCTCTGTTGATGGATTTTTAGGTTTGCTTCCATGTCTTGGCTATTATAAATAGCACTGTTATGAACACTGGGGTGCATGTATCTTTTTGAATTAGAGTTTTCTCTGGATATGTGCCCAGGAGCAGGATTGCTAGATCACATGGTAACTCTATTTTTAGTTTTTTAAGGAACCTCCACACTGTTCTCCATAGTGTAAGCACCAATTTACATTCCCACCAACAGTGTAGGAGGGTCCCTTTTCTCCACACGCTCTCCAGCGTTTATTATTTGTAGACTTTCTGATGATGGCCATTCTGACCAGTGTGAGGTGGTACCTCATTGTAGTTTTGATTTGAATTTCTCTAATAAGTGATGTGGAGCATCTTTTCATGTGTGTGTTGGCCATCTTCTTTGGAGAAATGTCTATTTAGGTCTCCTGGCTGTTTTTTGATTGCATTGCTTTTTTTTTTTTTTTTGATATTGAGCTATGTGAGCTGTTTGATATTTTGGAGATTAATCCCCTGTTGGTCACATCATTTGCAAATGTTTTATCCCAGTCCATAGGCTGCCTTTTCACTTTGTTTATGGCTTCCTTTGCTGTGCAAAGCTTTTAAGTTTAATTATGTCCCATTTATTAATTTTTGCTTTTGTCTCCATTACTCTAAGAGACTAATCAAAAAAATATTGCTTCAATTTATGTCAAAGACTGTTCTGCCTATGTTTTCCTCTAGGAGTTTTATGGTGTCATGTCTTATATTTAAGTCTTTAAGCCATTTGAGTTTATTTTTGTGTATGGTGTGAGGGAGTGTTCTAACTTCACTGATTTACATGCAGCTGTCCAGCTTTCCCAACACCACTTGCTGAAGAGACTGTCTTTTCTCCATTGTATATTCTTGTCTCCTTTGTCAAAGATTAATAGTCTGTAGGTGTGTTTGTTTATTTCTGGGCTTTCTATTCTGTTCCATTGATCCATATGTCTGTTTCTGTGCCAACACCATACTCTTTTGATTACTGTAGCCTTGTAGTATTGTCAGAAGTCTGGGAGGATTATGCTTCCAGCTTTGTTTTTTCCTCAGGATTGCTTTGGCAATTTTAGTTCTTTGTGATTCCATATAAATTTTAGGGTTATTTGTTTTATTTCTGTGAAAAATGTCATGAAAGGGATCTCATTAAGTCTACAGATTGTTTTGGGAAGTATGGCCATTTAAACAATATTAATTCTTCCAATCCAAGAGCATGGAATATCTTTCCATTTCTTTGAATCATCTTCAGTTTCCTTTACCAATGTTTTACAGTTCTCAGCATATAAGTCTTTTACCTCCTTGGTCAGGTTCATTTCTAGGTATTGAATTTTTTGATGTGATTTTAAAAGGGATTTTTTTTCACTTTCCTTTCTTATATTTCATTGTCAGTGTAAAGAAATGCAACAGATTTCTGTATGTTAATCTTGTATCCTGATACCTTGCTGAATTTGTTTATCAGTTCTAGTAGTTTTTGCGTGGAGTCTTTAGGATTTTCTAAATATAGTATCATGTCATCTGCATATAATGACAATTTTACCTCTTCCCTTCCAATTTGGGTACCTTTTATTTCATTTTCTTGTCTGATTGCTGTGGCTAGGACTTCCAATACTATGCTGAAGAGATGTGGTGAGAGTGGGCATCCTTGTCTTGTTCCAGATTTTAGTGGGAAGGCTTTCAGCTTTTATCATTGAATATTATGTTGGCTGTGGGTTTGTCATAAATAGCTTTTATAATGTTGAGATATGTTCCCTCTAACCACATTTTGGTAAGAATTTTTATCATGAATGGATGTTGAATTTTATCATCTATTTTAATGATCATGTGCTTTGTCTTTGCTTTTGTTGATGTGGTGTACCACATTGATTGATTTGCGTACGTTAAGCCATCCCTGTCACCCTGGGATGAATACATTTGATCACAGTGTATGATCTTTTTTATGTGTTGTTAGAATTTTTGCCTCTATAGTCATCAAAGATATTGGCCTATAATTTTCTTTCTTGGTAGTGTCTGGTTTTGGTATCAGGGTGATGGTGGCTTCATAGAATGACTTTGGGAGTGTCCCCTCCTCTTCAAGTTTTTGGAAGAGTTTGAGAAGGTTTGGTATAAGTTCTTCTTTGAATGTTTGGTAGAATTCCCCAGTGAAGCC
Source organism: Mesoplodon densirostris (assembly GCF_025265405.1). NCBI lineage: Eukaryota > Metazoa > Chordata > Mammalia > Artiodactyla > Ziphiidae > Mesoplodon > Mesoplodon densirostris. The sequence goes on along the minus strand of NC_082662.1, from coordinate 56,040,799 downwards.
ATTGATTCTAGACTTTCATTTGCAGGGAGTTTTTTTTTTTTTTTTTTTTTTTAATAGATTCTATTTCTCTTCTAGTGATTGGTCTGTTCAAATTACTTATTTCTTTTTGATTCAGTTTTGGTGGGCTTTATGCTTCTAAAAACTTGTCCATTTCTTCTTGGTTGTCCAATTTGTTGGCAAGTAATTGTTCATAGTATACTCATGGTTTTTTGTATTTCTGCAGTATCAGCTGTTATTTCTCCTTTTTCATTTTTTTTTTTTTTTTTTGCGGTATGCGGGCCTCTCACTGTTGTGGCCTCCCCCGTTGCGGAGCACAGGCTCCGGACGCGCAGGCTCCGGACGCGCAGGCTCAGCGGCCATGGCTCACGGGCCCAGCCGCTCCGCGGCATATGGGATCCTCCCAGACCGGGGCACGAACCCGTATCCCCTGCATCGGCAGGCGGACTCTCAACCACTTGCGCCACCAGGGAGGCCCTTCATTTCTTATTTTATTTGGGTCCTCTCTCTTTTCTTCTTGGTTAGCCTGGCCAGAGGTTTGTTGATTTTGCTTACCCTTGCAAAAAGCCAGCTCTTCGTTTTATTGATTTTTCCTAATGTGTTTTATCTCTATTTTATTTATTTACTCTCTGATCTTTATTATTTCCTTCCTTGTGCTGACCTTAATTTTTGTTTGTTTTTCTTTTTCTAAGAAGGTGGTAGGTGGTAGGTTAAGTTGTTTATTTAATTCATTGTTGACCCATTGGTTTTTTGATAGCATGTTGTTTAGTCTCCATGTAATCATTTTTTTCTCATTTCTCTTTCTGTGGTTGATTTCCAGTTTCATGCCATTGTGGTCAGAATAGATGCTTGAAATAATTTCTGGCCTCTTAAATTTGTTGAGGCTTATTTTGTGTCCTAGTATGCGGTCTATCCTAAAGAATGTTCCATGTGCACTTGAAAAGAATGTGTATTCTGTTTTTTGGATGTAATGTCCTGAAAACAGCAATTAAGTCTAACTGGTCTATTATATCATTTAGGATCTCTGTTGCCTTATTGATTTTCTGTCTGGATGATCTGTCCATTGATGTCAGTGGGGTGTTAAAGTCTCCTACAATTATTGTATCCCCATCAATTTCTCTCTTTATGTCTGTTTGTATTTGTTTTATGTATTTAGGTGCTCCTATATTGGGTGCATATATGTTAATGGGTGTTATGTCCTCTTCTTGTATTGATCCTTTTATCATTATATAGTGTCCTTCTTTACCTTTCTTTATGGCCTTTATTTTACAGTCTATTTTGTTTGAGTATTGCTATCTATCCCTGCTTTCTTGTCATTTCAGTTTGCATGAAATATCTTTTTCCATCCTCTCACTTTCAATCTGTGTGTGTACTTCACCCTAAAGTGGGTCTCTTGTAGGCAGCATATTGTAGCCTCTTGTTTTATTAACCAACCTGCCACTCTATGTCTTTTGACTGGTGCATTTAGTCCATTGATATTTAGGGTAATTATTGATAGATATGCATTTACTGCCATTTTAAACCTTGTTTTCCAGTAGATTTTCAATTTCTTCTTTGTTCCTTTCTTTCTCTTTTTGTTTTTCCTTTGGTGGTTTGATGGTTTTCTTTTATGTTATGCTTGAGTTCTTTTGTTTTTGTTTTTTGTGAATCTATTATATGTTTTTTGATTTGTGGTTACCCTGTTTTTCAAGTATGTTAACCCATTAGTATATCTACTTGCTTTAGACTGGTAGTCATATAGGCTCAAACACATTCTTAAAAAAAAACCCCTACATTTTCTTACTCCTCTCCACCATATTTTATTTTGATGTCCTCTTTTACATCTTCATGTTTATGCTTTTGCTGTTCATTGTAGTTATCACTGCTTTCACAAAGAAATTGTTTTTCTGTGTAATGCCTGATTTGACTGTGATTTTCTCTTTCCTATAGATTCTTGTTTCTTTTCTATTTAGAGAAGACCATTCAATATTTCTTTTAGGATAGGTTTAGTATTGCTGTATTCTTTTAGTTTTTGCTTATCTGAAAAATTCATTATCTCTCCTTCTATTCTAAATGATAATTTTTCTGGGTAGAGTATCCTAGGTTGCAGGTTTTTCCCTTTCAGGACTTGGAATATGTCTTGCCACTCCCTTCTGGCCTGCAATGTTTCTGTAGAGAAATCAGCCTTATGGGGCTTCCCTTGTAACTAACTCTTTGTTTTTATCTTACTGTCTTTAGAATCTGCTCTTTATCTTTGATGTTTGCCATTTTAATTATATAATATGTCTTGATATAGTTCTGTTTGGGTTCATCCTGTTTGGGACCCTCTGTGCTTCCTGTACCTGGATATGTTTCTTTCTTTAGGTTTGGGAAATTTTCAGCCAAAATTTCCTCAAATACATTTTCAATCTCTTTTTCTCTTTCCTTTTCTCCTGGGATCCCTATTATGCATAGATTGGCTTGCTTTATATTATCCTATAGGTCTCATATATTGCTTTCTTTTCTTTTTTTTTTTTTTGCTGTTTATCTTTCTGTCTGCTGTTCTGATTGGGTGATTTCCATTCTTCTATCTTCCAGATAACTTATTCGTTCTTCTTAGAACGAATTACTTAGTTTTACTAAGTAATTTTCATTGGGAGTAATTAGCTGTGGTGTGGGGTAGGTGGGGTTGAAGTACCTCTGCTGGGAGAGCCACTGAGTATTCCTCTGTGGGAGCTGTCCACAAGGTAGTGTGCTCTGGTGTCGTGTGTCACCTGTTGTGTGCTCACAAAGTACACTGTTGTTGGCACTGCCCTCCGCCCCACCTCAGCCATGGGATTGCAGGCAATCAACCCGGATGTCCCTCAGGCACTGTGTTCATAGGCACCAGGACCCACAGTAGTCACATATAGTCGTGCCTCTGAACCCACTGTGGGGACTAGGGAATCAGCGCAGACCCTGGCCCTGCCTTCGCGTGTGCGTGCCTGCAAAGCCCACAGCTGCTAACTCCAGACCTGCCCCAGCCATGGGAGCACCAGTAATCCGCACAGATGTCCCACAGGTGCTGAGCTTACAAAGGTGATGGCAGCATACATCCACCAAAGTTGCAAAGCCTCTGGACAAGGCTCAGATTTCAGCCCGGCTTCTGAAGTTGAACAGCCCCTGGGGATTGGCTCAGATTTCAGCTCTGCCTCTGCACGTGGGCAACTGCAGCTTGGTGCTCCCAGAGTTCATGGAGGTGGAGCTGTGCCTGCTGTGAGGTCACTGGAGAATGAGGCTGCTAGTGTGGGGCCCTGCCCCTCCCTTTGCATGCATTAACAATAGGGTTTCTATGGTGGACCTAGGCTTCATCCCATGCACACCCCCATTTGTGGCCCAGGCCACACTCCAGCCCCTTTGGGCTGTCTCCATGCAGCCAACCCCAGTCCCCTTCCCAGGTCTGTCCACTGAAGCCCGAGTTTCAGCACCCAGTCACTGTGCACACCAACAGATGCGCATCTCAGGCTGGAGTGTTCAGCAAGGTGGCCAGGACCATCTGTGCTGGTCTCTTTCTGCTCTGCCTGTTGCAAGCCTATTGCTGCACTCTCCTCTGAGCCTCTGAATCTCCCTTTCTGTCCCGGCTTATCTCCCAGCTGGTGAAGGGGGTTCCCAGGGTGAGGGAACCTTTTCTCTTTCACAGCTCCCTCCCGGGGGTACAGGTCCCATCCTGATTCCTTTTTTGTTTTTTTCTTTCATCCTACCCAGTTATGTGGTGATCTTTCTTGTAGTTTTGGTTGTATGAGATCTGCCAGTATCCAGTAGGTATTCTGTGAGAATTGTCCCACATGTAAATGTATTTTTGATGTATTTGTGGGAGGAGGTGAGATCCACATCCTTCTATTCTGCCATCTTGATCTCTCTCCCCAGAAACTTGTTTTAAAACTGTTCAGTTGATCTGCAACAACTCACTTCAATAAACACACTTTTGTAAGTCAGCCAGTGTTGGCTCCTCACTTTTGAAAGTCAAGCAATCACAGACAGACTCATGTAAATAAATATACCACTGAGTGCCAACCAGTCAACAGTCTCACCTGAGTAACCATGCTTCCCCAAAACACTTTATAAATAAGATGAACATTCTGCTTTGCATAGAGAAACTACACCTGACCAGATAGCTCTCCCTTGTAGTAAGCAATCAATTCATTTTTGTCTTTTTATTTCAGCTACTGAGTGGTGGTCTCATCATCCTTTGACATTTTCACTGTATAAATTTTTTTCTTTTTTTACCTTTGGAACATTCAATGATATGAATATATTACCTAGTCAATAAAAAATAAAATTTAAATAAAAAGATCTTTGTCTCAGAAATCCTTCTTGCCTATGACTTCAGAAGTCAATGATACCAGAAAATGTTATAAAATGTCTTAATTTGCTCTTAACTAATTCCTTTGTTAAGTGAAAGCATGTGTAGCAGACACAATATTATTCACAGATTAGATGCTGATTTTGCACCATGCTTAAAAATGTGAGATTCACTAAATGTTAGGTTAAAGTAGGATGTAAAAAGTTACTGGAACTATTCACCTCTTATTAATAAAAATGGCAAAAAAATTATAGAGAACTTCTCAGAAAACAAATTTATGAGGAATGTTAAATGATGTCAAAACTAGGAACTAAACCAAAGACTCAATACACCCAAAACTTAAAATTTGTTGGTGGTAGTGTTACCCTCTGAGGTTGATTTATTTATAGAAAGGACAGATACTATTTTTAATTTATAAACAAATGTATTGTTACCTAATTGTGTGGTCTAAAACTATTAAATCCTTTATTCTAAACTTTATTAAAGGACACAAAAATATAAAATTTAAGAAATAGGCCTAATTTTTATTATTCCTCTGGTTTATTGTCTTATTCAACTTTTATACCATATCATGTTAATAAATAATAATAATGATAGCTAATACATACACAGTGCTTTCTATGAGCCAAGTGCTGTTCCAAGTGTTTTACAAATATTAACCCAAGGAGTACCTCTGTAAAAAGATCAGAATGCCAGTTCTCATCCAGACATCTCCTCCTTATTATATGAGAGCCTTTATTCTATTAGGACAAAGAGTCTCTGAATAGAAATGAAATTTTAGCAACTCAAATAGCCATCGCCAGTTAAGAAATATAATTTTTTATTTTACCAATCTCTTTCCTGCATATCATATGCTCAAACTCCTTTTGTTCCTAAATTACTTAAATGCTGGCAGTAACTAAATTTCAGGTAAGAACTTGTATAAAAGCAGAAACATACTGTTGTGCCCAGGATTCATTCATGTATTGAAGTTCAAGGATTTTAGAGCCCAATTCAAAAGTCCTGTGTCAGGAAAATGCTCATGGGGTAAAATATTGTGTTCATTAAACCCACTGCAAAACTTCAAGATTGTTTTACCTCTGTCAGTTCCAGAGCTTTATTGTAGCCCATTGAGTGTAGAGTTACCCAAAGGTCACGAGGATCTCCTTCTCCATCTTTGGCTTCCATTAGATTCAGATCCATAAAGCCCTGTCTTGTTAGTTCATTCTTCTTTGTATTGAAATTCTCTGTCAAAACAACCAAAAGTTTCTTTGTTACATAATTTTAAAATTCATACATTTATTAAAATGTCTATTATATATTAGTATTCACAAATGTTTATTTATTTTTTATTTTATTTTTAAATTTTTTTTTCTTTTTGCGGTATGCGGGCCTCTCACTGCTGTGGCCCCTCCCGTTGCGGAGCACAGGCTCCGGACGCGCAGGCCCAGAGGCCATGGCTCACGGGCCCAGCCACTCCGCAGCACATGGGATCCTCCCAGACCGGGGCACGAACCCGTATCCCCTGCATCGGCAGGCGGACTCTCAACCACTGCGCCACCAGGGAGGCCCACAAATGTTTATTTTAAAGGAGGCCTTAGGAATCTGTGAGCATTACAAAAGTGAAATAAGAATGACTCAAAACATGTTTGAGAGATACTGTTCTAATTTTCCACAACCCAGCATAAGCACTGTCACAGTGCATGATTTAGTTTTTCAACAAGATCTGAAGTCAAAAATCGTGCAAATATATTCCAAAATCAGAGGAAACTTTTTTTTCTGGGTAAATTCCAACCTGCCTGCTTATCTAAAGTATATACTGACATATATTTCAAAAATTAGTATATGTGCTGCCAAAGCCAGTGCTGTATTTCAAAAATTAAAATGCTTCTTATGCCACTTAAACCCAAATGAATTTGATGTAATACCCCCCAAACTACTGGTGTTTCAAAAGGGAAATGTGGATGGTGCCAGGTTTAAGGAGACTGCTATATTCTTAATTGCTTTAATTTTAACTGAATTGTCCACTGGTCCCTAAAAAACTGTTAGATAATGAGGAACACTTTGTGGAGTCCATGAATGTCCCAGACAAATCTAAGTACCCATTTTAACATTGTTTATAAGCATAAATTCATGAAGAAATATCTAGATATATATAATTCCTGAATGTTTCTATAATATAGATAATAAACAGCTACTCATTTTGGATAACATTCTGTTAATTGTCCTACAACAAAGAAAGATCTTATTTTCCAACTCCCATCTGTAATATACCCAAGGAAAATGGGTACTCTTATTTGAGATATCTCTTTTGCACACATTACTGTGAGAAAAGAGGCAGAGACATAACTGTTTAAAACTGGTTGACTGATTAATAGTTTAAAATGTTTAGAGTTTGGAAAGTGACCCATAACTTTTGTAAGGAACAAAAGTAAATGTAGATTAAATTAGAACATAGAAAGACATGGTAGCCACTAAAATGGAAGCTGGAGCTACTAAGTAGAAAAGCAAGATGTAAAAAATTAATATTTGATATATAATACAAAGAAATTATTACTTTCAAGAAAAATGAACCTAGATATGATGCTATAGAGACTATCAATAACTAATCTACTTCTAAAACTTAAAATGATCAATTCTCCATTAAGTTTTTAAAATTTATTAATACCCAACTTCAAGACTTACTTTAAAGCTACAGTAATCAAGACAGTGTGGTACTGGTGACAGATGAGACAAACAGATCAGTGGAATAGAGAACTCAGAAAATACTCATACAAATATATTCAACTGATATATGACAAGGGAACAAAGAAAATCAAAATATTGTATCATTAAAGTTACAGGATGATTACATCCTCCTAAAAATAATACTCTATTATGTGTGTTATCAATCTTGTTAATTGAAGTTTACTATTATAAATCAATATACATTTGTTACTGATTACAGTATATAAACTTTCAGTTAAAAAGAGATGTATTTTTAAAAACCTTTATATTAATAATATTTCTACCTTACTTGCTGTTTAGATAAACAGACTTATCAGACTCCTCTCTGGCTCACTGACTGCCAAGCTTAGACCATTTCAAGAACCAGAGGATTAGGACACATTACTACCCCAGTGACAGCAACATGTGAGTTAATCTCTCTCCTGACTGCATTCTAGCCTCCTCAACTTCTTGTTCTGTGATCTATAGTTGGCTGCGGCTTTCTGGCTTTCCCCTTTGACCTTTTGGTCCTTGGCTTAAATATACAAGCTCTACCCTCTTCCCAGACTCCTCGCAAGTGACAACTGACTTCGCCTTGCTCTCAGTATTTCTCTTTGCCTATCTTAGCATTTTTGGCTTTGGACTTTCTTAATTCAACTCAAATACAAAAAACAAAAGAATTCTTAACATATATAAACAACTTCCTGGAAACCTCTTAATTTTTAGTAAAACTCTAGCCTATTAGCTCTTTGCTGCCCTCTCCTGGGCGTAGTTTGGGTCTCTCAACCATGTCAGTCCCTTTGCTATCAGAGCTAAGACAAAGTTTTTTACATTCTAAGCTCCAAAGAACATAGAAATTATGATTAAGTAATTCACATTTTCTTTTAACTTGAGTACTACACCAACTACCAATTTAAGGAAAATAAATGTTTAATTTTTTATGGTCTACAAACAATGCTACTACTTTTAAACTGTCCTAATTGCTATAATATTCCATGGAGAAATTTGACATTTCACTTAAGGATGAAAGGATGTGTGCATGTATATATATATATATATGTTTTACATATCCATTAAGAAAAAGAAAAGTGCTTACCTCTGCAGACAGCCCAAGCATCTTCATCACATTTCTCACCACTTGTTCTCAGTTCAAAAAAATTATATTCTTCAAGGCTGAGAAGACCATTTCCATCTAAATCAATTACTTCAAATATATCTGATAAAGTTGACCTAAAATTACAAAAAATAGCAAATTATTTGTCTCTAAGGCAACTAGACTGAAAAAGGTTTCTATGAGGATAACTTTCAAAAGGAAGTAATATAAAGGCATTAAACAATATTTGTAATGATCTTATCTACGAAACAGAAACAGATTCACAGACACAGAGAACAGACTTATGGTTGTCAAGGGGGAGGGAGAGTGGTGGAGGGTTGAATTGGGAGTTTGGGACTAGCAGATGCAAACTATTATATATAGAATGGATAAACAACAAGGTCCTATTGTATAGCACAGGGAACTATATTCAATATCCTATAATAAACCATAATGGAAAAGAATAAAATAAAAAACAATATTTGTGAATGATAAAATTAATGTATCCAAATATATATTTTACTCAGTCTAGTATTACATGACATAAACAAGTTTCCAAAGCAACCACAGCATGTCAACATGTAGTAGGAACTCAAAGAGAAGTTCCCTTCTTCTTTTCTCCTTTCTCCATCTACTTTCTTCTTCCTCTCTACCTGCAGCCAGATCTTACTGTGTACATGTATGGTATGGGAGAACTACCCTATTTGGATTTCATATTTGATAGTTATCTAAGTCAATAGTGCAACTAGCAGGACCTATTTCTAGTGGATGAGAAATCAGTAGATATGCAACTAAAGTTGACTTGCCAAATGTATGGAACCCAGAAATGAATGGCAATCCCAGACCTATGAGTAGAAGGTCACTTTCAGATGCCTAGTGGATGAGTTGAGCTATTGATTAGAATCTGGGGTTGGGATTTGCAGCTAGCCAAAGGAAAGGATGGAAGACAGGCTACTGATATATATCCAGTCTAGATGTTATAGCTCTATAGCTCTTATCTTACCTAAATTCCTTTGTGAGAAATAATTCCCCTGTTTCATCTCTATATACAAGTTGGGCTTCTTCTGTTATTGGTTTTATTTCTTTCTTTAGCCTGCAGCCAGTTGTGGAAGGAATTAACCAGTAAATTCCAGGTCCTAGTTCACCAGTCCATCCAAACATCTTTTCCAAAAGAATTTTAAAAACAAACAAACAACCACCATGAGTCTTAATGACTTTTAAAGCATTAGAAATAGTTTCTTTTTTTACCAATATTCACCAATTCTATTATGGTTCTATCAATGTTTTATAGGCTTCAAAATCTTTTTGTTAATGGTAAGGCTAATAATATTAGATGTAGTTCTTTATATATTTTAAAAACAAATGCCTAAAACTGTAACAGGTTAGAAGTTATATAACTTCTAAATCTTCCCAATAATCTTCAAAAATGTTTGTTATGCAAATATTTCAACAGGAAGCAAAGAGAAAAATCTTAATTTTTCTGGGTTATAGTTGCCCAATTTGATTCAAATATAAATATATGATTTGTAATTCAGATTTCTATGACACCACATAAAAATTAAATATATTTTAAAAGAGTTCATTATTTGTATGAATTAGCCATATTTGTACAATTATGTGGACAAAAGCACTGGAATTTTACTACTATTTATGTAATATGGACTATAAAACAAGAAGGCAGAGTCCCAGATAAACCTACCTTATACAAAATTCTTTTCCATCACAGGATATTTATGAGTGCCAAGACATTTGTATAGGAAAACATTTTATTCTCCTGTTCTATAAGAAAAAGCAAAATGGCATCCCTCTATGAACCTTCTAGGTGCTTTCTGGAGTCCAGTGGCTTCCTATAAAACCTAGGGATTGTCTCTGTCAAATATATTAAACCTAAGCAGTTCCTAGTCGTGTATAATATCTAAGCAAGTAGCCATTTGCCCTTCAGCACAGAATAACCCTAGGGAATTCTGTCTGGTATTGTGTCTAAAACTCGTTTCAAATCCCAGGTTTATTTTAGGTCATCCTGGGGACTCATATACAAAACAAAGTTGCTCATCCAAATTCTGGGTTCAGCCCTATTTCTACCCTCACAAGTCAGAGGAACCATAATCATCCTAAAGTGACCATGTCCTATTTTGATAAAAGAAGCAATCCAATAAAAGTGAGGACCATTTTGAAAACTAAAGATTGACCAAACCCATCTTCTGGAAACCATAATCTTTTAGATTGGCCAGATGTTGACTGATATCCAGGAGTGAAAAGCAGTTCTTGCTGTTTCCTAATATATGTTATCCCTTGAACCTCCCTTATCTCTACATATAAACTTGAACTGCCACAGTGGTTGGCAAATGGAAAGTCTTTCATGGGCACAAAACTCTTCTTAAAGAAAATAACTGTGAAACTAAAACTAAAAATCCTTTGTAAATATGACATATTAAAGATAAACAGAGACCTATAGTAAAGAGGTAAATAGAAACTCATTCAAATTTTATTATAGGCTTGCTATGTACTAACATTTTTATACATGTAATCTCGTAAGAAAGTAATTTTAACCGAAACAAAGTGGGAAAGCTATTGTTTTAGACAGTGTTTTATCTTGAATTTAACTTTGTAGTCAGTTTTGAAGAAGAGTTTAATCAAAACATTAACTGCTGTCATTTTATTTGTTTCTTGCCTATAACTATTCTTGTCTGTTGGAAGCCAACAATAAAGACTTTTATATAACATTCCATCAGGGAAATGTTTGTCTGTCGTTGGGCCTATATAAAGACTAAATATGATATTGCAGTAAGCCCTTGAATAGTATTATTCCTGTTGTTGTGTAGCAGATGTATTTTGTAGTCCTCATAAAACAAATAGCCACATTTATGTATCTGCCTCACATATTTGGCCTCTGAGTAAATATATAATTAGAAAAGATCAGAACAACCCCATGGACAACATATAAAATCATTTGAAAGCATTTTTTCAGATCAATCTATTTTTGGACCCTATGAGTCAAGCCTGAGGATAGTAATCTTGAAGTTTTTCTTTTTTGCAATAGTAGTATAAGTAAGACAAACATCTAGAGGAACTTTTTCAAAGCCTTGAATTGCTTGCCTTTAGGGGAAAAAAATCCACTGGCATCAATCATTTTTATTGAGTATAACAAAAAAATATTCACATGTGGGGTATCAGGGCATTAGAAAAGAGGAAAGTGAAGTACAATGTCACACAACTTATAGTTATGAAGCCAAAATGGCCAATCAATCCTCAATTTTTAAATCTCAGCAAATAAGAAAAAGTCCTTCACAATTAATAAAACATATGTAATATGAAATGATTACTGTATATACCTTAATTGGAAGGGAAGATAAAAAGTTTTAAAATATATAGAAAAATGATTATTTTCCTCAAACTTGAGGTCATACTATATTTTTAACTAAACATTAGAAAATAAATATGTATACCTCTCTATTTCGTAGTTCAGTAAAACATATGAGCTGTAGATTTGCTTGACTCTCATTTTCCTTAAGAATATACAAGGCAGTATCAACTGATAACCAAGGGGATGGTTTTCCTATAAACAAAAAAACCCAAACATCTTAAAATAAGCAATCACTACTTACTCTTTCCTATTTAAAAAAGTAGTGGTTTCTTTCCCATTTGGATTTCTTTTTTAGAAATACACATCCATTTTTATAAACATCATAGCATTTGCAATAAGGCATATATCTCTACACAATGAAATTGTTGGAAACATTCTCTATATACACACTTTCTAAAAATCATAACTTTTCTTAAACTATCAGAAAGCTAAGGTTGCAAGGCAACCAAGTAGGCTGAAATCCAAGGACCAACAAACCCTTTCAAGAAGAGAGAAGATGCAAGCACTGGCTTACCTGTAAAGGAGCACAGGAAGAAGAGATGTGACATCATCTATATGCTGTTAACTCCAAAATTTGTATCTCCTGCTAGGACCTTTCCTCTGAACATTAGACCCATATACCCAACTGCCTATTTGACATTTCCACTTGGATTTCTATGTCTAAAACTGGCTTTCCCAAACATCTGGAAAAAAAAACTGTATATCTATACTCTTTTCTATCTCAGATAAGAGTAACTCATTCCTTCCAGTTGCTAAAACCCAAAATCTTGGAATCATCTTTAACTTTTCCCTTCTCTCACGTATCATAACGAAGCCTCAGGAAATGCTATGATTTGACCTTCAAAATATATCCAGAATCTCTACTTCTTATCCCCTCTACACCCCAGTTCAAAGAAACACCAGTGCCCTCTTAGAATTCTGCAATAGAGTCCTAGCTGGACCCCTTGTTTTCTGTACCTTCAGTCTGTTTTCAATACAGCAACCTGACTGCTCTTGTTAAAAATATGTCAGATTATGTTCCATCTCTACTTAAAAATCCTCTAATGCAGTTGAAAGTTGGAAGAATGTTGCTTCCACCCTAACAATGAGAAAAAATGCATGAAATACAAAATCATAATATTTCTTGAACCTGTCAGAGCTGAGGTCACAGGACAACCAAGCAGCCTGAAATCCAAGGAAAGACAGACCCTTCCAAGGAGAGATGAGATGCAAGCACTGGCTTATCAGTGGTGGCGCACAGGAGAATGAGATGTCAGGTGTATAAGTGGAAGAAAAGAGAGAGCAGAAGAGATAAAGATGGAAAATTATCTAAAAGTAATGAGACAAGCCATAAATCTAAGAAACTCAGAGAGCCCTTAGTAGGATAAATACCAAAAAGATAAACAAACAAACAAAAAACCTCCCCCAAACTCAAAAACAGCATCAACAACAAAAAAACCCCCAAAAACCCCAAGACACATATTCAAACTATTGAAAATCAAAGATGAAGAGAAAATCTTGATGGCAGCCTCCTAAGGGTTCCTCTTTTCTCTCAGAGTAAAAGTCCAAGTTCTCATTATGGCAAAAAACAAAACAAAACTCTACCTAATTTTTGTCCTTGTTTCTCCCTGTCTTCATCCCCTACACTCTCTCCTTACTTACTTCAATATACCGACTCTAGCCACCTTGTTGTTCTTCTAACACCAAGCACACTCTCACCTCAGAGCCTCTGAACAGAGGATTCCCTCTACCTGTCACTTCCTCCACTCTTCACCCATCCTCTTCCACCAGCCCTACATCCACAAAACTTACTCTCTTGCCTCCTGTGGAAGACAGCAAAAATGGCCATCCCTCTCTGTATCCACAACCCCTTGCAATGTGACTTCGTAGCTCTTCCATCAAGATATCAAATCTATTTCTCCACCTTGTAAATCTGTACTTGCCTCTTGACTTGCTGTGCACAACAGAATGTAACAGAAGTAACGTGCTGGTTCTGAGCCCAGACCTATGGTGCTTCTGCTTTCTCTCTTAGATTCCTGTCATACCATAAGAACAAGTCCAGGCTAACTTACTAGAGGGTAAGAGACTATAAAACGCTGAATCAAGTTGTCTCAGCTGAAACTCATACAAAGGAAAGCCCAGCCAAGATCAGTTAAAGCCAGCCACCAGCTAACCTGCAGCTGGTCAAAGATGCATGAGTAAGCCCTACAGAGAAAAGCCAAGCCCAGCTCAGACCAAAAGAACTGCTCATAAGCAAACAAATGTTTAATTGTTTTAAGCCACTGAGTTTGGGGGTAGTTTGTTACACAGCAGTTGATAATTAATACACCTCTTTCAAAGTTTGCTCATATGTCAACCTCTAATGAAGCATACACTAATACTCACTTTCAATGGCAACTCATATTCCCTCGTATTCACAATGCCCCTTTTCCTCTATGTTTTTCCCATAGCACTTATCACCTTCTAACACACCATGCCATTTACTGTTTATTATGTTTATTATTTATTGTTTATTTCCTCCACTAGAATGTAGGTTCATAAGGGCAGGGATTTTGTATTTTTTGTACTCTGATGTATCTGTATCTTAAGCACCTAAAATGATACTTGGTTTATAAGGTCTTCAATAAATATTTGATAAATAAATGAAAAAAAATCTTCATAAGAATACAGAGAATAAACAACTACATTGAATTTGCAGACCTATCTTGATACTTTTATCTGAAAAATGACTACTGTAATTGTCATTTAGAAGTATCAATTACCAGGGCTTCCCTGGTGGTGCAGTGGTTAAGAATCCGCCTGCCAATGCAGGGGACATGGGTTCGAGCCCTGGTCCAGGAAGATCCTACATGCAGCAGAGTGATTAAGCCTGGGCGCCACAACTACTGAGCCTGCGCTCTAGAGCCCATGAGCCACAACTACTGAGCCCACGTGCCACATCTAATGAAGCCCGCGCACCTAAAGCTCATGCTCGGCAACAAGAGAAGCCACCACAATGAGAAGCCCACGCACCTCAACAAAGAGTAGCTCCCGCTCGCCACAACTAGAGAAAGCCCGCGTGCAGTAACAAAGACCCAATGCAGCCAAAAATAAATAAATAAATTTATAAAAAATAAAAATAAAAAAAATTAAAAGTATCATTTACCAAATGTTGTAAGTGTACTACAAGCTATACAGTGAAAACTTTCAGAATCTCTACTTTAGGAGGGAAAAGTAATGTAAGTGGGGAAGAATCCTCTAGTAAGTAGATGTTTATATGTAAACATAATAAAAGAAAAATAAAGGTTGATACTTAGAACAATAACATTAAAAGGATATCTAGGGAAAGCACCCATATAGCCATTTTTCACTAAAATTTTCATTAAAAATTATGTAATAACCACTGTAGACACTAGGAAATTATTCATTTTTATCTAGTATTGATGTATAGAAAAAGAATGTTACCATGGATATGAAAATTATTAATAAGGATTATCTAAGTCATATGACATGGCACTTTGAAGGTATTCAAAAATACCTGCAGTTCATATTTGTCCCAAATTACGCTCCTATAGAAGTCGTCTCATGCATATTAATTTAAAAAATTGATAAATGGAAAAAGCTAAGGATTTATTAGCAGATAAAAAGTTAATTCTATGTCAAAAGGAAACCAGGTAACATTTTGTTCTCATTTTTAAATAAATTAAAAGAAAAATACTTTAAACATGTACAAAAACAATTTACTTTCTTTGCATAATATGACAGCACAGTCAATGTACAAACAACTTTCTTTAAGTGTATTGCAATATGTAACCACATGTTTCTTAGGCAGATCATTTTCTTCATTAACTAGAACCATCAAATACTTACATAAGTATTTTCAAAGTGGGCATAAATTGATATTTTTTTAAAAATACAGAAAATTTAAACTTGCCTTCAGCTTGACTCAGGTTTAATGGCTTAATTGTTAGATAAACCAGGGATCTCTGAGCTATTTGCATCCTATATTGATGACTAATGATTTCACCATCTTCTTCTAAGAAAAAGCAACCTTTTGATTGTACACATTGCCACTCCTGAAATGAAGGAAAAGTTTTTTCAAACAATATTTATTACAAGTTTCCAGCATGTAGAGCAATGAGAAAAAACCTAGGGAACATATAAAAGAAAGGTCAACTAGAGCCAGCGCCCTCCAGGAATTTGCAACATCATTAAGAGGCAGCATTTAGATAACAAAAAGTTAGAAAAAGAGATAATGGAGAGGAGAAATATGAAAAATACAGTTCATGAGAGCTGGAGAAGTACTGAAACAAAGTAATAAATGAACATGCTGCTGCAATAATCAGAGTGAGATTAGTGCTTAGAGCATACTAAGAATGAAGAAGTAAGGATTGTTAAAACTGATATGTTGAAAGAAAAAGTGAAAGGACTTTATATTTAAAAGATAAAGTATAATAAGCCAAAATAATTGTTTCAAGTCTAGGTAACTAAAAGACTGAATTCATTTCACAGGTATAGCAAAATGCTGATAAATACCAGTTTTGAGAAAGACCTCTCTATAAAATTAGCTCTACTATCTATTGGTCTCAAATTCCTTGTCCTAGTTCCAAACCAACATGCTTACATGTGATCTCATAACTAGAACTTCATAACAGGTTTTACTTGAAGATGGCACTTTCTGCAGAAAGTAAAGGATTCTTTGTTGAAGGTATGAGAAATTGTTCCATTACCATAAACGTGAGCAAAAATGCTTTCCACTTTATCGTTAGTAGGCTTGCCTACCTATAAGACATATTTCTGTTCCACTCCTAATGGCTTCCAAAAATAGAATATTAATGAGGTTTTGAAGTGACTTTATAAAGGATGATTTTGAAAAATTATCTGTTAGTATATTTAGATAATAAGCTCAAGGCTTTAATAATATTAAGATAACAAATGAAAAGGCATGCATTAGCTATGTAACAATAATATCAAAAATATTATTAATCCTGGGACTTCCCTGGTGGTGCAGTGATTAAGACTCCATGCTCCCAATGCAGGGCACCTGGGTTCAATCCCTGGCCAGGGAACTGGATCCCACATGCATGCCACAACTAAGAGTTCACATGCCACAACTAAGGAGCCCACATGCCGCAACTAAGGAGCCAGTGAGCTGCAACTAAGGAGTCGGTGAGCTGCAACTAAAAGGAGCCCACCTGCTGCAACTAAGAGCCGGCACGACCAAATAAATAAATATTTTAAAAATATATATTATTAATCCATTTTGGAAGGATTTACTATGGCACTGAAGAGTCAAGAACAAACATTATTTACATTGATATTGATAACTTACTCACATTTTTAAAGGCTAAACTATCTTTTTTTTTTTTTTTTTTTTATTTATTTTTGGCGGTGTTGGGTCTTCGTTTCTGTGCGAGGGCTTCCTCCAGCTGCGGCGAGCAGGGGCCACTCTTCATCGTGGTGCCCGGGCCTCTCACTATCTTGGCCTCTCTTGTTGCGGAGCACAGGCTCCAGACGCGCAGGCTCAGCAGTTGTGGCTCACGGGCCCAGTTGCTCCGCAGCATGTGGGATCCTCCCAGACCAGGGCTCGAACCCGTGTCCCCTGCATCGGCAGGCAGACTCTCAACCACTGCGCCACCAGGGAAGCCCTAAACTATCTTAACATATACTTACACACCATTTTTCTACTATGTAAATTATAATTACATTTGTATTTTATATTATTTTCTTGGTATCAAAATATATTTAAAATTAGAAATTTAAAAATAAGGAAAAAAAGTCCCCATAGTTCTACCACCCTAGTTTGATTCTTATGTAATCATTCCTAATACTGACTTTATATAAAAACCTATTTTTTTACATTCTAATTAATATTATTTTATGTCCTGCCTTTTTCATTTAATGTTATATCTGAAACATTGTGCTATTGAAAAGGAACAAAGTTGAAGAACTCACATTTCCTGATTTTACTGCAAAGCTACATTAATCAACGCAGTGTGATACTGGCATAAAGACAAACATATAGACAAATGGAACAGAGAAGATAAACCAGAAATAAACTCTCACAAATATGGTCAAATAATTTTCAACAAAGGTTCCAAGACAATTCAAATTTCAACAAACGGGGCTGGGAAAACTGTATATCCCCGTGCAAAATAATCAATTTGAACCCTTACCTTATACCATATACTAAAATTAACACAAAATGGATCTAAGACTTAAATGTAAGTACTAAAATTACAAAACTCTGAGAAGAAAAGAGGGGTAAAGCTTCATGACATTAGATTTGGCAATGATTTCTTGGATATGACACTCCAAAAGCATAGGCAACAACAAAAAAATATAGATAAACTGAATTCATCAAAATTAAAAACCCTTTGTGCATCAAAGGACACTATCAACACAGTGAAAAGGCAACCCGCACAGTGGGAGAAAATATCTGCAAATCATATATCTGAAATGGAGTATTATTCAGATTATACTAAAAACTCCTACAACTGAACAACAAAAAAACCAAAAAAAAAAAGAAACCAATTAAAAAAATGGCCATAGGGCTTGAATAGATATTTACCCAAAGAAGATACACAGATGGCCAATAAGCATATGAAAAGATGCTCAGCATTATCATTAGAGAAATGCAAATCAGAACCACAATGAGGTACCACCTCATACCCACTAGGATGGCTATTAAAAAAAAACAACAACAGACAATAACAAGTGCTGACAAGGACGTGGAGAAATTGGAACACTTGTTCATTGCTCATAGGAACGTAAAGTGAAGAAGCCACTGTGGAAAAGGTTTGACAGTTCCTCCCCCAAAATTAAACATAGAATTACCATATGATGTAGCAATTCTACTTCTGGGTACATATCCAAAAGAACTGAAAGCAAAGACTCAAATATATAAATTGTCCATTGACAAATGAATGGATAAACAAAATATGGTATATACCTACAATGGGATATCATTCAGCTTTAAAAAGGAATGAAATTCTGACACATGCTACACATGGATGAACCTTGAGGACATATGCTAAGCGAAGCCAGAACAAAAGCAAAAGGAAAAATATTGTATGCTTTCACTGATATGAGGTAGCTAGGATGGTTAAATTCAGAGACAGAAAGTAGAACGGCAGTTGCCAGGAGCTGAGGGCAGGAGGAAATGAGGAGTTATTGTTTAATGGGTACAGTTTCAAGTGGAGATGATGAAAAAGTTCTGGAGATGGATGGTGGTAATGGTCTTACAACAACACAAATGTATTTAAGGCCACAGACTCATATATTTAAAAATGGTTAAAATGGTAAATTTTATGTTACGTGAATTTTAGCACAATAAAAAAATTTTGCTAAGCAATATTCAAATTTTCAATTTAACTGGTTCTTTTATTACCCATTGAGTTTGTATACCATTACTTACTTAACTATTTCTAAACTGTTGGACATGTAGGTTATCAGTATAGATAATGCTAAAATGAATACTATTTTGTCTAAATGTTTTTCTTCTGATGAATATCCTTTAGAAGAATTTCTAAGCAAAAAGTATGTGGGGACTTCCCTGGTGGTGCAGTGGTTGGGAATCCGCCTGCCAATGCAGGGGGCACGGGTTCAAGCCCTGGTCTGGGAAGATCCCACATGCCGTGGAGCAACTAAGCCCGTGCGCCACAATTACTGAGCCTGCGCTCTGGAGCCCACGAGCCACAGCTGCTGAGCCCATGTGCCACAACTACTGAGGCCCACATGCCTAGAACCTGTGCTCCACAATGGGAGAGACCAGCGCAATGAGAGGCCTGCGCACCCCAGGGAAAAGTAGCCCCCACTCGCCACAACTAGAGGAAGTCCATGTGCAGTAACGAAGACCCAACACAGCCAAAAATAAAAAAAATAAAAATAAACAAAATTTTAAAAAAATATGTGTATTTTTAAGGCTAATGATATATGTTCATACTGCTTTATAAAACAGTGATGCAACTTTACAGTACCACCAATGGTGTCTAATGTGATAATGTGTTCTTACCATAACTTGGTCAGTAGTGTTACCATTAAAAAATTGGTTAGTGGTTGGGGATGCTTTCTTAAGCTAGGTGTGAGTACATAAAATATTCATTATAGTATTCCATATATTTTTGTATATGGTATTGTTAATGATTTTTTACAATAATTTATATTAATGTAATAAAATATAATAAATTAAAATGGTATTGTAATGATTTTTGCATTAATTTTCCTAATTACTAGCAAGGTTGAACATTTCCCCATGTGTTTATAATTTTGTCTCCTTCTGTGTGAACTGCCTATTTATCCCCTATTGTCATAGATCTATTGTGGACTTGGTATTTTTCTTACATATTTTAATAAGTTATTTTGATTATTTTAGATATTAATCACCTTTGTAAACTTTGATGCATGTATTTTCTCTATTTCCTTTAATTTTAGTTTTGGTTATTTTTCAATTATGTAAGTTTTTCATTTTTATATTCATCTTTTCTTTGGAGATTTCTTCTTAAACTGAATTTTAAGAAATTATCATTATTGCTAAACTATTACTCAAGCTTTTAGTCAGTCATTAGACACATGCACTGTCACACCTTTGGGGTATAAAAGATATGTATACTGGGCTTCCCTGGTGGCGCAGTGGTTGAGAGTCTGCCTGCCGATGCAGGGGACACGGGTTCGTGCCCCAGTCCGGGAAGATCCCACATGCTGCAGAGGAGCTGGGCCCGTGAGCCATGGCCGCTGAGCCTGCGTGTCCAGAGCCTGTACTCCGCAATGGGAGAGGCCGCAACAGTGAGAGGCCCACGTACTGCATTTAAAAAAAAAAAAAAAGATATGTGTACTTTTAATTCTGAGAAATTAAAATGTGACCTTAAATTGTTGGAATTCATCTTCACAAGTATACTGCCCATGAGAGAAACAAGTCATTATACATGACATTTCAACAACATCCCTATAAGACAATATGGGGTAGATATAAATTAGTCATTTTAATAAACAGACAAATTGAGATACCCATAGATTATATGGGTTCAGAGTTACACAAGGAGTTCATAGAAATATTAGGTGTAGAGTCTAAGACTTCTGGATCAAAGCTTTACCATTAAATCATGTTTCTAAAAGAAAATATACTCAGTGTACTAAATTCAAAATTTTTATAACACAGTGAGGTTCAAAGTTGGGCTTCAGTCAAAAGTTCAAGTTCAACTGTTAATGAGTAAGAGTATGTACAGACTTTCATTTAGCCTCCCTGTAAATCTCTTGGATGGGAATGTATTATTGACTAACAGATGCTGACATTATTTCAAAGCCAATTGTCCTGAACATAATCAACATGACCTTGGAAGATGATGACTGCCACAGATAAGAAAGGAAAGATACAATCATATGGAATTTTGAGACAGTTTTAACTAAGATTCTGACATCAAATGGAAAACAAACTGTTTTCCCTTCAATCAATTTTTTTAAATTAATTAATTAATTAATTAATTAATTTTAGGCTGTGTTGGGTCTTCATTTCTGTACGAGGACTTTCTCTAGTTGTGGCAAGCGGGGGCCACTCTTCATCGCGATGCGCAGGCCTCTCACTATCGTGGCCTCTCTTGTTGTGGAGCACAGGCTCCAGACGTGCAGGCTCAGTAGTTGTGGCTCACGGGCCCAGTTGCTCCGCGGCATGTGGGATCTTCCCAGACCAGGGCTCGAACCCGTGTCCCCTGCATTGGCAGGCAGATTCTCAACCACTGCGCCACCAGGGAAGCCCTCAATCAATTTTTAAAAAATGTTTATTTATTTATATTTGGTTGCACCAGGTATCAGTTGCAGCACGCAGGCTCCTTAGTTGCAGCACACGTGGAATTTAATCTAATATAACTTATAAATATAGTTTTTACATTTACCCAACTGGAATGGTAAAGGATACTAGTTTAGAATTACAGAATATTAAAGGTAGAAGTCTAAAAAGCAATCCAGTCAGACTTCTCTTTTGACTGATGAAACTCTCAAAAAATAAAGTGATATGCTTAATTCACAATTCTCGTTGATTGCAGAACCAGACCTGAACCTAATTATCCTTACTTTCTCTCCAAACTACCAGCAATATTCAAAATTCTTTTTTCCCCACATTTAAATATCTGCCATGATTTTTCTAAAGCTAATATTTTTAAAACTTCATGTTTATGAAGTTATCATAAGTATGATAACTCATTATCATTCAGAATTATACATATACTGAAGTGTTGAGATAAACATAATTATTTGGTTTTCTTACTAAAAAAATGTAGATTTTAGTAGCTAAAAAATTTCTTAAATTTGTATTGGAACCATGGGTATAGCAGCCTCCTACTCTCTGGTTAAAAAATGTTTAAATTAAACTAAAAAACAATGCACTTTGCCTGGTACACATAGTGAAAAGTACTTGTGGCATTTGGGAAACTCAAAAATGGAAGAGTTTCTCCATGTGCTTATGGTATCTCTGGCTGATAGGAGATGCTCTATAACATTTAGCTGGGGAGCGAATTAAGTATTTTTATTAGACGTCTTTCCTAAGTTCCAATTTTAGAAAAGGTACAGGTAGAAGGGAATTTACAAGTTTCTTTGAAAGACAATCACTCTGAATACAACACATGGTTAATAAGGCTGGAAAACGGTAAGAAAACAGCTATTATTAAATAGAAGAAAGCCTATATATTATATATATCAACCAAACTTCAATGTGATAATCAGTTTACTTTGAATACTAAATAACACCACTAGAAGAATTTGTAGCTCTCTTGTTTGAAAGGAAGAATTCAAATTCTTAACATCTGTCTGAGTTATTAAACACACAATGCTTATTCAACCCCGAATTTCCTTTAAAACAAATAGACTTTCAATCACAGAGAGCTTTTTCTCTAGGATCTAGACTAAAATGTTACGAATTAAAAGGAAAAAAGTACTGACAAATTGGCTGGCTCATTCAAATAAATCAACTTGAAAGGATTATAGATTAAGTTGACAGTCTGAGTATTATGAGAAAAAGGGGAGAAGGTTGAGTTTTTTAAAAATTCTTAGAATGATAGAGTAAGAAATTCCATGTATGATATAATTTTTGACAATATAAAGCAGAAAAAAAATAGTAGCTTGTAATTCTTATATAGGGCATAAGGTGGTGCTATATTCTACCAATTCAAATAAATTCATATAAAAGGAAAAAGAACTGTTAATTCATTTGTCATATACAAATATTATTTATTTTCATTCACAATGCATAAGGAAATGCTTAAAAGCATAAATTAAAAATAGTAAAGTTGAAAATTCTAGCTCTCAAAAACTTAAATATATCAGTAAAGTTACATTTTTCTTGGAACACTGTAGAGAACATGATTTGTTTGACACACAATTCTGTATTATTAAAGTTTTAGTGAGGTAGCATTATTAAGCAGTAGATCTTCCATAGACTTAGTCAAAGGAGGAACTTATATGTCATCATTACCATCATCATCATCACTGTTGCTTTCTATAAAGATACCCTATGTCACACTATTAGAAGGCTATTTACTTTTTGTTAAGTAGGTAGACTGCTATTGAACTTTTTGTTATTAAAGAATTATAAACTGTACATACTTAAAAACTGTACATACTTAAAAACAAGAGGTTAAATAGATGATTTATAAGGGGAAAATTTGATATAGATTGCTCACCTAATTGACAAGTTGATCAACATTTTGAAAATGAGAGACTTTTATAAGAAAATTATTCTTTGAAGCCTTCACAAAAATTAAGTTAGACAACCATTTCAAGTCTAAAATGTTTATATTTGTATTGTTTTACATATATAGACATATATAACCTACATGTTACACAACATATTCACATACAACACATATGTTGTATTATATATATGTTACACAACACATATATATGTAAAATATGGAAGAGTTTTTAAAATATAGTCTATAGTTAGACATAGTCTAACTAGGAATCTGGATATAGTATTGCATCTCTGGAGTTTACAACTCATGGCTTTCTTTAATTTTAGTCATGACTGGCAACTGAAGCTATATGTCTCTCAAAGAAAAATTTCTGACACTCCTTGTACATTATAAACCTAAGTAAATGGATAGAATTCAGGATTAAAAAAAGAATAGTGATACAGTACCTACATATGGTATACAGAAAGTAACACATGTATAGACCATAATTCAGGTCTTTTACCATTTGTGTAGATTTATGATTTAAAATCTGGCTTATGTGTATCCCATTACAATAATTTTCTAATTTCTGAAAAGACCTTTCTTTTCTGTCCCAATTCTATACTTCTCCACTCCACATGAAACTGAGGTACCCAAACTTGTTTAAAATAGATTTAAAGTATTTGAAGAAAATTAATTTAATACTTCTTTTAGTAACTTATTCTATCAATCTCAATTAAAACAAATTATACAATAATTGTATTCCTAACCAAGTACTTCTTAGAGTTGTTGTGAAACTCAAGAAATATATAAAATTTAAGAAATTAAAAAAATAACTTCAAGGTAAAATGCAAACAAAGAACTGAATCCTGCTGAATAGCAAAAGGATCACAGATTTTTTTAAAAAATGATTTCAGCTCATCTAAGAAATATCAGAGAGTACAAACAGTGGGCAATATCAAGATCAGAAAAAGGACATAAAAAGTCAGGTAAGTAATATGAAAGCTATGAAGTATTTCTAAAAGACATTAAATTTTATATGAAAGTCACAGAATTTATGAGTTGACAGTACACCATCTTCTTTTAATCATTAAATTCTCCTACTATCTTTTACCTAATTCCTAATTATCATCAGTACCTTTCCTTGCTCTTGATGTCTTAGATGCAAAACTTTAGTCTTTTGTTATACAATCACTATGGCCTACAGATTAATGTTGGTGTTGTCTATTAGAGTTGTCCCTTCTTTACTATGTTCAGGTACTATCCTTGGCCTAGCTGTACTTACTTTATATCTGGATAACTCTATCAGCCTCTCTATAGTCTCCCTAATTTGAAGTCTCCATATACAATATACAACAGTATAATAACTTTTCTTAAAGTATACTTTCGTCATGTTATTCCCACATAAAGACCTACAGTAATTTCTTAGTTCTGTAATAATATTAATAATAATATTATTTATTAAAGTAAAACTATGTCTCTGGCATTGTGCTAAATTGTTTATATATGTTAGATGATTTAAATCTTTCAAAAACACACTAAATATAATTATTCCCAATTTATAGATAAGGAAACTAAAACTCAGAGGGGCTGCTGACTAACTTACCAAAGGTCACACAGTTATTAAGTGATAAAGCTAAAAGTTAAACACAGGTCTGTCTATTCAAAGGTTTTAATCACCACCTTAGAACAGTGCTTTGCACAAAGTAGTCATTCAATAAATATTTGTTGTTGTGGGAATTCCCTGGTGGGCCAGTGGTTAGGACTTCACGTTTTCACTGCTGAGGGCCCGAGTTCAATCCCTGGTTGGGGAACTAAGTTCCCACAAGCCACACTGCTTGGTGTGGCCTAAATAAATAAATAAATATTTGTTGAATAAATGAAATGCTATACTAACTTGGTATATTGTTAATAATGAAATGAAATTTTTTATTTTTTTAATTCAGGGCTCATTACACTAAGCAAAATAGCTCGCATATGTTACCTTTTTAATGAATATTTGTTGAGCTGAACTAAATTAAAGGAACTGTATTGGTATGTACCCAATTAATAAGAGCATGAAACAGAGAAAAGTTTTATTATGGCTTTAATATAACCCATATTAATATTCATTTATATTTTATAAAATTATATTTATTTACATTTTTGAATCAGGTAAGCAACAATTATTTAAGTTGATTTTATTAGTTAGCATTTAATTTAGTTGCAAAATACAGAAAGTTTCCACTGGTGGAAAATAATATTGTTGGAACACTAAATATTGTGTGTGAACATATTGGACATGCACACCAAATTGCTTAGGGTGTATAGATTCCTAAACAGTCTGAACAAAATTCCTTGGAGATAATGTTTTAAAATTTTAATATAGAACAAATGTCACTGTCTAGCAATTTAAAGATATAAGGGACTTCAGAGTTCAATAACAAATATAGGGTTGTTATTTGAAACAAAAATGTAGCTCTTGAGAACAATCAGTTCAGTTTTCTAACAGCAGTTATAGTATGTGGTCATAACCATTTTCCCCCCTTTTTACAGAGGTCCCTAGGTACACATTTTTAATGTATCCTAGCAGTTTCCAGTTAATGTTTTATATGTCTGTAGCTATTATTTTCTGCTGAAAGAAAACTAGTAAAGGTTGAGTCTAGAAAGGGAAAACAAAGGAAGAAGATCAATATTAATACTCTACAAATATTGACTTAGCAAAGTGACTTTGTTGTCCTTCTCTCAAAGGAACTGATATTGAATGAATGATTTATAGAAACACCTATGAAAAGTATTTGTTAAACAAAACCAAAAAAAATTACTTGGGAAAGTACATAATTGCATAATCTATTCATCAAGTTCAAAAATTGAAGTCATCATTTTTAAACTGAAGACCATTTAATAATATTCTTATCCATCATTTTCACTTTAAATTTATTAAAACTGGCTTATAGGTAGAAATACTACAATCCACAAAAAACCTCAAAGAATTACTTCATAAACTTTACTTGTTCTCTGTAAATACCAAAAAGTTATTAATAAACTTAATGTCAAATTTGTTTTCAGAAAAAGTCATACCTATTCATTTAAAATACTATACCTTTATTGAGTTTGGCTCAGTTAACTTTGAATTTTGTTTACTATTAGCGCCCATGGTAATTGTGAAAGAAACAGATGTTCTGAATTCTCTAGTTGTCAGTAAAGAACTCCTGGTGTCTCCTGTAACAAGTAATAGTTATTCAGTCTCACATTATGAAAAGTCATTAAGAAGTCTGTTTCTAAACACAGTGTAGTATGAAAGGACTATGTATTCATTTCATTCTCTTTGTTCTTCCTATTGAAATAAACTCAAAAGTTTTACATTTATCAGACTTTAATGGCTCCTAATTTCTGATCTACTAATAAGATTCTTTATTTCAATCTGTCATCTTTCAGCCTGAAATTTTAGTTTTAATAAAATATAATGAGCAAAGCCAAGTTCCATAATAAAATTTTACTTCAATAGATTTTTATAGCTAAGTGAGTCTAGAAACAGTAGCTCACAAAAGTTTGTTTTATCACTGATAAGCTAAGATGGAAAGAAAAATTTATCCGAATACGATCCTTAATTCTTGAACAAGAAAAGTAAATACCTTTATTTGAGAATGATTCCTGATCAGTTTTTCTTATGATTCTGGGTGATGGTTTTGGTCCTGGTGATGGGTCCCTTTCAGGGGACCCTTCCATGTGGCTTCCAAACTGTTGACACCTCAGTTTACTGTCAACCTCCAATTTTTCTAGCGTAGTTTTGAGACATTGTTCATTGGTTGTCATATATAATTTACAAAACTACAGGAAACAAGTACTCCAGTGGGTAAAACATTCAATCATACATTTGGGAGGAGAAAGAAAATGCACATTAGTAGGCAAGGGATAGACTGAGAGATGAAATATATTTCCTATTGAACTAGGTTACTCATTTTATTTTCTTGAATCAGATTGACCACCCTCAAGTGACCTAGTGAAATGCAGCCATGATTCAATAAGGAGGCCACACCCTGAGTGAAAATAAAATGTTACACAAAGAAAGGTGATTTATTATTATTTTTTTATAAGACATGTGCAGACTTGCGTTTGTTCTAAATAATTTTTAGGATTCTTCTACTCAAGAAGAGGCATATTTCAAAGAAGAGTGTGTGTGTGCTTGTGTGTGTGTGTGTGAGCACATGCATGTATTTTAACTTGGTTACATTATTTTTCAGGTAGTCATTCAGATTACAATTGTGGGACTGGAGAGATTAAATTTCAAGTACAATTAGTACATAATATATAAATATATCATTGTCAATATTTAAAAGATGTGTGCCTTTAAAAATACTTCTCCTATACAGTAAGCAAATTTACATCAGTATGAGCTTATGTACCTTGATGTAGTCAAATTTGCCATCAGTATTTACGTCAGCCAAATTTATTATGGCATTTACCTCTTCTTGAGTCATCTTCTCACCTCTCTGGAAAAAAAAGATTTATTTTAAAGCAACATGCCTATCACTTTGATATGCATGGGGAGAGTGGAAATTAATTTTAATCTTTTCTACAAGTAAATTTGAATATATGGTTTCATTAAAAATCTCAGAATGAGTATTATGTCAAGCAAAAATGAACCTATTATATGAAATAAAATTTCACAATTTTCACAATTAAATTGTATAAAAGTGTGCTGAATTTCAGTTTACTAAATTTCAACAATATATATCATAGATTCAGTAATAACTACTATTAAATTCAGAGTAACAATACTTTCTCATGCTGTACCAAGAAACAGAATGGTTTCTGAATCTCATTTATACTTTAGTTCTCTTTTACTTATCACATATGAACCTATCACTGATTTACAAAGAGTTCTGGCAGGAAAGAATTGCAAAGGAGCACAAGAGGATTACAACACAGGCTCAATTTTATACTTTATCTTTTATTCATAAAGCACCTTTCATCCAAAAGGATCCTTAAGTACTTTACAAACAACATATATGTGATTCATTTCACCTGCCAGTGAAATAGTTATTTCTGATGTGGACTTTGGTAGCCAAAGCTAGATTCCAAGTTGTTCTGCAAGACATGCATATTACAAAACTGCTTCACAGATCTTACCTTTGTTAGAAGTTTATAAAGATCAGTGTGTAAAATAGAGCCATCATCCTTTACATCTAATTGCTTAAATGATTTTAGCAATTCTGCTTTTGAAATAGGTTTTTCCTTTCTTAAAATTAAACAAAAATCATCAAAATTCAGTTTGGCAGTTTGAGGAGTCCAATACTTATTAATGGTCTTTTGGGATGGATTTCTTCCTGCATGCTGAAGAGCTGCCCAATAAAACAAGTATTATTTGTTACAATAACATTTGGAATTGGTATTTGTGTATTTTAAAAAAATCATTATATACTACAATATTATACAAAAGTACGCACATACCAATACATTACCTTTGATGTTGATAATCTAGTGCTATCAATGTATGCCTGACTTTCAAAAATGACAATATACATATATGTTACCAGCTAAAGATTCTCAAATATATTAAAATGCCAGAATTAAATAGGTTTTTCCTATTCTGATAGTTGGTTCTCAAATTACATAGTTTAATTAACTGACAATATCTGAGTTACTTCATAAGAATGCCTGGAGAAAAAAAAAGATTTAAAAACAACCATTCACTTAATTGTTTTGAGGACATAGGAATAAAAAAAAGCACACATTATTACTTTTTCTGGCTCAACAAATATCTTAATGAAATGAGTAAATCATTAGTTTGAGAATATCGCTGACAACAAGTCATGATATCTAAAATGTTCATCACTGCCAGCTATTAGTTTCAAGAACATGAATCATGTCCCAAATGCCAAATACATGCACAAAATGTATCCTACTTGCAGTTACAGCCCTGCTAAAAATCAAGAATGTCAACAAACTTTGAGAGAACTCTATTATAGAGATGCAATGGTCAAATTACTTTCCATTTTTAACCAGAACATTTAAAAATATAGGACTATTTAAAAATAGTCCTATAACCAGTTATTCATAAGACATTCCTATTTTAAAAGCTATGCCCTTATAACTATGAGAGGCAAAGAATTACAATGTGAGAAAGGCTTTGTATATTTGCAGGTCATAACACACTAAAATATAATGGTTTTAAACAATTGTAGATATTTTGTACAGTTGAATAGGAGTAACTTGGTAATTTGCAAATAGACTAATCTCTTCATATTAAGGCTTTAATATCTTAACACTATCTAAAATGATTCAATAGTAAGTTTCCTAAGCACCACAGACAAAATTAACAGAATTTTAAAAGGTGTAACTGTCCTGAATTATACTACAAACTTCTTTATAAAACTTTATATTGGATATTCCCAACTATCTTAGCTGAGATTTCACAAGATCTATGCATTGTCAATCACCATTAAAAATTGATAATCTAAAAAAAATTGATAATCTAGATATTCTACAATTTAATGTAATAAGGAATAATATATAAAAAATAATTTAAATAAGGAAATATCCTCAAGGAAATAGAAACCAGATCAAGGCAATAAAATGCAGACATTTGTGAGTCCATTATATTGAACATTCATTGTACACAAGAATAATATGAGGTGATTTTTTTATTTTTAAAGATATAAGCTTCTTGGTTCCTAAGAAGTTTTATAATCTAAATAGTAAGTCCACACCTTAAGTGTAAAGTTGCTACTTGTGGTCAAGATTTATGGTTAATAACATATTAGAAGTTAATGGACTAAGATAAATGTTCCCATCTTCCAGATTATGCCAGTGCATTGTACCTAGATAACATAAACTGTGGCAAAGAAACAGAAACAGGATCATCAACTAGAGGTGACTCTCAGAGCTACCAAAAGTTACAGTTATACCAATTGCCATCTTCCATTCACCTAGAAAGCATTTGTGGAAATTTGTAACAGTGGAGATAACATGTTTTTTTAAATTTCCACACGTTTATTTTGGAAGTAGACAAAAGCCCTAATACCATGTTGCCCAGGAATAAAAGTACTCTGCCTAGTGTATAAGTGGACAATTCCTTAGTTCATCTATCAAGATAATCACAAAAAGGGCATATGTGTTTTAGGATTCCATCCCCAGTCAGCCTCCTCCCTTTAAAATCTGGGAATACAAGTAGGACCTAAATGAAGTTGTGATTTAAAGTCAAAAGTCCATGTGAAAAAAATGGTATTTTCTGTCCAGCTGTGGAAAAAAAGATGTGTAACTCTTTCCCACAAGTGGCAGCTCAAATGCTTGTTGCTATCTTCAATAACAAAATATTTTAAAAATATTTTTTAAATTACTGTTGTCTAAAAGAACAACTTTCTCAGAATAAAATTATTTTTCCCAAAACATGTATTAACTAAACATTCCCATATCTAAGAAATAGGTACAATACTAACCTAACTTTAATCTTTAGTTTTAGAATTAGTTGGAGCTCATTATTAAGTCCAATAACAGTGAAAACACAATGTAATTGTAGATGTTTAAAGGTTTACACCAAAATACTGATCTTCTGCCAGGGTTTACTTTAAGCTTTGACATGAGTTTATAATACCTGTATTATTTGTAAGCTGGGAAAAAAAGGAACTCTAAAGTTCTCTTTGACTTTCCATTTCCAAATAAGATAAAGTACTGCTTTATCCTATTTCAAAATGGAATGTCAAAGCACATGTATGTGCATAAGTGGCAGAAGGTTATAGACGGAAGGCATAAAAGCTTAAGAAAGAGACATCACTGGTTCACACAACCAGTTTTTTAAAATCTAGATTATCTGAAATCAATCATTACAATTTAACAAAGAATATCCCACCATAAAATCAAAAGTTGAAGAGATGAACACTTCATTATTATCCTCCCAGATAATTCTATACGACTGATAACACCTTAGTAATACATACTCATTGATTTAAACTAAATGCCATAGTAGCAGAAAGCATGTTAAACTTTTAAACTTAGTAGATTCATGATCTCAGCCAATATTCAAAAGAATAGAGAGAAAAAACTGAAATTATAGTTTATAATAAAATATAAATTTTAATCTTTTCAATTTTTATATTTCCCAAAATGGGTTTCCTCAAATAGATATCTTATTGCATATAAATCCAAGACACTGTTGCAAGAATATGTCAGATTTTTTATTTCAGGAAACTGCTTCTAAAGTTGGCAAAAAAACTCAGTTTTTCTACTCATAAAGTTATTAGCCTTGATGAAACCAACATGAGTATAGTATTATCTGGTATTGTTGTTTCCCACTTTCTTAAGACTAAAGACCTCCAAGTCATTTGACACACCTAGTAAGGACCAAATTCACTGGTTTGGGGGATATTTGCACCAGAAGATTTAAAATATAATGGAAAACACAACCATACAAAATCTATGAGATGCAGAAAAAGCAGTTATTAGAGTAAAGTTCATAGCGATACAGGCCTTCCTCAAAAAACAAGAAAAATCTCAAATAAACAACCTAAAGTACCACTTAAAAGAATTAGAAAAAGAACAAACAAAACCTAAAGTCAGCAGAAGGAAGGAAGAAAGATCAGACAGGAAATAAATAAAACAGAGCTTAAAAAAAAACAATAGAAAAAGTCAATAAAACCAAAAGCTGGTT
This sequence comes from Mesoplodon densirostris, assembly GCF_025265405.1. Taxonomy (NCBI): domain Eukaryota; kingdom Metazoa; phylum Chordata; class Mammalia; order Artiodactyla; family Ziphiidae; genus Mesoplodon; species Mesoplodon densirostris. The sequence goes on along the minus strand of NC_082662.1, from coordinate 56,009,113 downwards.
CTTTGAAAGGATAAACAAGACTGACAAACCTCTGGCCAGGCTCACCAAGAAGAAGAGAGAACACAAATAAACAAAATAAGAAATGAAAAAGGAGACATAAGAACTGATACTACAGAAAAACAAAAATACCACATGGGAATAGTATGAACAATCATATGCCAACAAATTTGACAATCTAGAAGAAATGGACAAGTTTCTAGAAACATACAGCCCACCAAAATTAAATCAAGAAGAAATAGATAATTTGAACAGATGGATCACTAGAACTGAAATAGAATCTGCAATTTAAAAACTCCCTACCAACAAAAGTCCAGGACCAGATGGCTTTACAGGCAAATTTTACTAAACATACAAAGAAGAACTTATACCAATCCTTCTCAAACTCTTTCAAAAAGTTGAAGAGGAGGGAACACTCCCAAGGTCATTCAATGAAGCCACCATCACCCTGATACCAAAACCAGACAAAGACACCACCAAAAAAGAAAATTGCAGGCCAATATCTTTGATGAATATAGATGCAAAAATTCTCAACAAAATATTAGCAAACCAAATCCAACAACGCATAAAAAAGATCATACACCACAACCAAGTGGGATTCATCCCAAGTTCACAAGGATGGCTCAACATATGCAAATCAATCAATTTTGTTTATGATACACCACATAAATAAAAGAAAACTCAAAAACCACATCATCATCTAATAGATGCAAAAAAAGCACTTGACAAAATCCAACATCCATTCATGATAAAAACTCTTACCAAAGTGGGTATAGAGGGAACATATCTCAAAATAGTAAAAGCTATATATGACAAACCCACAGTCAATATAATACTCAATGGTGAAAAATTAAAAGCCTTTCTGCTAAAATCTGGAACAAGACAAGGATGCCCACTCTCACCATTTCTCTTCAACATAGTATTGGGAGTCCTAGCCACAGCAATCAGACAAGAAAAAGAAACAAAAGGTATCCAAGTTGGAAGGGAAGAGGTAAAATTGTCATTATATGCAGATGATATGATACTATAGATAGAACACCCTAAAGACTCCACACAAAAACTACTAGAACTGATAAACAAATTCAGTAAGATAGCAGGATACAAGTTTAACATACAAAAACTGGTTGCATTTCTTTACACCAACAATGAAATATCAGAAAGGAACTGTAAAAAACAATACCTTTTAAAATCACAACCCCAAAAATAAAATATTAGGAATAAACCTCACCAAGGAGGTGAAAGATTTATATGTTGATAACTATAAAGCATTAATGAAGGAAACTGAAGATGATTCAAAGAAATGGAGATATCCCATGCTCTCGGATTGGAAGAATTGATATTGTTAAAATGGCTATACTACCCAAAGCAATCTACAGATTTAATGTGAGCCCTATCAAATTCTCAGGACCTTTTCCATAGAACTAGAACAAATAATCCTAAAATTCATATGGAACCATAAAAGACCCATAATTGCCAAAGCAATGCTGAAGAAAAAAAACAAAGCAGGAGACATAGCCATCCCAGACCTCAGACAGTACTACAAAGCGACAGTAATCAAAACAGTGTGGTACTGGTACAGAAACAGACATATGGACCAATGGAACAGAATGGAGAGCCCAGAAATAAACTCACACATCTATGGTCAATGTATCTTCGGCAAAGGAGGCAAGAATACACAGTGGGAAAAAGACAGTCTCTTCAGCAAGTGGTGTTGCGAAAGTTGGACAGCTGCATGTAAATCAATGAAGTTAACACACTCTCTCACCATACACAAAAATAAACTCAAAATGGCTTAAAGGCTTAAACATAAGACATGACTCCATAAAACTCCTAGAAGAGAACACAGGCAAAACATTCTCTGACATAAATTGTACCGATGTTTTCTTAGGTCAGTCTCCCAAGGCAATAGAAATAAAAACAAAAATAAACAAATGGGACCTAATCAAATTTACAAGCTTTTGCACAGCAAAGGAAACCACAAACAAAATGAAAAGACAACTCACAGAATAGGAAAAAATATTTGCAAATGATGCGACTGACAAGGGCTTAATTTCCAAAATATACAAACAGCTCATACAACTAAACAATGAAAAAACAAACCACTCAACTGAAAAATGGGAAGAAGACCTAAAGAGACATTTCTCCAAAGAAGAAATACAAATGGCCAATAGGCACATGAAAAGATGATTCACATCACTAATTATTAGAGAACTTCAAATCAAAACTACAATGAGGTACCACCTCACGCTGGTCAGAATGGCCATCATTAAACAAATAATAAATGTTGGAGAGGGTGTGGAGAAAAGGGAACCCTCCTACACTGTTGGTGGGAACGTAAAGTTTGTGCAGCCACTGTGGAAAACACTACGGAGGTTCCTCAGAGAACTAAAAATAGGACTTCTCTGGTGGTGCAGTGGTTAAGAATCAACCTGCCAATGCAGGGGACATGGGTTCAAGCCCTGGTCCGGGAAGATCCCACATGCCGCACAGCAACTAAGCCCGTGCACCTAACTACTGGGCCTGCGCTCTAGAGCCTGCAAGCCACAACTACTGAGCCCACGTGCCACAACTACTGAAGCCTGTGCACCTAGAGCCCATACTCCGCAACAAGAGAAGCCACCGCAGTGAGATGCACGCACACTGCAACGAAGAGTAGCTCCCGCTCACTGCAGCTAGACAAAGCCTGCGTACAGCAACAAAGACCCGACGCAGCCAAAAATAAATAAATAAAATAAATAAATTTATTTTAAAAAAAGGAAACTAAAAATAGAATTACCATGTGATCTAGTAATCTCACTTCTGGACATATATCTAGACAAAAACTATAATTCAAAAAGATACATGCACCCTTATGTTCATAGCAGCACTATTCACAGCAGCCAAGATATGAAACAACCTAAATGTCCATCAAAAGGTGAATGGATAAAGAAGATATGGTACATATAAACAATGGAATACTACTTAACCATAAAAAGAACAAAATAATGCCATTTGCAGCAACATGGATGCAACTAGAGATTATCATACTAAATGAGAAAGAGAAAGACAAATACCATATTATGTCACTTATATGTGGAATCTAAAATATGATACAAATGAACCTACTTATGAAACAGAAACAGAATCACAGACTTAGAGAATACACTGGTGCTTGCTAAGGGGGAGGAGGGTGGGAGAGGGTTGGATTGGGAGTTTGAAATTAGCAGTTGCAAACTGGTATATATAGACTAGATAGAAAACAAGGTCCTACTGTATAGGACAGGGAACTACATCCAATATCCTGTGATAAACCATAATGGAAAATATGAAAAAGAATGTATATATATAACTGAGTCACTTAGCTGTACAGCAGTAATAAACACAACATTGTAATTCAACTCTACTTCAATAAAAAATAAACTAAAAAAATATAATGGAAAGAAGCAAAAAAAGATCAACTCTCTCAAACCCTCACCCCTAAAGAACAGGACAAAACCCAGAATTCTTAATTTTCTTTTAAAATTTCACTTATTTTCTAATACTACTCTTTTACAATCATTCAACCATATATATATATATATATATATATATATATATATATATTCTCTTTACATTTTCCCCAGTGTAGGTCAAATTCAGACTAGTAATTCAGTTGCCAGAAGTGTTTTAATTCTATCATTATAAATCTTAAAGTACCAACATAAGAATTTATGAATCTTAAAGTACCAAGATAAGAATTTTTAAAATATTTTTAAGCAAGTAATTGATGGAAGCTTTAAAAATACTAATCTAGTCTATTTGAACACAGAAAGTTTTATTTTGAACCTCTTAGACTATGTAGCTATATAAAATGGCACAATAGCATAAGGTAGTTCCACTACTCAAGCTTAACTAAGAAATTGGAATGATTCAACAATGTAATTCTAATTGCAGTCTTTCTGATCTATTAACTTTCAACAAATAAGGCAAGCTACTTAAGTTAAAAAAAATTACCTAAGCAAAGTTGATCTTTAGAAATAATGTTATCTAAGCTGCTTTTGAAAACAGTTAAGTAGGCAGCTCTACAATTCATATAAAATATCTCCTCTTCAGTTAGTGGAAATTTCTTTGAGCGAGGACTCTCTGAAAGCGTTGATCTCTGACTGGAGAAAGCTGCATCACTTCCTGGACTGATGGCCATTCTATTAGAAAATAATTTAAAATTTTATTTTAGTCAGTGTTAATCCTAAAATTCAAGTGTCACTTTACCTTTCAAACTGGGGCGGGGGGGAATCAAGACATCAAGGTTTTTATATGTGGAAAAAAGATGTACATTATAATATGCATACAGTTATATTATCATATGTTAAGCTAGAATAAGCCTTTGGCAGTTGCTTTCTAAATATATATATATATAAAAGAGACAAAAGAACAAAGCCAAAACAAAGGTGTAACATAAATACAAAAGAAGAATCACAGGGCAAAGGAAAAGCATACATCTATTCTCTCAGAATTAGAGGACAGTCAATTGAGACTCTTCATAGGGTTGTAATGAGGATTAAGTAAATTAACACATGTGAAGCATATAGAACAGTGCCTGGCACATAATAAGCGCTAAATAAACTGTAGATAGAGTGAATCGCCACCATAATGAGAATTTGACTATAATGTGATTGGCAGTTGGCATCCATCTCCACAGCAGCATCAACCAGGTCATTTCACTAACATCTCAGTAATTCAGCCCCACATTTTAAATGACTGAATTTTAAAAATCCAGTCATTTATAGCATTATCCTGAGGTTTTACTGTGTTCCATTACTACCAATAATGTTAATAATAATAATTTTGGGGGTTTATATAGCACCTCTGCTCATAAGAGCTTAAAGAACTGTCATACATCTTGATTTATACCTACTACAGTGGTCAGATATTTTTTGCCCGTTTTACAGATAAGGAAATTGAGAGACAGAGATGTCATCCAGCTAATAGTAAGTAGCAAAAGGCAGTAAATTTCGATAACAGTTTCTTCTTTTTTTAATGTGAATGAAGGCTTCTTGTACAACAGTTACTATGAGGCCCTAAATTGTGCTGGAGGTCTAACAGCTTCCAACCTTATTTTACCAAGCTCTGACTTCTAAAAATACATTCCAACCTAATAAACTGAATATTTCAAGTTTAACAATAAGACGACACAGGTAGGGTCCCCTTCAGGACTCACTGGATTCTTACTCAGGAGGCCTAAATCACTTGCACCTTCTTGAAATATATAGGTCTTTTACACTTGGGAAAGAAAGATAATAATCGCTTATCATGGATAAAGTACCCTATTTATAATACACAGACCGCCTGCCTGACACTTTCATCTTACACCAGATTTAGAAGGACCCCACAGGGATGTGGTGTCAGTCTGGTTACTGAAAATTGGTATCGCTATAATTAAGCATCACAGTTTTAAACACATATGCATGCACGCATCTCCTCACAAATGTGAAAGAAAACTATTCCAATAAGGAAGGGAGAATGAACGTTCGTTTTGCAGTCAGCAATTTAAAAATGAAAATATTTTTTTAAGAGTGTCCTCAAATGTTCTTTCCAAATAAGGTGACTCCCTCACGTGGAAATCCCATGGCTGAAATGTTCCAAAATGCTATTTTTTCCCTCTCTGTAACGAGAGACTAAACTGAAGCTTAAATATATAATTGCGCCCCTCAGGCTTGGAAACCTCCTGCATCTAAAACTCCAGCCCAAGACCAAGACAAGGGCCTAGAGAGTACATTGCAGCGAACCGCTCCATAAATAAGCAGCCACACAATAGCAAGAAAAATAAACTGTGAACAAACGCCTAAGGCTTCTAAAGGGCCAAGGGAAAACAGCCATCCAGTCACCGTCCCTACATAGTCAAATACCTTCACAGCTGATCTCCGGCAACATTTCTCTATTTTTTGTATTCCTCTGGGAATAAAACTGCATTTATATGTACATTTTTAAGTACAGACATGGAGCAAGTGTACATATGACAGAGAGGTAAAAGATGCAGGTGGAGAAAGGGAAGCCGAACAGCGACGAACGGAGCGGGCGAAGAGACAGATAGCGAGCTGCTTGCTACCTAACTGCAGGTCACAAACGAGGAAGCGCAGCCAATTCTCTCCACAGATTCCGCAATCCTCTCACAGGGGCCGGAAGGTCCTTGGCCT